>NW_018127945.1:2629067-2631796 GCF_001952655.1 Monopterus albus | reverse complement strand
AAGGGGCCCCTTCAGATGCCATCGCGGCTGCCCTCCACTATTCCCTTTCTCATCTGGAAAATGGAGACTCCTACACTCTTTATTGTCTACAGCTCCGCCTTCAACACAGTTGTCCCCCACAAACCCACCCACAAACTGTCCACACTTGGTCTGCACCCCAACCTCTGTGACTGGCTCCTGGACTTTCTGACTGGCAGGCCCCAGACCGTTAGGATTGGCAACAGGATTTTAGCCAGCATTGTTAAACACTGGCACCCCACAGGTATGTGTCCTCAGTCCCATCTTCTACACCCTGTTCACCCATGAGTGTGTCACCTCCCACAAACACATTATCCTAAAGTTTGTGGACGACACTACAGTGATAGGTCGCATCACTGCCGGGGACGAAGCAGCCCACAGGAGGAAGGTGGCCGGTCTGGTGTCATGGTGCAAGGACAGTAATCTCAGCCTCAACATGGACAAGACAGAGGAGATGATAGTGGACATGAGGAAGGAGAGGAGATCTCATCGGCCACTGTTCATCTGGGGGCTCGAAGTGGAGAGGGTGAGCAGCTTCAAATACCTGGACATACCTGACCCGGCTGCATCACTGTCGGGTATGGCAGCACTACTTCTATGGACCGCAAGCGCCTGCAAAGAGTGGTAAAGATTGCGGAGAAGATCACCAGGACTCCACTGCCCTCTCTGCAGAGCATTTACCACCGCAGGGTGTGTAGAAAGGCTGCCTCCATCCTCAAGGACCCCACCCACACCCAGCACGGACTGTTCGCCTCCCTACCCTCTGGCTGGAGGTTCAGAAGTGTGAAATGCAGGACCACTAGACTGTAAAACTCTTTCTTTCCCTCTGCCATCAGACTCCTAAGCAGCTGAGGAGTTTATTACCAGGAAATATGTCATGTAGTGACATACTGATGGCCTGTACTGTTTACATTCTCAGTTTGCACATGCATAATTGCACATTGATTGTTGACTACTGCACATACAGCTTCCATGTAGCACACATTCTCTTATTATATTCTTATATATTTTTATTATATCTCTTAATTTGCTGCTTTGAAGTGCCTTAGATTTTGTCTTACTTATTTATCTACTTTATATTTCATTTGTATTTTGTGGCATTCATGTGTATGGCAAAGTAAGAATTTCATTGTACAGGGAAACTTTTTTTTCGTGCTGTGCATATGACAAACACTTTGACTTTCATGAACCCGGAAGGTTTGTGCATCTGTTTCTGGTTTCAGATCAGGATCAGTGTGAGTCCTGTTGTTAAGTCAGTACGTGAACAAATAGAAAATGTGGAAAATTATTTGATGTTTATACGTTCACACATTTTATTGTTTGGGATTAAAGTTATAAACAGAACACATACACTATATTGCCAAAAGTATTTGCTCGCCTGACTCCACATGCACATGAACTTGAGTAACAACTGATTCTTAATCCATAGGGTTTAATATGATGTTGGCCCACCCTTTGCAGCTATAACAGCTTCAACTCTTCTGGGAAGGCTGTCCACAAGGTTTAGGAGTGTGTTAATGGGGATTGTTGACCATTCTTCCAGAAGCACATTTATGAGGTCAGACACTGATGTTGGACGAGAAGGCCTGGATCGCAGTCGCCGCTCTAATACCTGACCCGGCTGCATCACTGTCGGGTATGGCAGCACTACTTCTATGGACCGCAAGCGCCTGCAAAGAGTGGTAAAGATTGCGGAGAAGATCACCAGGACTCCACTGCCCTCTCTGCAGAGCATTTACCACCGCAGGGTGTGTAGAAAGGCTGCCTCCATCCTCAAGGACCCCCCCCACACCCAGCACGGACTGTTCGCCTCCCTACCCTCTGGCTGGAGGTTCAGAAGTGTGAAATGCAGGACCACTAGACTGTAAAACTCTTTCTTTCCCTCTGCCATCAGACTCCTAAACAGCTGAGGAGTTTATTACCAGGAAATATGTCATGTAGTGACATACTGATGGCCTGTACTGTTTACATTCTCAGTTTGCACATGCATAATTGCACATTGATTGTTGACTACTGCACATACAGCTTCCATGTAGCACACATTCTCTTATTATATTCTTATATATTTTTATTATATCTCTTAATTTGCTGCTTTGAAGTGCCTTAGATTTTGTCTTACTTATTTATCTACTTTATATTTCATTTGTATTTTGTGGCATTCATGTGTATGGCAAAGTAAGAATTTCATTGTACAGGGAAACTTTTTTTTCGTGCTGTGCATATGACAAACACTTTGACTTTCATGAACCCGGAAGGTTTGTGCATCTGTTTCTGGTTTCAGATCAGGATCAGTGTGAGTCCTGTTGTTAAGTCAGTACGTGAACAAATAGAAAATGTGGAAAATTATTTGATGTTTATACGTTCACACATTTTATTGTTTGGGATTAAAGTTATAAACAGAACACATACACTATATTGCCAAAAGTATTTGCTCGCCTGACTCCACATGCACATGAACTTGAGTAACAACTGATTCTTAATCCATAGGGTTTAATATGATGTTGGCCCACCCTTTGCAGCTATAACAGCTTCAACTCTTCTGGGAAGGCTGTCCACAAGGTTTAGGAGTGTGTTAATGGGGATTGTTGACCATTCTTCCAGAAGCACATTTATGAGGTCAGACACTGATGTTGGACGAGAAGGCCTGGATCGCAGTCGCCGCTCTAATTCATCCCAAAGGTGTTCTATCAGGTTGAGGTCAGGACTCTGTG
>NW_018127945.1:2626678-2628460 GCF_001952655.1 Monopterus albus | reverse complement strand
TCCACTTTGTTATAATACCACTAACAGTTGACTGTGGAATATTTAGTAGCGAGGGAATTTCACGACTGGACTTATTGCACAGGTGGCATCCTATCCACAGTACCACGCTGGAGATCACTGAGCTCCTGAGAGCGACCCATTCATTCACAAATGTTTGTAGAAGTGGTCTGCATTCCTAGGTGCTTCATTATATACACCTGTAACCATGGAAGTGGTTGGAACACCTGAATTTAATGATTTGGATGGGTGAGTGAATACTTTCGGCAATATAGTGTACTTTGATATGCACTGAGGGGTAGTGTTGTTCCCGAAGGAGCTCGTTTTTGAGATATTCCACACGGCAAATTTTAATTTCTGTTTTGATGGATGGAGTTTGTCCATGTGGTGCCTGTTGCAGAGTCTGAGAGGCAGTTGGGGAAGAAAGGTGCATGCGCATTGAGTTTTTTTTTCTTCTTTCAATACCAGTGATAAGCAAATGTGCATGGTACAATAACCATCATTTTTCATACTATAGTATACCATGAATCCGATATACCGCTGCAACACTAGTGTATTGTCACACCCCTGGTTAGTACAGTGTGGTGGTGGTGGTGTTTTTTGTGCTCTTGAAGAAACTCTGGACCTAATTAGTGACCTACTTAACACATAATCTTAAAGCAAATATTATGTCAGTCACAAGCAATGGTTTTTGCCTTATTTCCCAGAAATGCAGCTGTGTCTTTTGAGCTCAAGCTTTGATACAAGGCAGGTGGATCAGTAGGCTAAAGAAAAGTGAAGGAGAATGAATAAAGCAGGGCGTTAATGAAAAACACCATGAGTGCCCATCAGTGTGTGAATTTGACTTTGCCTGCTATCTGTACATGACCGTGTATTTGTCTGTGTTTCAGGGGTGTAGGCCCAGGCTGTAACACTAGGGAGATAGCTGATAAACTGATTGATCTGAAGGCTGAGCTGGAAGACCTGGCTCTCCGGGAAAACGAGCTGGACCAGCAGAGAGTTTGGGTCCAACAGAGCATCAAGAATGTCACAGATGACTCCAGCAACAGCCCATATCCTTCTCTGAGCAGTGTGTTCATGTGTCTGTTATAGCTAGAAACAGGTTTTCAGCAGTGGCGGGCCATACATTTCGTAGCTGGGCCTTCGGTCGGGACTTACCCGACTTAATTCACCTCTTAATACCACCACTATCACGTCGTAATTATAGAAACCATTAATACTATATAAAACGCATTATAATTAGCGTGGGATTATAGAGAGAGTTATTTCGCGTATTGAGGGTGAATATCATTTTTACTAAAGCAAGAAACCCAGTTAAGACAACTCCAAACCTCTACACTACAACATCATCTGGAGCAGTTCAGACTCAATATTTATCTAATAACATGACAAAAACATACAAAATTTAAATTAAATATATCATACTCACCAGAGATGCTATATATTTATAGACAAAGTCCATCCTCATGGAGGTGATCTCTGCGTTTCAGTTCCATTAGTAAGTTCTTTTCTAGTTTTGCTCTGACTAACCAATCAGAGGATGGAAAAATGCTGACATCATTGTGGGCCAGCTAGCTGGCCCTGTGAGGCGAATTTGAAATCTGATTGGTTAAAGAAACAGTCCCATTGCTAATATAGTTTAAGTTACATGGGCCAGCACTTCTGATTCTGAAGGCCCTGGGCAGATTAGATTGACATGGCAACACATAGAGGCTGAAATCTGATTGGACAAAAAATCTAACATCCACATACACGTACTGGAAGCGGTGCAGCCAAGAGAAATAC
>NW_018127945.1:2603431-2626636 GCF_001952655.1 Monopterus albus | reverse complement strand
CTTGCTGGCCCTGACGGGCCGCCACTGGTTTTCAGTGATGTAACTGTTTGTTGTTGATTTAAAGGAGACATATTATAGTCCTTTGTCAGGAAACTTTTATAACATTTGTAATCAATCATGAATTGATTCTGTTGCATTCTGAATGATAAGTGATTACAAAGATTGGTTCATCATTTGTGCTTCTTGAAGCCCATCTAAAATAGCTCTTCACTAGACATCACTAGAGTCATTTTGTCCTCTAGAGCCACAGACAGCACTATGCAACTGTTCCCACTAGTACTGTAGTAAACTGGGTAGAACTTTATTGATCCCACAGTGGGGAAATTCCAGTGTTCAGCAGCAGTAAGGGACAAAAACAACAGAGAGCAAGCAACAAGACACCATAAGAACAGATACCACACACCGATCTTGATAGACAAATTCAGAAAGCACGGAAGAAAAAAACACAAAAGAGGACAGAGCTACTGGAACTCGCTGCCGCTCCGTGAGTGGAAAATTGTAGCTTTGTGTCCTCTGATACATTCTCTGTGTGGATTCTATTACCTCAGTCCATTTGGTCTCGGTGCATTCAAAGCTCCATCTCACAACTATATTACACCTGCTTTCACCTGTTTATAGAAAGTATTTAGTGAATTTGACTGCCATTTTTATTATGGGGTTAAACTGTTCCTTAAGAACAAGGGCAACTGTGTTGGACTGTGAAAACATTTTGCAGTCATTTGCAAACATGCCATTATGAGTTACTCATTGTTATATGCTTTGTGCAGACCACTCAGGGTCAGTATTTATACACTATAGTGAAGCCTGACCAATATTGACACCAGAGGAGCAATCTTTGTAAAGTGTAAGAAAATAATCCCTATGATCATTAGAGCCTGAGAGTATACATTTTTGAAAGCACACCTGCTTCACAAGCTGAGGGTATGAAGTTTGACATTTAACAGCCACAGCAAATTTGAGGAAAGGTGCTGTTCATTTTAATTATTTGAATTGTAGAATCCAGTGCTTTTGAAGCTGCAGTCTAAAAGTCATAATATCTCCTCTCCTGCCATAGTTTTGACCCATTTTTAATCTGTCTTGTCCTTTCTGAGTCTTCCAGCATTACTGAGGCGCTGTATTCAGAAGATCATCATGTCCTCGATTAACCAACAATGTTTCACTTATGTAGTGCAGTTTGTCAGAGATGTATTCCTGATGCATTTTTAAAGTGCAAACCTTTTTATTATATTTGTGTTTATTATATTAATCCTTAACACATTCCTACTATGGCTTATGTAAAACATGAAGACCTCTGTGGAGCTTTCAAAGGTAATCTTTTAAGATGTTCTCTATTTATCTCACTTTTGTCATTTTAGTCTGTCACCTTATCTTGACTGTTCTGAAAAAAAAAAAAACTTTTAATGGCTCATTAATCGCATCTTTTTTGCAGGAGACACACTCCTAGCAATCCGTGCTCCCACTGGCACACAACTAGAGGTGCCTGTACCAGAAGCTGTAAGTTGTGTGTACATGCTGTTTGGTATTTCTTGTCTACCTACTGTTGTTTTGTCTCACGTCCTTGATTGGGTGGTTGTGTGTGTGTGTATCCAGGCCCTCAATGGACAGAGGAAATACCAGATCCGTCTGAAGAGCTCATCTGGTCCCATCGAGGTTTTGTTGGTCAATAAGGACCAGTCCAGTGCCTCTCCTGTTGTTTTGCCTGTCCCTCCTCCAGATGATGTCTTTCAGAACCTCCCAGCACCAACACCTACCTCCCAGCCATCCTCCGCTGTCTCATTGGTCAACACAGATAACTTTCACTTGTGCAATTAATACTATTTATGTATTAATCTTGTTACTCAAGAGACTGTCCCCTCTCAAGATGTCTTTCTGTATTGAGACAAAAAAGAGGGTGATAAAAATACTGAATCCAAGATGGCAGAATTTCTTTTGTTTGTTCCATTGACATGACTGTTGTGTTTGAAATAGTGTTCATAAAATTTAAATCACCATAGAAAATGACTCAGGACAATGTAACTTCTGTGTTTTTATTTATTTATTTTTATCATATTAATCCTGTTTTCATCATCATACAGGGTTATGAATTCTCATCTTTTTATCTTGCAGGTCCCCAAAGCAGCTCCAGTCATTTCTACAAAACCTGGTCCCACCACAACATCAGCTACAGCAGCCAATCACACAGCCTCAGTGACAGGTAGGGAGGGATGAGCATTTGAAGAGCGCATTGGAGCTGAAATATTATGGGTATTTATTCCACAACACTTGGGCTTTCTTACTGCCTAAGGGTGGAGACACACTTAAACTGTATTCATATATAAACTCCTGACAATATCCCAAGTTGCCAGTCAATGGTTCCACACCAGTCACATGATAGAAATATCAGCTTGCCCACTATCTTGGTGGGAATTCTCCAGACCATAACTTGCTCTGTTCACACATGGGCTTATGCAGACATTACACTGACTTTGTACCAGGTTGCTGGCAGGGTATCATCTGTTTAAGGTCTGGTCCAACATGACTCGGACATTTGTGTTCTCACATAAAGCTCTTCCAGGTAATGTTAAGTTCAGGGTTGTAGCGCATGTCTGAAAAGGGCTTTAACTAATAGCTGAAACCTTCTACAATTGGACAGGCCACACATCACACCAACCTTCCACCAACTTGTGCAGTTTTTTTTTGTTTTTTTTGTTTTTTTGTCCTTAACAGCCGGAAAGGAGCACACACTTATGACTGAGTAAACTCTTTAACATATCATCCCATTTTATATTTTTTGTTTTTTATACTGAGCTAGTTGTGACTAATATGATGCCACTGTCTTGTCAGTTTAGTCACTTACAGCATGTTGTCTTGCCTTGTTCTTATTTCAGAGGTGACAAGCACCACGCCACTCACCCCAACAAATGATACACCTGCTACAGTCCCACAGCAGCTTCAGTCCTCGTCCTCACTGGATGGATCTGTGTCCTCTTCTGGCTCTGCAATGTTTGAACCAATTAAATCAGATCCTTCTGAATGTGAGTTTGTTGTTATAATACAGTGTTTCCCACAGAATTAGATACTGTGTGTGTGTGATTCATAAACTTAACTCTTGTTACTGTATAGCTGAAATGAATGGTCTGGTTTCCCTCTAGTACTGGACTTTCCCAAAGAGCTCTCTGAAATGTTTGATCCAACAAAAGGTAACTGTCTGCCAAAGACTGTTCAGTTATGTAACATTCTCAGTGTATAGTTTAGAGGGTTTCTGAAAGGTCACTCATTTCTTTTCTTTCTCTGGCAGAGATCATGAGTGGAGACCTCTTGGAGGACTTGATGTCATCCGAAGGTAAGTTTGCTTAAAGGCACACTGATGGAGAAGCAGAAGACAATTACAGTAGAAGGTAATGACGTGATTAGGTATTGAATATGTTTCAGCACATGGCCCCCATGTCTCATCTGTTTCTCTGTTTCACCTCCAGTGTTCTCGCCTCTCCTCCGTTTGTCCCCACCACCAAGCGACCACGACTATATATACAACTTGGATGAGACAGAAGGCCTGTGTGATCTCTTTGATGTCCCTGTTCTCAACCTCTGACCCCTGAGATTATTGTCAGAGTGGGAAACAGTTAACCAAACACGCTAATCTACCTTCATTGTCCCTAGCTTCATCACTGAGAGTGAGGGTGAGAAGTGGTACAAGAAAGCCAATATGTTTTAAGTGTTCGAAGACACTGGCATGATGAGCTCAAGCTGAGCTGACTAGCTTGATGTACAGCATCATGAACAAGTGCAGGCCAGAACAAAACATTTCAGTCACACCACTTTTCCAAGGATACAGTCAAAATAAATGGCAAATAATTATATTTTTGGATTCTTGTATATTATAAAGCATTATGTTTGTGTATCAGCTTTCCTGTGTGCCTGTGAGTGAACATGTGTAGCCATATTGAGCATGAGTGTGCTTGTGCGTCTGTGTGTGGGCTTGTTTTGTATTTAATGCTCTCTGGCAGATGTGTCCAGGAACAAAAAAAGAGAAGCCTATCAGGTCAAGAGTTAAGGCAAACTGAGGGTGCACAGCCAGGCCTAATGGAGTCCAAACACAGCTGGTTAAACATGTAATGTCCTCATATACATGGAGAATATATATTTTGTGTTATCAGCACACAAGACTCAATAGTCATCATGATCTACATTTATAACACTGAGCAATAGTTTGCAGATAAAGGTACCAGACTCAAATTACCATACTGTCTATGCTACCAGTCCACTCATTCAAGGATTAATTATTTTTACTATTTTCTATATTGTAAAACAATACAAATTTTTGACTGACAGTATATATAAAGTGCTTTGTTTTTAAAAAGCCATTCAGTAGTGAAGTGTTATTGGAGTTCAATTAGAGAAGAAGGATCTTAATGCTAAGCTACTGAGACAAATAAACTTTGATACAAAGTGAAAAGCAAGAGTAGGAGTGATGTTTTAAATTCCTAAATCCTTTAATTCATTTTTAGTTCAACAAAGTAGTTAAAATGTGTAAAAAAAAAAAAAAAAAAAACCTAAACTCCAACTCATGACTATCCTGTTATTTAACAGGTTCAGTATTGCCATGTATACACTGAGAGGTTTCATTGTAAAGAAAAAATAAAAATGCATGCTTTCAGATTCATGTTGCCTCTGGACCTTTGGAACTTGCAGATTTTTATTGGCTTTGGTTTGTATATAAATGGTGTATGTCAGAAGAATAGCTTTTTCTTCTGTCTTTTCCAAAATGAGTTCTGTGGTGATTGGCTTTCTATAATATATGTATATGGATACCATTGTACTTAATTTGTATGTGAAAGGATGCAAGTGTTTTACCGATGGAGTGAATATAATCATGTCATGAAATATGCTTCAGTTTGTGTGTATTTGTCCCAGATCACTATTCAATAGTTTTTTACGATGTTCTGTTAATGCCTATCATAAGTTTGACTTCTAAGCACTAATACTTTGTGTGCAGGAGACAGGTTAGTAGCAGTTTTGGATGAGTTGTTAGCTATGCTGTTAAAGTACATATTAAGTGCTTTCTTCTGTAAAAATCATATTTTGTGTAATAATGTCCTGTTTTACCCTAGATAACATATGTACTGTGTATATCAGCTATTGCTTGTAGAGAATAGCGTTTATTTTATTATTTTTTTTATACCTGCTAGATTATATTATTACAT
The DNA here is from genome assembly GCF_001952655.1 of Monopterus albus. NCBI lineage: Eukaryota > Metazoa > Chordata > Actinopteri > Synbranchiformes > Synbranchidae > Monopterus > Monopterus albus. Next base: position 2,621,453 of record NW_018127945.1, on the reverse strand, counting down.
GACTTTTGCTACTAATTTCTGGCTACACTTCACAGGTAAATGAATTTATCAGCAAAACCTTTTGCTTTGTCCAAGGCTCCTGTCTCATCGTTGCACTTTACATCACTGTGGACAGATTGGTTGCTTCTCATCCGCTCAGCAGCCAGTTGAGCCTACACAGTGTTGTGAGTAACTTGGAAGTCCTGGGTTGAATTAATCATGTTGGTGTGCTGACCTGTGCAACTCAGTCCTACAGATTGTTTTTAACAAGCTCACAATCGATAAGCTGTAACTGCATCAGATGAAACAAAATAAACACTTTGGTATTCTTTGTGTATTGTCTGGTTTTCTTACTTTTCTATTTAAATAATGTGTTGCAATGTTAATATGGAGGTTTTTCCTGCAAGCTTTTACTGTACGTTTAGTTAGTGAAATGAATTTCAAGTATGTTGTTTAGGCCCAGTCACATTAAAATAAACAGTAGGTAAAGTCATAAGCTGCTTGTATTTTAAAATGCAAATGCAATGATAGTTGTGAAAGGTACAGTGTAACAGGAGCTCTGAACACATTCAGTATGATAGTTCCAATATGTAAGTGAATGGACAGAACATAAATTGCTTCACTGACTAATGAGCTGTTAATAGATTCTATGGGCGTTTGCAGCTGATGTCATACAGTCTCTTCTATTGTTTAAGATCTTTTTCACAATGGTTAAAAAAAACTTATACAGATAGCTTCAGAAAGTATTCAAGACCCTACATTTTTCCACACACAATCGTGTTATAGATTTAATTTAGGCCCATCAATCTATACCCATAATGGCAAAGGGAAATGTATTTACAATTTTTCCTCCAAAATTATTTAAAACTTAAATCTCTCTTTTACAAAGTATTTAGACCCTTAATTCAGTGTTTTGTAGAAGCTCTTCAGCAACAATTACAACCATGAGTCTTCTTGGATGAGTCTGTACAAGTGTTACAAACCTGGATTTTTAGACATTTTATGTCATTCCTCCTGTTGTACCCGGTACTTTTTACCATACTGACTCTGAGAGACGAGACAGTCCAAGTAACTTCAAAACAGTGCTGATTTATTCCATGAACACAGATAAAAATCAACATTACACGCTCAGGTATCTTGCACCTCCAAACTGCACGCAGGCAGATGAAAGATGAATGACCACGAACCAAACCAGGCCTATACATTATATCCCCTCGGTTGGGCTAGCCCCATACTACACAGAAACGTCAACCGAGACGTCCCTGTTACCAGCTTTGCAGCTGGTCATAGCAGTAGTCAAAACATGAAGCAAATCAATGTGTGTGTGTCTGTTGATTAAGTGGTGTGTAGCTAAAAACATTCTCACACGACCTCTAGTAACATGTCGTGACTTAAACATAAGAACATATTATGGCTAAGGCTACAGTTATACACGTCATAATAATAATATTAAACATCCTGTCTGCTGACAGTCATCAACTCTTCTCTCTAGTTATCCTTGACCAGATGTACCCTGTAGAAACTCATAAGCATGACTAAGCATTTAACAGTCTAACTAGACATCCTATCTCCACTAAACATTTCTAATACATAAAGTACCTAACCAATAACTATCTGACTAAAAATACCTAACACTCCTGGCAGATCTTCTCAAACTCCATCATACTGGATGAGAAATGTCTGTTAACTTCCATTTTCAGGTCTCTTCACAGATGTTCTGTGGGGAACTGTTACTATATTCTCATGTTCACTGTGGAGCAGGTCTTCTTCAGGGACCTCTTTAATTTTTGTCTAATTACACCAAAGAATCTTTTTCCACATACAGTATTCTTGGAGTCCTACAAAAGCTCTCTGACAAATTCCAAGTGGCTTCTGTCTACCTTTGAACCACTGAAGATGAAGGTAACAAGGATCTAAGATTAAGGTGTATTATACCTGAAATTCCATTTGTCAACTTGCTGCATACTGAGTCATCTGTGTGGATGGTATATACATTATGTCTTCTCTGAGCCTCATCATTTTATGGTGCAAGAGGACTGGCCTAATTACATGTAAAAAGAGGAACACCATCCATCCATATAATCTAATTTTTACAATAGTAATTAGTACTGGAAATTCGTGGTATGTAAAATCTCCTAGAAACAGAGGGGACAGCAGATGGCAGCTGTAACCAGCTAAATCCTTCCTGGTGTGGAGATGTGTTTCCCCTAACACCTAACCCTAACCTGAACCCTACCCTTATCCTAACCATAACCACAGGGGGTGAGGGGGGCGAGCGTCTCTAGCTTTAACGGGGAAACACATCCTGAACAAATTTCGACACAAGACTGGAACTTTGAATTTGTTCTATTTGGCTACTACCTCTTGTAAATTTGGAAGAAAAACTGGTGTATTTCGGTATAAGCAGCAAGAGCATTTCCATAACGCAGGCCATATTATTTGTTTTTCGAAATAAAAGAGCTGTAATTAAACAAAGTTATTTAATGGCGTGTTAAAACACACTTAGAGGTATACTCTTTTATTGATGTAACTGAATGGAAATAAAAATAATGAAATAAATGAAGAGTGACTGCTTATTTCTCATGGGATATTTTTCAATATATTCACGCAACACTAATATTTAGGCTAAATATATTGGAGGACTTTATTTCGAAAGTCGCAACCGGAACGTTGTTGTCTAAATCTGGTTGATGAGGCTCACCCTGATCCGAACGACTACGATCAACCCGGAACTTTTAAGTCATCTAATAATTCTTGAAAACTTTTTACAAGGATCTTCATCCTGCTTAGCCGACGAGTTCAGATAGTTCTCAAGAAAACCCCCCCTATTTTCTGGGAACTCAATCTTGTTCATTGTGAAGGAAAAGATAACAGCTGCAAATGTTTGTGGCTTCAACAGCGGCGGTTCCTGCAGGACAGTAGCCCTCGACTTGTCTTTTCAAAGCAGGTAGGACGCAATCAGAGACAAAAAAAAAAAGCTTTGCAGCTGACTCTCACGGTTCTATCGCAGACCTCTGGCAGAAGTCACATCAGTTTTAAATAAGTCCTAACAGTACAGGTGTTGTTTTGACCTTTACTTGTATATTTAACTAATGCTAGCTTAAACATAACGTTAAGTTTGGCAGCAGCACATGACTTTACTGAAGTCGTGGTCTGTAGCACTTAAGTTACATGTATTTCTCTGTGTAAAACAGACCTGTATTATTGTAATAAATATGTTACATTCTTCTGTTAAACGTTCAAAGTGAAGCTTAAGTGAGCTTGAAATACCCAAGAATTTCGTCTGTGGTAACGTTATTCAGTATCTATTCACTATTTCTTCTGCTTTATTCCTGTATTTGAAATAACATTATGCTAAGTGTGTGTTTATCCTGTCAGGTTAGGCATTTCTGGCTGCTGTGTGCTTCTCACACTCACTCACACACACACACACACACAGAGACACAGATGAGAGAGGGTCTGTCAGTCCAGGGGTTTTGGAGCCTAACAAAAGGGCGTACTTGTGGTTTTATGTTTAATGAAGCAAACTGCTCATAGAAGAAAGGCGATTGACAGCTGCTGAATATGGTGGATATTTCATTTTATCTTTGTAATTTGAAATTTTAAAAACAACTTTTAAGAGTATGAATCAGTATGGGCTAAGTGTCAAAGGAGGTCTGTTTTGTTACAGAAGCAAAGTAATTTCTCTCTTTCCAGTGCATATGACAGATGTATATTCATGCCTAAATGAGTTTTTCCTGTATTGTAGGTGTTATAACTTCCCCTATTGAACGTGATGTGGTGATGTGTTGTCAGTCTACTAACAATAGTGTGTGGCTTGAGTCAGTGGTTTGCCTTCAGAAAAAAACATCTTGTTTTTGTCACATATGTCACGCATGTTTAGAAAAACAGAAAAGTTGTCTCTGATAAAACCTAATAGGACTACAAATTAGAGATGCACCGATTGATTGGCAGAGATTGGAAGTGGGCGGTTTTCAGCATGATTGGCCTTGACCATTGACTGGTGGATCACTGAGATTTCCAATTCTGTACCAATCAGATTTGGAGATATGTCAGTCAACGTTGCGAAAGCAGTGGCATCAAGTGGCAACCTCAGAGGCTGAGAAATGAAGCCAAAGGGGCAGTGTTAAAACCTGCAGTTCCTTGAATGGCCGCTTGAAGCTGCCCCCTAAAAGGAGTCAGTCCCCACAGACAGGCACACACTAGCTGGCTGTACTTCAGCACTTTAACAGAGTGTACTATATATTGGAGAAAAAAGAGCCAAACTATTTTGTTTTCTGGAATTTTGGACCCCTCTTCTTTTGCTAGCTGCTCCAGGTTTCTCAGATTTGAAGGGTTCCTTCTCCCAGCTGCTGTTTTGAGATCTCTCCACAGGTGCTCTATGGGATTTAGATCTGGACTCATTGCTGGCGACTTCAGAACTCTCCAGTGCATTGTCTGAAACCATGTCTGGTGCTTTTTGACGTCTGCTTTGGGTCATTGTTCTGCTGTCAGATCATGACCTCTGACATAGACCCAGCTTTCAGACCTGGGCCCTACACTGTGCCTCAGAACTCATTGGTAGTCTTCAGATTTCATAATGCCATACATACAGTCAAGACCTCCAGTGCCTAAAGCAGCTCCAAAACATCAGTGAACTTCTACCGTATTTGACTGTAGGGACCTTTTCTTTGAAGGCTTCTTTTTTGTTTTCTGAAGACAGTAGAATGATGTGCTCAACCAAAAAGCTCTGTTTTAGTCTCATCTGTCCACAGGACATTCTCCCAGAAGGATTATTACTTCCTAATGCAAGTTTTTAGAAACTCCAATCTGGCTTCTTTATGTTTCTGTGTCAGCAGTGGGCCCCCAGGGTCTCCTACCATAGCGTCCCTTGTCATTCAAATGGCGATGGATATTGCGAGATGACCCTGTTGCACCCTGTGCCTGCAGGTCAACTTGAATTTGTCTGGATGTTGATCAGGGTTTTTAATCCATCTTTCGAACAGTCCTTCATTGTGATCTGTGATCTATTTTTCTCTTTCATCCACGTCCAGGGAGATTAGCTACAGCGCCATGGGCTGTAAACATCTTGACAATGTTGTGCACAGTGAACACACCTTGAGATGTGTGTCTTTCTCTTGAGATGGACTTGTAGCCTTGAGATTGTCCATGCTTTTCCACTATTGTGGTTCTTAAATCCTCAGCCAATTCTTTGCTCTTTTTTTTTCCTCCATGCTCACACAACACAAAGGTTGAGTCAACTTCTCCATTTTAACTGGTTGCGAGTGTGATTTCTATATCGCTAGCATCTGTTGATTACTACAGGTGAGTTTCATTACAAATTAACCGAGCATCACATGCTGGAAATGAAACTATTTCTGATGATTTTGAAAAGGTGTCAATAATTCTGTCCAGTCCATTTCTCTGTGGAATGGATCAGATTTGGCTTTTTCTCTGCTTTTCGTGTTGTTCCAATGCAAACAAAAGAAATAAACATGAGAATACCAAAGAATTTGTGATTGTGACATTTTTTCTGGGAGAAATGGTGTGTTATCTGACAAAAATGCAGGGTGACCAATAATTTTGGCCATGAGGTAACTGTTAATGTGGTTAGGATTTTCTGATGATGCAATTCAAGTGATCAAATTGTGCTACCCCTTCTGTTCTGTTCAAAAAGAACTACAGTATGTGCTCAGTAGTAACAGACACAATTCTGTTTCTATTATGTGTTGTTCCCGTGTATATTTGGATAAGTACAAATATTGCTCTTTATACTAAGTTGGAGGTTTGTAAAAAAAAACAAAAAGGCTCAGAGAAAGATGGAAATGTAAAACTTTAATACAGTTAAACATTTCACTAAAGAAAGGTTGCAAAAATGTTTGTGTATGCTGTCCATTACAGTTCTTAGAATGAAAATCAGAATCAGCAGGTCAGACTTAATAAAAAATTGGAGTCACCCAAGAAAATTGCAATCAGTGCATCTCTACTAAAATTAACAGTTATTTAAAATACTATATAATCTGCAGTGGGATTACTTGTTTGGTCTGTTAATGGAGATGTTTTCAGATGGCTGGTTTGTATATCAAACTGTCCAAAACTAAATGTACTCTTTATCCTGCATTGATTATTGCATGATAATCTTTTATCTTAACTGGGATCAATAGCACTGAGAGTCGTGTACTAACACCTTACTTTTTTTGCTTAGCAGCAAATACAGATGGCGTAGTTTGAGCTTGCACTTAACTTAATTTTAGAAGACATCACAGACAGGCACGGACAAGTACCGGCACTAACTTGCACATACACTTCAGTGGGTGACTTCTTTGGAAACTTTGATGAAAACCTTCTCTATGTCTTGTGTTGGGTTAAGAAAAGGAAACCTCAAACAACATGCACATTTTTACTGATCAGCAGCTTTTCTGTCAAGACTCATGAACTAAGGTATACAAGAAACCCAGGGCTGATTTCACAGTATGGCAACAAATATGTGACAAGAGCTTATCTAGTAGACAGATGATTTTGCTACACTGAAAAAAAGGTGAATTACATGTTGTCTTCTCATTAGTACTTTTTACAACACATCCTATTACCGGCCTGCCATGTCATCAAATGTAGAATGTTGAGAAAGTAGTTTGATAAATGAGAATACAAGTTACCATGCTTACTCAGCCTGTTTTTTTTTAATGTTGAGGAAACAATCCAGGGTTTAATGCAGAAGCTAAAGTTTGTCCTTCGTCTTGTTGTAATGAAGGGATAATGTCAGTGAAGGCTGAGCCTTGTCCAGTGTCACTTGAGGCCTGAAGCATGTTCAGGCAGGTCATCTTGAATGTAGTCTAAGGGTGTTTTGTCATCATCACAGGCAAACCCTGATCTAAATCTTGTAACTTTGAGACTTAATCTGTCTTTGGTAATTGCAACAGCAGAAAATCTGCATAATCTTGGCATTGCAACATTAGGCAAGCATACATTTTTAATATCTCTATTGATATAATGGAGAGAAACTGAAATTAAAGCTTCTACCTGCTTGGTTACATTGATGGTCTCTCAAAATTTTCATTGATTAATAGTCGTGCACAGAAATTGCACTGCAAAATCCTTATTTAGTTAAAAATGTCATTTTACATCTTTGATATTGAGCTGTGCTAGCAGCTCTGTGAGATAGTACCTACAGGTATAACTGTAGTTTGAACTAAATCCATGTTAACATGCTTACAGTGATGTTGATGTTTAGTAGGTATGTTTACCATGTTCACATCATGGTTTAGCATTTGCCAGTTGGCACTAAACACAGTACAACTGAGGCTGATGGAACTGTATGTATTTCATAATAAAGCGAAGTAAGCAACTAATCATTATTCTAATCAACTAATCTGTAGATTATTTTCCTGATTAACGGATTATTTGTTTGTCTATAAAATGTCAGAAATGGGTGGGAAATGCTCATAAATTCTCAAAGCCCAAGGCGGTGTCTTTACATGTTTTGTTTTTAATTCCAAAACCTAAAGTTGTTGAAAGAGACAAAGGAAACCAGAGAATACACACATTTGAGACTTGAACCAGACTGTTTCTTATAAATAATTTGAAATGAGGAATTGATTGTCAGCGTAGTTGGAGAATAAATGTTTCTGTAATGTGATTAATAGACTAATCATTGCAGTACTGGGAAAAATAAAATATTGATTTGATGATGCTGCTGGGTGAATAAAGTTGTTCCAGTTCATCCTGCAGACAGTAAGAATATTTGCTTGCTTGTAGTAATAAACTGACTGAGACAGTGAATTTCATGATATTTTACTTTATCACCCAGCTTCAGTTTCCACATTTCTATCCTTTTGGACAGCTTGATTTAGTAATTCTGAGGATCATCATACAGAGTTTCATATGCAGAGAAGCCAAATCCTGTCATTTCCAAAGAGAAGCCAAATACAACATCAGCATAAGATGCAGCTGATTTTTACAGTGTATGTTTGATTCATTCATACTCAACAGTGAGGAAGTGGTTTGACAAAACAAAGTTGCCTCTCTTTACCTCTTTTTGTAGTGCAGCGCAGCCTGACCAGTGCTTTGCTGTTCAGGTGATAGACACATGAACTCGTTTACAATTCATAATTATACAGCTCAAACAGGCACTGAACTTAAAACCTACAGACAGTCTTTGACATAACATGCCATTTCTCCAAGCTTACCTTTTAATATGCTGACTTCACGCAACACTAATATTTAGGCTAAATATATTGGAGGACTTTAGAACAAGCCTGCATTCCCTGAGATCTTTTCAAGATTAGGGCTGTAAGCTGGTTGCAGCCTTAATAACTGCTTGTTATTTGTTAGAGGGAGTTTGAGCACCAGCACTAGTGTACCAGAATGACTTGATTTGCTTGATCAAAATCAGAACTCCTGCATCGGCCTTCCCTGCTGTGGAAAGGTACCATACCCATTTTCATTCTTGTCGTGAACGCGTTCTTTATCGGGAAAGAGGCTGCCTCAGGGCAAGTGAGGTGAGAAGACAGTAAAGGTGTGCAGATGTTTGACAGGATTATTGCTTTGAAACCTGCCATAAACTGTGAGGTCTTTCTTTTGAGAGTGGAGTGAAGCTGTATGAGCAATCCAAGAGATCATGCAGAAGGTGGGGGTTATTAATCACACCAGACACAAGCAGGCACAAGCTCAACCTCCTTTCATCATGAGCTCACGAATGTACAGAAGAATTTCAATCCAGCTGTATGGTTTCCATGTGCAGAGAGCAAGGGAGAGGAAGAGCAGGACAAGGAAGGGGGTTGGGTTGGAAGCACAACAACGTCTTCTGTATCCTCTGGAAATGCTGTCTGAAGGCCGAGGAAGTGTAAATGATGTGTGTGTTTGTGAGTTGGAAAGGGAAGAGTGAACAATCCATAGTGTGTGCACAGATGGTATTTAGGCCTCTCAGCTTTACACCATCAGTAAGCACTGAAAGAGGAACGCAGTGTTTTACAACTTCATACTGAAAATGTAGTTGCTTCGTCTGCTATGAGTCATTTGGCTCACGAGTTTACTGCTCTCAGTTTGTTAGCTTTGACTTTATCAAGTTTTAAAATCACTCAGTTATTATTCAGTTTTGCTCATCAGTGAATCCAGGTTTCTGTTTGGTAAAACTGAAAACTGTCAGATGAACTGAAGGATTGTTCAGTTCTTCCCAGCCTAAGGCAGGACTAGGCCCACATTTTTTTTTTTTTTTAGAATAATGAAATGTTTAGTGTTATGTTTATCAAGTTTGGAATCAGATATTTAGCCCAGCAATAAGATTTCAGCGTGAAATGTAATGTGAAATTGAACTGTGGGATTTGTAGTCTCATCAAATACAAACCTAATCTCATTCTGGTCATAGTTTACCTAAGGTTTTTGCATGTTACTATTGACAAAATCAGGCTGAGAGGCTGTTTTATTTGGCTTATTTACTGGTTATATTCCTTTTGATTGTTTATTTTACATATCCATCTTCCATGAAGTTATCATGAAAGATTTTCCTATTTGTCAGATTCTAGTAAAGGTTGTGACATTTCAGTATTGAAATGTACTAAATATAACCTGATGAGCCACTTTATACTGATGCTTTCTTCTGTGTGGTTTTTTATTTATTTATTTTTTTATAAATCAACAGCTAGGGAGTGGTGGAATCAAGAGGTGCCAAAATGCCACAGCAGAAGGACATAGTAAAGATAGCCATCCAGATGCCTGGGGCCTACCCCCAGCTTATACAACTGGACCAGGTAGTATACACACACAAACACAACTCTAATTGTACCACAGTTAAACTCCAAATACTAGTAAGAGGGGGGTGAATTAAGTCATCTATTACTTTGTTGAGCAATAATTAAAATATGATCTTAATATCCTAACGTATATAGTCTCTATTCTCAGACCTTGCTTCACATGGCAGTCTGACAGTGAACCACCGTGGGACTTTCTTGCCCTTAGTTGAGCCTTTTCTGATAGCAGTTCCTCTGACTCTTATACTATGTGCTGATCTACCCAAAGAACACAGAGATGACCTCACCCTAACATTAAAAGCATGGGTCAGATATTTGTCTTTGGTTGCTGTGAGTTTAGCTGGTAGCTCAGGAGTTCTGTCTTTTAAGGAATAAAATCTGCAGTAGTAGTATTGGCCACAACACACACACACACACACACACACACACACAGTTTTATTCACCCAGAGCAGAACATACATTCAGTTTATATACTGTATTCCTAATCACTGCTGTGCTGCTTCTAAACTTAGCATGATGTAGGTATAGTTAGGTCTGGGACAACTGAAGCCAGGAGGCATGCAGCAGGTATTGGATTTTCTCATGGATTTATTTTTTGTGTGTTCGTGTGTCTTATTTGTTTTGTGATGATGTGTGCTGCTGCTCAGGCTCCTCCTCACAAGGTGATCTCTGGCTAGAGGACTGCCAGAAACAAACTTAGATGTAATGTGTGCCTCCATATTACTAGCATCACTATCAGTACTATTGGTTAAACCTAACCATAACTTTTTTTATTTTCTATGGAGAAGATCGAAGTGGGTTCACATTCTAGGAATCATTGCTACCTGATAGACAAAATTCACGGCAAGAAGGAATAATTAAATCAAAGTCCTGACTGTTTCTGTGATTTCTTTTCAATGCAGCAGCATTGACTGCAGGTTGGGGGATATATTTCTCTAAGAATAATCAGTATACAAACGGAGAGATTAATGTTTTTGCAGACAGTTGCTGTCAGATTTAGGAAGTTAGTTCCGGTTTAGCACCAAAATAATTTGGAATAAGAAACTAATATTTCCTTTTATTTATTTGTCTTAAAAAGGCTCCAGATACTACCTTCTTTTGTCTGTGTGTTGTATTTATGTACAGCATCCGTCTGTAGTTGATTCAGAATACCTTTGATCCTGCTCTAGCTAACAGGCACTAACTGGCTAAAATTGTAGCAGCATTAGTAGGTGTTGAGTCTGCTGGCTTAAAATACACAGCCGGTCAGTGATTGGCTGAAAGGTGGAAGAGCAGGGACAACACCACCATAATGAAAAATGACATTGTGAAAGAAAATGTTATTATTTAAAATGACATTATGATAAAGCAACATTAAATAAAAGTATAATTGGGAGGAAATGTCACTATAAAATAAAAACAGACTTTTGAAAAATGGTATTTTGTATTAATAATGTCTACACTGAAATAAAAACTTTGTTTATGGAAATTGATGAATGAATAAAATGTCATAACATTGGTTTGGGTTTTAATTTTTTCAATTTCACAAATTGCTGACCCAGCAGTATAGCTTACACACTTAATTTATATGATTATTTCATGATGCTTTTTTCTTATTCCTTTAATATGAAATGCTTGGGGTTTCCATGCCCACCATAGTATTTTTTTTTTTCTCTTTAGCTTTTACCAGATGTGATGACAGGGAAGTTTTCCATGCATTTCCCAGAACTTTTGGGGAAGTTGTACTTCTTTGCACAAGATACTATGCATGAGTTTTAGTTTGAAATGTATACCAGACAGGAGGGATGGGTGTTGTTCACAGTTACATACTAGAGAAGATTTGAACAGAGGGACAATTGATTTAAGAGGTACTTACTAAACTCTGGTAAGTTCAGCAGTTGCAAAATGCTGCATAATTGAAACTGGAGTGAACACAGAGCCCAGTTTTACCTTTTTAAAGCCCTGATACCGCAGTCTCATATCTATTTTTGTGGCCTTGTGTTGTACTGTAAGTTGTGTTGTAATTTTAGATTACAACCAATCCTGTCCACTCAGAAGAATCCCACAAAAATTTTCATCGGCTCCACCATCCTCATCAAACACATCTGACTGGTCAACCTTCTAGCCTGCAAATAATAACAGACTGTCCACTGAGTTTACCACAGAACGCAAAGACATTTTGATTGGGGCTGACCAGTAATAGCAGGATAGCTAGAGTCCAACGGGGAAGTGATCTGGACACTGAGGAGAGCACAGCTCAGAAAGCGTCTGGGAGCTCTAGCATTTCTTCTTCAGCAAACAAGGTGTGCAGCCAACAAGAGTAGCTGTGGTCCTGAAGCATGTGTTCTGATCCCTGACAGAGAAAATACTTTGAGTGTAGAGTCTGCTAAGTCCTGTTTTTACAACCCCCATGTGAACCTATTTATGTCATGTAAATGTATTTACATATATGTGAGCGAATACATTAATTAATTGTGTCTTTATGCAGAAAAAGCCTCTGTCTGCTGTTATAAAGGAGGTGTGTGATGGGTAAGTTGCTGTTGGCTCTGCTGTTTCTCTAGTAATGTTTGACATTATCACTTTTTGTGTTACTCTGATAGTTAATCAGTTTTTGTGTGTGTAGCTGGAATCTCCTAGGTCCTGAGAACTACGCTCTGCAATATGCTGACGGAGTGCAGACCTACATCACTGAATCAGTGAGTTACATCTAGATGCAAATCATCACAAATATTTATCTACAACAGGGAATCAGTGCCATAAATGTCTGAGTACAACTTGAAGACACTACAGCAGACCTGAGTCAGCCCTTCATATGTTTTGATGTTTAAGTAGGGCTGGTGTGAATTATGTTCAAAGCACAACAAAGAAATCAGTGACTCACACTTTGTCAGCATTCTGTGATCTCTGTCCGTCTGTGGTTGTAGGTCACTTGAGGCCAAAAGTACATGGAATTACTTGACTTAAGGCTGATCCCAGGAACACAACGCCTGGGACACAGTATCATTAATGGTATTTAAAATGAGTGTGAAACAGACTGAAAAAGCAGAAGACCAAGGGAGAGAAAACGAGACAAGAGCAGCTGAAACTACACTTGGCTTCTTGGTGTCAAGTGACTTAGAAACATTTGCTCCTGTAACCTTCCGACTATTTCAAAGTAAAAGGGAGCACTATACAAGTACATATCTTTAGAGAAATGCAGCGATGCTTTATCAGTGGTAGTATATTTTAGTGAGACTCGCGTAGTGTTGCTGTTGTAGGGTAAAACACTTGCACAACAGGATTTTACCTTTGGTTCTAACCTACAGACATTGGCATTAGTGAGTTTGTAGTTAAACAGTTGTTTCTATTTAAGAGCAGCTTCTTTATAGATGTGTGTAACACTTAGCTTGATGGCTCGCAGTGTAATAATGTGGTTATTTGCAGGATGCGTCAGCAGCCTCGAGAATGTTTCTTTATAATCACTCTTTCAGTTGGGTTTCCAGTAAAAAGGCTTAAAATCTTTTTGGACACATTTTCATGAAGTTGGAATTAGTTAACTTTGTAAAGTAAAACTAGGTATTTCTAAATTTTAAACTTGAATGTCAGTGTAATATATTGGACACTTTATTTATTATTTATAACCATATTTGTGTAATTTTTTTCTACCTTGCAGTCTAAGTGCCATTGTAGGTGTATGCTTTGTCATCTGTGTACATATGTGTGTTTGTAGAATCGCCTGGACATTAAGAACGGCTGTATCCTACGTCTGACCAAGGCACCGGTGAGTCTGCAATCAGCAGGCTCTAAGCCAAGTTTTCTTTCAGCCTGGACTCTCACATCGTCTTTGTCACTCTTTTGTTTGCATTTTGCATGCAGAAAATTTACAGAATCAGCTACAGTACATGCATAGACAATAGAATAAGTCAGCGTTGTTTCACTGCCATTGCCTTGTTTTAATGGAGAGCAACAATACTATGACCAACAAGGAAAGGAGAAAATTGTTTAGTATGGGGTGTGTGAGCATTTGTGTTTATTTTTTGTGTGTTGTGTTGATGCCGGTGAACGCAGGGTCGCTGTGCAGAGGACTTGTTTAAGGGCATCCAGAGCTCAGACTCAGGTGTGCGCTGCGACTCACTGAAGGAACTGGCGAGTGTTTCCACAGACATGACCTTTGCTCAAGAGTTCATCAGCCGAGACGGACACCTCTTGTTGGTCAAGATAGTAGAAGAGTCTAATGAGTTAGTACTCTGTGTGTGTGTGTGTGTGTGTGTGTGTGAGAATGAATGAATATTTTCCCTGGATGGGATGGAATGCTGTTCCTCAGATATCACTGGTGCTGAAGTGGTTTCAGCATATCCTGCCAGGGTAAACCAGTGTAGAAACAAATGTGGAGCATACCTGCAGAATATTTTTAGGGCCATAAATATAAGATTGCATCCTTCACCCATTCATCTTTGACACTTTCAATTAGGATTAAAGTCTGTTGGTTAATTTGTATTTTGAGCAATTTCTGTGATCATAGACAACGCTGATGAACTTTACTGCAATGTGTAGGGTGAACACTGAGCATTTGTATAGATCTTTACCTTCAAACTGTAACTGAATTACTGAAAGAACTCCCCACAAGCAGTCCATCTGAATGCTGTTTGTCTGTGTGAGAGTGCATTATACCTGCATGTAAATGTATGTACATAACATTTCTTTCTGTGTATGTCTGCATCATTTAGGAGTAATGTAATCATGACCCACACACTGATAGCCTTCATGGAATTGATGGATCATGGGATAGTTTCTTGGGAGAACCTCTCATCTGTCTTCATCAAGAAGGTGCCATATCTGCCGCTCTCTGTTTACTCTTTTCGTCTTTCTGTTTTCAATGATTAGCTGCATTGTCTCACTACTCCCACCTCCTTTCTCCCTTCTCTCTGTTGCCTTGCTTCTTTCTTCCCTTTCAGATTGCCAGCTTTGTCAACGACAAGCCAACAGATGCATCAATACAGCAGGTGTCCTTGGACATCCTGGAGAGTATGGTGCTGAGCAGCCACAGCCTCTTCCTGCAGGTCAAACAGGAAGTCACCTTGGAGAGGCTTATCGCTCACCTCCAGGTGTAAGTAACAGATATCGGCTCATTCTTAGAAGACAATCACAGATTCTTTGGACAGTTCCATTTTACCTTGATACAGTGTCTTATTTTGCAAAAAAAAATCTGTTCAGTAAATTGAAATAAAAAAAACAAACCCTGATAGTGTGGCAATGACGTGGTGGGGTGATGAACAGTGGCATTGTCTCTGTAATAGGAAGTTATATATGTAAAACATTAAAACACCCAGAACCTTATTTAATCTCATCCTTGTTTTGTTTGTAAACATGCAGCTGTGAAACATTATTGTGTGTTTGTGTCATTCTCTCCTCTCTGACTTTTCTTAGGACAAATCAGCAGATACAGACCAAAGCCATGGCCTTGCTTATGGCCCTACTACAGACAGCTGGGGATGCACACAGACAGGTGCTGCTACAACCTGGTTCTTACTTCCTGATGCCGTTTCTTTTCTCTGTGTAGTTGTTCACACTTACACAAATGCAGACAAATAGGTATTTAATTTGTTTCCTGAATGTCTGGTTCTCTCAGACAGTGGTCCCTGCAGTAGTAAATCAGCATGCACATCAAATTACCTTTTTTTCCATTTCCAGTGTTCTTAACTCTTTACTATTAAAGGTTTTTTTGTATATAAAGGGAAACTCTTGACATCTCAGACTTTCAGTGGCATGCATGTAACTTTTTGCACAAGCCAGACCATTTTTGTACATACAAGTCAGTCACCACTTCTGCCAGAAAGCTGGAAATAATCCATCTATCTCTCTCTGTCTAGTCATCACAGCTTTTCTGCAGACAGCTGCGGCTTTCTCTCCCTCTGCTTGGTTCTTGCTCCTCTCTCATTGTACGGAAACAGTTCCTTCATTCAGCCCTTCACCTCTTTGCCCTCAGTCTGTCTTTGTTACCCTCTCTCTCTCTCACTCACACACACACACACACACACACACACACACATTCACTTTTATAGTAAGTCAACATATCCACCCTTCTTATCAGTCTGGCCAATCCAAGAGCAAATTAGTCCTGAACAAAATGAGGCAGAGTCAGAGATGCATGTACCAGCAAGGGATGGTTTCATAGTAGAGGTCAAAGTCCCACACAGACTAACCCTCGTCCCACCCACTGAAATGTTGCTGACACTATATCACCACCCCATGTTAGAAACATGTCATTGCACCTCAGTAACATATTTACTTGTGCTCATTATGTTCTTGATGTTCTCTTCTCTAGGCTATGTTTGACTTCCTGAATAAGAAGAATCTCCGTCAATACATTTATAAGGTATTACATTTGCATTTCATATAGTTTCCAGTATCTCAGTGATAATATTCTACAAGAAGACCTCACTGTTGTGCATTTGTGAATGTGAATAAACCATCACTCTGATCTGTTGAAGAAATTTGAGTGTATTTGTTGCAGAACATCATCCATAGTTCTGGTTCGGTCCAGGATGAGATGGCCCACTACCTCTATGTCCTACAGTCAGTTACTTTGAACCACATGGAGCCGCGCATGAGGACACCTCTGGACTGTTACAGCCAGGTGAGGAGTACAAGTCCCAGATAAAACATCTACTGCTACTGCTGAACTCTCCTCTGACTCCCTGTTCCTCCCATACACATTGTTTTTAACAATATGCATATTAGATCATTTAATTTCTCTGTTATTTTCTGAACCTTAAACTGCTCATGACTAAAATGCAGTAATTCCCCAGTGATAATCACAGGTCCGTAACTGCACCAAAATCTAATCAGCTCTTCCTTGGCCCAAAACCAGTTTGTTTATTTTTCCAGGCAAATCTCATAATCTTTCATAATAATCATAATCTTTAGTAATTGTCACATTTAAAACTGGAATTTTTCACACAGAAAAGATGAAGACCATGTGCAAGTACAAAGATTTCTGTGCTACTTGTCTGCTAGGTTTGCAGTGCAACAGTATGAAACATTTAAACACTTTATGAAGTTAACATTTGTCACGTCCTTCCGCCTTTGGCACCAGGAGCAGAGAGACATGCTGCACCATTTGCGACAAGCAGCGTTTGAGACAGACAGCGAGAACAGTCTGAGCCATGAGAGAAGACGCTCGCTCTGCGCTAAAGAGTTCAGGAAATTGGGGTTCTCTGTAAGTGTCTGCTGTCAGAACTTATCCTGTAACGTTTGTCTGTGAACTTTCATCATATTGCTCTCAGGAATATTATTCATATTTGCATTATTGTGTTGTGTCTGTTCTTCTGATCTCTACCCCCCTCACCCTTTTATCTTTTTTTTTTTCCCTAGAACAACAGTAACCCTGGTCAAGACTTGGTGAGGACGCCTCCTGGTCTTTTAGCTTTGGACACCATGGACTATTTTGCTGAACGCTATCCAGATGCTTACAGCAGGGTGAACACAATTTGTTATGTATTCAGTAATTTAAAAAGTAAAGTTTTTAAGTATTTGATATTTAATATTTCTGTGAAGACACCCGAACATTGAGAGTCAGAAAATGTTTTCTGTGTCCAGAATTGAATATAGTAGGTATTATTACATAAACAATAAAAGTTTTATCACTGTTATGCATTATAGCTCATATATTGCATAAAGTCATATACTGTATATTTTATGTGGGATTTAAAGTCCTCACACTGATGCTAATACATGAGAAACTAACAAATTGCATTAATGCATTTGAGTGGTGGGTAGTATATGTTGTTTTGTTTTGGGCTTTGTCAGCACTATGGCACAGGCTTCATTCTATGATTAACTGCTCTACATTTCTATGTGCAATTTTGTACTAGTTTATTCTGGAGAACAGCAGCAGGGAGGACAAACACGAGTGTCCGTTTGCCAGGAGCAGCATACAGCTTACACTTATTTTGTGTGAAATTCTTCGTATTGGAGAGCCACGTAAGTTGACCTCTAACCTATCATTGCCATAAAACTACAGTGCCTATAAAAAGTATTCACCCCCTTGGATGTTTTACCCTTTTAATGATTTTTATAACTCTGTCATGGTCAATATAATTTGGCTTTTTTGACTAAAAAAATACAAAAATTTCTAATGTCAAAGTGAAAACAGGTTTCTACAAAGTAATGTCAATTAAAAAAAAATGTAATGTGAAATAAGTGATTGATTTATTCTTTCAAGCATGTAAAGACAGTTGATATGTCAACACACATAATTTTACACATATCCAACAAATGCTAATCCAATATCAATTTGCTTATACCTAGTACATGCTTGAATGGAGTAGGAAGAAGTCAGACTTATCCAGTCCTACCCC
>NW_018127945.1:2590929-2600872 GCF_001952655.1 Monopterus albus | reverse complement strand
CTGTCTGCTGACAGTCATCAACTTTTCTCTCTAGTTATCCTTGACCAGATGTACCCTGTAAAAACTCATAAGCATGACTAAGCATTTAACAGTGTAACTAGACATCCTATCTCCACTAAACATTTCTAATACATAAAGTACCTAACCAATATCTATCTGACTAAAAATACCTAACAGGGTGAATATTTATTTATTTATTAATATTTATATTTATCACTTATTTCACATTACACATTTTTATTTGACATTACTTTGGAGAAACCTGTTTTCACTTTGACATTAGAGGTTTATTTGTTTTTTTGTTTTTTTGTCCAAAAAGCCAAATTATATTGACCATGACTGATTTATAAAATCAATAAAAGGGTAAAACATCCAAGGGGGGGAATACTTTTTATAGGCACTGTATAGACTCTGGTCAGATAATCTCTTAAACTGGGTGTTTTTCTTTTGTCCTCCATCCCTTCCTGTGTTGTCAGCCTCAGAGACAGGATCTGACTACCACCCCATCTTCTTTAGTCAGGATCGGCTGTTGGAGGAGCTTTTTTGTGTCTGCATTCAGCTAGTCAACAAGACCTGGAAGGAGATGAGGGCCACACAGGAGGACTTTGACAAGGTACAGTAGTCTGGTATAACACGGCCTGGTTTGCTTTGTGTTAATTCACCCAGCTTTATTTTCACTTTAGGAATTCCATTAAGCTGTGCAGTATGATGACCATAGTTTAAAATGTCCATCAAATGTCTATAAATTGTCCATATTTATGGTAATGACAATAATTACAGGTTTGAGGCACATTCTGTCACATTTTTTATGTATGCATACATGTATTTGCTGGAAGTTTGGACTATATCCCAAATGCACAGTGCCCTGATATCCATCTCAGTATCTACTCTGGAAAACTGTTCTTATTGAAAAATAATGTGTGCAGTGGCTCAGTAATCAGTCCCTAGCACAAGCTGTTTTCCTTAAGCTACAGTAGGTCAGCTCAGTCCACTATAGACATACAATGAGAAAAAAATGGTCAGTGATCCTCTAAGGGCATTCATTGATAAGAGTACAACAAAGCTGACACCTTCGTGGTCAAAAAGCTAGGTGATTTTTTTGTTGTTGTTCTGATGGATATGTGTGGGAAGGAGTTGAATCAAGGTTTTCCCACGCAGATGGGAAGGATTATTGATTTGCCAAGTCTTAGCTACTGTACACCGAATGATAACTGCTGAATCGCTGGTCTAGCATGGCTCAGTGGCACGTCAACTCAGAATCATTTGTAGTAGGCCATCATTATGCTGGACAGTCCCAACCGCAAATGCATTTCTGGAAATAGTGAAATAATGTTGAAGCTGATCATTGCCTTGTATCTAACCAGTGTTTCACTAGTTTAGCACATGAAGTTTGTTGGTCTGGGACTCAGCAATGAAGCAGTGATTAGCTCATTCTGTGATCCTCGAGCTGTTCATTCTTATCTTGCACACTAGCATCATGAATCATCTGTTAAACAGAGCCTTAATTAGTGAAATTTATCACATTTTATATGTATCTTTGCAGATATTGCAGCATTCAACAAGATAAATCCAGTCTACCTCAAATTTCTATCCAGACAAATACATTTAAATTTAATAAAAGAATAAGCCATCCAGGAGAAATATGTCTGTTTAACACACACACAAATCTGCTCAAGTGGGAGCTTTTTTATGGTGAGTTTGAAGTTTGTACTTTAATGACTCATTAAAGGTTCATTCTTATGCTAACTATACCCACTCTGCCCCCATAGACAGTATTGTAATTGACCTACCAACCACCATGTAGTACTTGTTCTATGGAAGTAGGTTCAGCTGAGCCGTGAGCAGCAGGGGCTTGTCTGGGAGAAATACTGAGAATCCAGCTACCCTGAAAGAAAGAGCCATAGAGCTTTTGTCCTGAGCATCAACAATGTGCTCTCCTGATAGTCATAAAGCTCAGTGACCTTTTGACCTGCAGTGTCCTGAGTGCCAGACCAGCAGACCAGCCTTGTGTTTTTGACTATGGCCCCTCCCCAGGGGGCTTTGGGACAAGGACAAAGGGGTGTTACATGGACTAAGGGAAGCCTGCTTGGCGGCAGGAACTGGGAGAAGAGAAAGAGGAAAACAAAGTGCTCAGGGCATCAGCAGTAATTACACAACCACAGAGGAAACATAAAACTTCTGGAAATAATATGAGAGGGCTGGTGGTACAGAAAAACAGAGGTGGCGATAATGCAAACTTAGGTTCTGTTACTTATAGAATCAAAGTATTTGTGTGCGAGTGACACTGTTCCATAACAGCACGCTCCCACCATCCAGTCACGTGAATGTACTTGTTCCCTGTGATAACGGCCACCTTGCATGAGCGCACACACATTCAGCATATGTGCACATGCTGCAGGGGTTTAGGGAACAGAGACAGCTGCCAGTCATCACTCCTGTTGGCCAGTTGAGCTAAAGGACAGGGGCCAAACAGGGGAGGAATGTGCATGTGTGTGAGAGTATCAGCATGTCTGCTTACAAAACACCCACAAGCCTGTCATGTAAGTGATCTCTGTCTGTCTCCTGCACTCTCATCCTCGTCACATTTCTGAGTGTTGTTGGAAAGTGGAATTCGAAGTGGGGATTAGAAAAACATTGCATATAGAGTCAGCTCAGAGGATACAAGAAGAGGTAAGATTGGGCTTGTATGTGTTTTCTTGGTTTGAATGTGCATTAAGTGGTTTGATGTTAACTGAACAATTGATATCAGATGTTCCAGGTTTTGTACAAAAAAGTAGATTTTTCTCTCATATTTTAAAATTGCTAAAAAGGTGATGCTTGAAAACAAATGATTTATAGCATGAGATAACGGCGTGAAGTGGCCATCTGAAACCCGCCATGTAAGGTTATTTTAGCTCAGGGGACTTAAAGCTGCAGTGTCAGTGTGACGCTCGAGTTGCTTGTTTTGTGTCCCTGCATGTTCATACAATAGAGAATGACAGTGTTGCTTTTACTGTCTGTACGTCCAGTGCTGCCAGGTGGATGAACTTGGTCATTCTCTGTGGTAGTTGGATCTAATTAAAAACCCTTGACAGCTACAGGATTACATTTCTGTTTTTTGGTTTTACAATGCATGTAAATCACCATGTGGCAGACACTCTATAGGAACAGACTGTGTGGAGAGAGGTCTGGACAGAGCTGCAGTGAATGGCTAACCTTCCTGATTGTCCACAATCAGTCCAATTGAGTGTGAACAGGAACGATCTAGGTCAGCAGAGCCACTTGTGTGTGGGGACACAGTGCTGGAGTGGGCTTGGTTTCGTAGCACTATAGATTTTCCACTATTTCCAGCTGAGGTGTGTATACTGAAGCGAGCTATAGATGTTACTCACATGGATGCACACAGTTTGACCAAAGGCCTGAGCTCTTGTTTCAGGGTAGTGGGAGTGAACACCCGCACAGAATCACATGAATGTATAATGGATATTTTATCAGGAGATTACACCCAGTTATAAGGGAAGAACCCCATAAGTGTTCTGTAAAATAACCACCCAGCTTGTCCAACACTGAACGTACTGATTGAACATGGCTGTACTGAAGGTGTTGGTTGGATGTTGCAGTTAATTAGGCTAATAAAGAGCGCATGGTTAATGGCTAGCCCTTATGTGGGTAAGAGGGTACGTACATACAGGTTTAGTTTATTGGAGAGTCTGAACCAGGAGGGAGTTCATGAACCTAAAACTGATGATAGAAATAGCTGGGTATGAATAGATCTGAGGCAATGTGTACAGTTTGGAAGAAGGCAATGAATAAAAGAGCTGTTTTATGTTGTTGTTGTAGTTGCCGCCAACTTCTGAAGTTATAAAGTCTTGTTCCTCAGAGGACTTACTGTAAACACTTAACAGTTGCTCTCTTTTTGAAGACCCCTTCAACCTGAAGCCATATCCAAAACTAAGGGAAGTCTTAATTGGGGAGCGCTGCACTGAACAAATCCCAAACATGAATACAAGTAAACAAAACAAAACAAAACACTGGCACTCCCAGCACTGTTATCCCTCCTGACACAGGAGGCAGTACATGGGTATTCAGCTTGTAGCAGCTGAACCGAACCAAACCATGGCTCCCTCTCTGTGTCTTTGTCCCAGGTGATGCAGGTGGTGAGGGAGCAGATCACCAGGACGTTGTCCAGTAAACCAACCTCCCTAGAGCTCTTCAAGAACAAAGTTAACGCACTCAACTACAGCGAGATCCTCAAACTGCGGCAGACAGAGCGGCTGCACCAGGAAGAGACTCTCGCTCCACCCGTACTGTGAGTAATAGGAGGGTTAGGGACTCAATACCCTTGAAAACTAGTTGTCAAGCACTTCCTCAATGCCTTGTTTCAGTCCTTACCTTAGCTACAAGGCAGAGAAAAATACTACAGATGAGCTACTAGATGGAAGCTGTTGAGAATTAGTTTTTTTTGTTTAGTTTCATTTTGTTTTTCCCCCACTGATCAGCCTTTTAATATTTCAGTGTTTGATACACACAGGACTCAGGGTTTGATCATTTATGTAGATGGTTTCGGTTGTTTCACTTTGTAGCAGCAGCCATTTTGGTTCCATGGTTCTAGAGGAAAACAACTGACAGTAAGTAAATCAATGCAGTGTTTTTTGCACAACTTGATCAGCTGCTCCAGATGGTTTCCACCTATATGGAATCAGTTGACAGGTCAGCAGCCATACTGTTGTTTATTATGGTACTAAACAGTGAGTAACTGTGTGCTGCTGTCATAATATGGGTCATCCATGCAGGTAACTATGAAAAAACCTCTGTATGAATAGTGATCAGTACTTAGGCAATGGTAATACATTTTATTTAACCATATATAACTAAACTTTCTTCATGTTTGCTGTGGTTTGGTTGTGAGTTTGCAACCATGCTTTCATGAAAATATGGATTCTAATGTCATTTTACAAAGCACTTTAACTGTGTTTCTTTTCAGTGAGCTCAAAGAGCGCCTGAAGCCAGAGCTACTGGAGTTGATCCGCCAGCAGAGACTCAACAGGCTGTGTCAGGGAACAATGTTCAGGAAGATCAGCAGCCGGCGCAGACAGGGTGAGGGCCAAGCACACACATCATACACACAGTCACTTTAAAAACAGCAGAGAGCTGACCATCTCTTCTCTGGCTAACCTCTGTCTCTTGCCATTTTGAATCCAGATAAACTGTGGTACTGCCGCCTGTCGCCCAATCACAAGATGCTTCACTATGGCGATGTTGAGGAAGACACAGAAAATCCACCAATTGAAACACTGCAAGAAAAGAGTGAGTTGAGACCGGGCCAGACAAATGCAACAAATTACAGATTTTCTGCATTTAAGTTACTAAAAGTATACATAGTGAAAATATTCACAATTGGAGCACTGGTTAATGTATTAACTGTGTGTTCATTACTCCATCTCTCTGTTCTCCTTCACATACTCCTGTTGAAGTTCCAGTAGCAGATATCAAAGGTTTGCTGCTAGGAAAGGACTGTCCTCACATGAAAGAGAACAAAGGCAAACAGAACAAGGTCAGCAGGTCTTCTTATTATGGTCATGCATCCCTCTCATATTTGTTGCCGTAACAAACAAGAAGTCTCACTGTGTTTGTATGTGTGTTCCTGGCTTTAGGAGGTGCTGGACCTGGCATTCAGCATCACATATGATGTAGAGGAGTACAGCTTGAACTTCATTGCTCCCTCCAGAACTGATGTGAGCCTGGCTCTGCACTTACCTGTGTCCCCACATTTCCAGATGTGGACTGGGAACTTTCTTCTTTATCACAGATTCTTCTGTCTGACAGTGTACAGCAGGGGTGTCAAACTCAATCGCACAGGGGGCCAAAACTCAAAGCACACTTTAGGTCGCGGGCCGAACAGGATAAACATTTATTGAACAGACTAAAACTAAAGGTTTTTTGAACATAAATATGAATTGAAACAGACAGGATACAATATTATTCCAAAATAAATAAACTTGAACTTAAAATCACCAACCCTATTTCTGCTAAGGCTTAGTACATTTACAAACACCTGCTTTTTGTCTGGACACAAGACGTCCACACTTTCATCATGCAGCTCTTCAGAAACTCTCCCTCGGTAAATGTCCGGGCTGATTTTCTCCTCTGCCCCAATAAAACTTCTTTCACAGCAGCTTCACTGTGTGATTTCACTTTGGTGAAAACATCTGCTGTGATGTCAGATTCCTCTTCAACTCCTCTACCTTCTGTAGCTTCTGCTCTTCATTCACGTTTTTCAGCTTGTCCTGATGTTTTGTCTCGTAGTGCCGTCTTAGGTTATATTCCTTAATTACAGCCACATTAGCTCCACAAATAAGACACACGGGTTTACAGACAATGTCAGTAAACATATACTCAGGCTCCCACCGGTTTAGAAAGGCTGTTTTCAGAATCAACTTTTCTCTTGGCCATTGTCAGGGACTAGCTTTGACTTTAAATTAGGGTTGTATACATCAACAGACGCTTGATTGATCTGACGTAATTGACATGGGAATGATCGCAGGTAGCCTATCGTTCGGTAAGGTAGCTGCATTGTGGGATTTGTAGTTTTTGTGTTAACGGCGCTTCATATCGCTGGACCATTAAAAAAACATTGATAAAATTATCTCGCCGGCCGGATGTAATTGTACGCCGGGGCGGATGTGGCACGTGGGCCTTGAGTTTGACACATGTGGTGTACAGTATGAATATACTGGGTGCTTACTGTCTGTCTGTTGTCAGTTCTGCCTGTGGACCGATGGACTGAGTGTCCTCCTTGGCCGGGAAATGAGTAGTGAATCCATGCGCAGCGAGCTGGAGATCCTCCTCTCTATGGAGATCAAGCTCCGCCTCCTGGACCTCGAGAACGTCCCAATCCCCGACAGTGCACCGGTTGTCCCCAAACCTCCGAGCAACTACAACTTCTGCTACGACTTCAGCCAGACCGAGCAGTAAAGGGTGCGCAGGCTGGAGTGCTACTAAGAGGCATGAATGTGTAAGTGCATGTTTGTGTGGATGTGGTGAGATCTGACCTGTGTATCCACGTACTCATTCCTGTAACACGGATTTATAACTCGCCTGTGGCCTGGTCAGCGACATGCAAGTGAAACCAAGACCAGGAGAAATCAAGCGGAAAGACTCGCATGTCTCTTAAACTACAGTTGCGACTGCGGCTAAGAATCACTACCTGATGACTAATCGGCTGGCCTAATGCTGCAGATCATCACTCCGTGTGGGGTGGAAATGTCTCGCTGATCTTGGTTAGTTAATGTCCAGCTGGCCTCCCTCCTGCACTGCACCTTTTCAGCTGTCTGGAAACTACAGCAACTGAGATGCGTGACAATGTTACACAAATACTAGACCACTCACGTTATGGTACTTTAAGTTTTGTCTTGTTTTTTAATCACTTTTATATTTTTAAATATATGTAAACCTACAAGGAATATTCCTGCATGGGGCTGCTTGTGCAAATTTCTATAATTTTTTTTTTGTTTTTTCTCCATGGGCATTATGTAGAACAAAACCCTTCCAACACTTGACCGAATGTTTTCAGTGTATGGATCTTACTATGGAGCAGAAATGCTCCAAGCTCGGTATGACTTGTTCTTAGCATTAAGATCGGCATTAGGTACCAAGCTGACCTTTTCCCCCTTTTTGTTACGCATAACAATAGCCTGTTGTACATTTGCACCAATCAAAAATTTGAATGAACAAGTTTTATATTCATGTAAATCTGTATGACACAGTATGCATTGGATGATCTTTGTTTGTCTCAACTGGCTTGGATCAAATCCTGAATTAACGTTGAAATCTTTTTTTTAGGTACTTAATCTAATGTGATGCTCGGTCTCAGTAAGCATCAGATTATTTCATTGCAGCCAAGCCACGGTGCATTTTTGACAAACTTGTGATTATGATCGCTTTGAGTCATGCACTTTGGATGACTTCACATAAATAAACAGTTTGGCTTATCCTGAGGGGAAAAAAAGTGTGTTTTGTTCATAGCTTAGTAGCCAATCCTCAGTTTATTTCTCAAATCAATATCTTTTATACTTGATTCATCACCTCTACAGTTTCCAAGTCTCCCTCTGTCATAGTGCATCAAACAGTGTTAGAACAGTACAGAATCTTTCAACAATGTGCAAACAGTATGAAGGGACATTTAAGTAGGCTTCACTGGAGAGAACATCCGTCAGAGGGTAGCCTACATGTAAATCAAATCTCCTGATAACTCTGGCGGTTTGAAAAGAATCCTGAAATAAAACAATTAATGGTTGTCAGTGCTGCACATGGGAACAGTCACACTGCTGACGTGCTCTCCTGAAAGAGACCGGGCACCTTACAATGTGTGCCATCATGTACCATTCCTTTGGAGTAATTGGCCTTTATCTTGGTCTAACTGTTGAAACTATAGGACCGCTATTTCACATTCTCTATCAGCTTTATTTCTACTTTAGTGACACAAAACATTGTTAGAAAACAAAACAAAAAATTTTAAATCAAGAAAAATTAAATGCACTGTTGCTAAAGCTCTACAGAAGTGGACAAATGTGAGTTTAAGTTAGGTCCTTTCTCTGCACAAAGCGCAGTAGAAATTTGCAAAACCTGTAGAATTTAGTCTGTTTCTTGGTCATTTTAAAATCACATAGGTTCAAAGTTTTTAAATATACACTTGCATTAGTATACAGTGAGGAACAGAAGTATTTGAACACCCTGCGATTTTGCAAGTTCTCCTACTTAGAAATCATGGAGGGGTCTGAAATTCACATTGTAGGTGCATTCCCAGTCAGAGACAGAATTAAAAAAAAAAAGTTCAGGAAATCACATTGTATGATTTTTAAAGAATTTATTTGTCTTGCACTGCTAAACATAAGTATTTGAACACCTGAGAAAATCAGTGTTAATATTTGGTACAGAAACCTTTGTTTGCAATTACAGAGGTCAAACATTTCCTGTAGTTCTTGACCAGGTTTGCACACACTGCAACAGGGATTTTGACCCACTCCTCCACACAGATCTCCTCTAGATCTGTCAGGTTTCGGGGCTGTCACTGAGCAACGCGGAGTTTAAGCTCCCTCCAAAGATGTTCTATTGGATTGAGGTCTGGAGACTGGCTAGGCCACTCCAGAACCTTGATATGCTTCTTACGGAGCCACTCCTTGGTTATCCTGGCTGTGTGCTTCGGGGCGTTGTCATGTTAGAAGACCCAGCCATGACCCATCTTCAATGCTCTGACTGACGGAAGGAGGTTGTTGCTCAAAATCTCACAATAAATGGCCCCATTCATCCTCTCCTCAATACGGTGCAGACGTCCTGTCCCCTTCACAGAAAAGCACCCCCAAAGCATGATGTTACCACCCCCATGCTTCACAGTAGGGATGGTGTTCTTGGGATGCAACTCATCCTTCTTTTTCCTCCAAACACGACGAGTGAAGTTTAGACCAAAAAGGTCTACTTTGGTTTCATCTGGCCACATGACTTTCTCCCATGCCTCCTCTGGATCATCCAGATGGTCTTTGGCAAACTTCAGACCGGCCTGGACATGTGATGACTTGAGCAGGGGAACCTTCCGTGCAATGCATGATTTGAAACCATGACGGCGTAGTCTTCTAACGACAGTGACCTTTGAAACTGTGGTCCCAGCTCTCTTCATGTCATTGACCAGCTCCTCCCCTGTAGTTCTCATCTGATTCCTCACCTTTCTTATCAGTGATACCCCACGAGGTGAGATCTTGCATGGCGCCCCAGTCCGAGGGAGACTGACAGTCGTCTTTAGCCTCTTCCATTTTCCAACAATTGCTCCAACAGTGGATCTGTTTTCACCAAGCTGCTTGGCAATTGCCCCGTAGCCCTTTCCAGCCTTGCGGAGGTCCACAATTTTGTCTCTGGTGTCTTTTGACAGCTCTTTGGTCTTGCCCATGGTAGTAGTTGGCGTCTGACTGAC
>NW_018127945.1:2589701-2590856 GCF_001952655.1 Monopterus albus | reverse complement strand
CCCTCCATGATTTCTAAGTGGGAGAACTTGCAAAATCGCAGGGTGTTCAAATACTTCTGTTCCTCACTGTATAGAGTATGAACATAATCTCAAGATGATTTCTTAGACCGTCTGCTCAGTTTTCTGCGCATCCACCTATGAGTATTTTGTAAGATACTTTGCCTTCTAACAGATAAAATCATCTTAAGATATTTAATTTAACAAGCAAAATCTCTGGGTGACATTTGGGCAGCATTTTAAGCTACCTCCTAGAAACTGAAGTATGGGAAATTTCGCTTTCTTTTTAATAGTGACAGACCATGAGAATATTCTACTGAAGATTTTATGTGTACTCAAACTGAACACCTTAAAATGCAACACGTAAATTTTACATCCAAACGTTTTCCGCTTTGGCTCACGAGTTAATGCTCTTTGAAAATGTACCCAACCTAACCACCAACTTCAAAGATACATTTTTGTCTGCCTTGTCTGATTGAGTCCAAGCATAAACATATTTAGGAAATGATAAACACAGGAAACGATCTGCCCTTATTGATGGGTAGGATATAGAGTGTAGATACCTGAACCGAGCCTGACAGGGTCCATCGGTGCCCAAGGGTCCGGGTGGTGTTTAGATGTATAGGTCAAAATTTAGGCTAGATGGCTGAAGCACTCAAATGTCCGCTTCGTTTAATGATAACGGGGACACTGTACAGACTCAACTGTGTCAGTCTCAGACTTGTATACTACGTATAAGCTTGTTAGGTCCGGGTTGGGTTTGGATACCACACACTCGGGCACAGGTCAGGTTCAGACAGAGTTGTGGTGTTTTTATAAAAAAAAAAAAAATTCTAAGCACTCAAGTGGATGGCTAAAGATTAAAAAAAAACTTGAATAACAGACCTCTAAACAAAATGTTACATAAATGATAATGTAGAAAATGTTTAACCATACATGGTAACCGTCATCGACTTGAGTGCATGGAATTGGATTTGTTATGCCATGTCCTACCCATCGATGAGGGTAACCATCATATCTTTTTTTATACAAATGACACCTGCTTTCTAAAATAGATTAAAAAAAAAAAACAACGTATAGATGATGGGTTAAATGGATGCTCTGACTATAAAGTGTGACAACATTCTTGCGGTTCTTGTGCAAATAGCTGTTCAGCAG
>NW_018127945.1:2573124-2589673 GCF_001952655.1 Monopterus albus | reverse complement strand
ATGCAAGGCATTCACTCAGTCATCAGCCCCACCTATGAATTTGCAGTGGACATTTTCCAAAAAGGGTAGCTGTGACTGTAGGAGGTCCACTGCTGTTACGGAGATGTTTTGGCACCTTGAGATGTCGAGGGTTCTCAGGCGCTTACAGTGCTGCACCAGGAACGCCAAGGATCTGAGAGGTTTAAAGGTCAAATGCTAAGGAATTTATATTTTATCTCTGGCTACAGATACACGATTAGTGGAGTTGTGTGCCACTCACCTGTCAGTGATGTTATTACAACAGGAGAGGTAGAGATGCTGCAGTCTGTGCAGGTACGGTGCAGCCTTTGCCACTCCGCAGTCACTGATACCCGGACAGTGGCTGAGGGCCAGGCTGGTGAGGCTGCGGCAGTGCCGGGCTACCGACACCAAGCTTGCATTTGTGATCTCAGGCAGCATGGAGAGAGACAGTCGCTGGAGATCCGGGTACCGCATTACCTAAGGAGAAGTCAAAGTTTTTCAAATATTCTGTATTCCTTCTCCAAGCTGAACAAAGTGCCTCTCTTCAGCCTCCCACCTGTGTGATGCTGCTATCAGTGAGTCTGGAACAGGAAGAGAGGTCCAGCTCCTGCAGCCTGCTGAGAGCTAAAAGAGAAGCTCCAGCCTGCTGTTTGAATTGCTCCAGGTCAGTCTCTGTCACCAGCTTGGGACGCGCCTCAAAAGGAAGACAAGGAGGCTTGAAGAAGCCCATGTTGCCAAAGGTGCGGGTGAACCTGGAATCCTTGTCACCCTGCGAAGAGCAGTAAATTATTTACAGCCTTCACTACAAAGGCTGTAGAAGGAAAGCTCTTCTTCTGTCTCTGGTTCTCACCCTGTCCTTGTCAGGCTCACACATCGTCATTTCCACCATCCCTAGCAGACCCCAGTCTGTCACTTGTTTACACCAGCCAAGCCGTAGAACTACCAGCCTTTGAAGGTAGGTGGCAATAGCGCGCACAGAGAGGTCAGTCACACTGATGCATGAGGTCAGGTCCAATTCACAGAGCGTATCCCCAAGAAGCTGGGCCAGAGAGAAAACGGAAAGATCCTGAGGAGAGGAGGATATTTTTCACAAAAATGTAGTTCCACACAAACACACACCTGGACACTGTCAATGACTGACCCTAATGTAGTTGCAGCTCCTGAGGTTGATAATCTTCAGCTGTGCTCTGCTAGCATTGGAACCCATCAAGCCTTTCACGATCTCTGTTCCATTGACGTGCACACACTCTGACAGATCCAGACTCCTCAGTGACGGCACAGACAGCAGCTCAGCGAGACCTGTGACCATCATGAAACCATCACCTTGAAGTATAACACATTTTCTAGCAGACAGGAGGCTGGGATAGTTCATGTGCATTGAGGAGGTCAAAAATTTCAGTTAACAAACCTTAAACCAACATTTTTTTCAGAAAGCTGTCAACACAACACACATTTTATCATTGAGCTGCATGTCTCTGGACTGTGGGAGGAAAGCAGCATACCTGGAGAAAACTCACATAGGCATGGGAGAACATGCAAACTCAACACAGAAAGACACCAGCTGATCCTAAGGTTTGAACCCAGAACCTTCTTGCTATGAGGTGATACTGCTAATCACTGCACTGCCATGCTGCCAATTACTGTTAAATTTGCTAAGCATGTTCATGCTCCCAACAGGATACAGCACTTATAGTTTAATAAGCACACAGCCTTTTCGCTAGTGCCATCATCAGGGTGAACCTCAGATGCTTCCAATATACAGTATTTAGTTGTTGATTAAAGTATTATACTGAACACTTCTAATGGGCGCCATCTTTGTTTTCAATACCGCCGCGTACAGCTTCGGCTTATGGCAGTCTTTAGCTAGGTGATCTGTTGTGTTAGGGTGATTTTTATTTTATGCACTTAAGAATGGTTTTATTTTATAGCACACATACGTTTACATACTTATATGTCACAGTTATGTTTATATAGTTATGAATATCACCCTATGTGGTCACTGAACCACTGGTCAAATATTTGCTGTGTGAGTCACTGAAACACTAATGCAACATCATAAGTCTTGTCCACTAAATTACTGAATTTCATTAGATTTATGGGTATTCTTCTCCTTTCTAGGGCGCTGTCCACGATGATTGGAGCAGAGAGGACGATTGGAGGACGGACGGACTGAAGGACCAATCACGGGAGAGTGAAGTCTAAACCACGGCTTCTCCCCAACAGTTTTGGACCAATTAAATAGTAGCAACTTTTCATACAAATATTGTATACCAACCAGTTGAGGACAGTCTTTCCTGTTTAGTCTTACCTGTTTATCCTAAACAGTGGAGATCCATGTGCACATGCTAATTTTGATACGTTAATGCATAATAAATTTCACATTGAGAAATATATATCCTCTTATTAGTCTTCTCTTTTCAATATAAAACGAACAAACACCACAGGTACTAGCAAGGCTTTAGACTGTTAGTTTTGTTATATTTCCAAACTAATCTTTAGGACAATGATTTGCAAAAAAATACACTATGGGCACCTTTTTCAGTTATTCTCCAGTCGTGGGACACAGACAGGTGCGTCAGTGACTTCAGGCCCCATGCTATGGCCACTACAGACCTACTAGTCAAGTCAGTGCAGGCACTGATGTCCAGTCTCTGGAGGCTCGGCTGGTGCTTCACCAGAGCCTCCACCGAGTAGTCAGTCAGTTCCTTACAGCCGTGGAAACACAGTTCCTTTAACACCAAATCTGGAACCTGAAACAGAGAGAATATCAAGAAGGTTAACTTAACTTTAAATCCTACAACACAATACGTCTGCTATTAGGACAAGCAACTGAAATTCTTTGGCTTCAAAAGGAGTTAAACCAGAGGTGTCAGACTCCATCTCACAGGGGGCCAAAACTCAAAGCACACTTTAGGTCGCGGGCCGAACAGGATAAACATTTATTGAACAGACTAAAACTAAAGGTTTTTTGAACATTTGATCTGCTTGTTGTCTGACACAATTTTGTGAATAAATGAGGAAAAAGTATATTCATAATTTTAATTCCACTGTTGGCATTTGCAGTAGTTGTATATACACACAGACACAATATAAAACCCCTTATTTAAAACAGAAAAAATAAGGGCACTTTTCTGAACTTAGACTACAGACTTTCAAAGGAGCATTTTTTTTAAAACAAATTACAATTTAGTTTCTCAGCTTAATTCTGAAGCGGAAAAAAAAGTTCAATGATCAGATGCACAACTTTTCAGAAAAAGACTTAATCACTAAGTCACCCTTAATACAATTAACAACTTATCTGAACAACAAAAGGGATACATGTATGAGGTCAGCCTCAAGCTGGACCTTTTCCAGTTAGAACTTTAACATATGCATTACAAGAGTAAAAACTATTAGAATGTTTAAAGACCAAAGAAAGATTTCCTAGTTTATTATAAAATGAATATGAACCTTTGGTTTTGAGCTTACATGTTTATGCTGTCTGGACATTATTACAAAACACTTAACTCTGGCCAAATGACAATTTTTCACAGAAAATAGAAACTGATGCGACTGCAAGGAAAAAAAAAATCTGAAAGGTGTCAAAGAAAATGATGTATAGGAAGATCTGGACTGCATAGAAAACATTACTCTATGACAGAAAGGCTCTTAAGTGTATACATTTAATCTACACACACACACACACACATACATATATATAAAAATGATCTCGTGGGCTGGATGTGGCCCACGGGCCTCGAGTTTGACACATGTGAGTTAAAGGATATGCTAAAATTTAAAAAGATTCAATGTAATTTATGAAATCTTAAGTATACAGTAAATGCAGCCTCTTGTCTCTGGCAAATAGGTATTGTTATAAGATGAGCAGTTTCTTTTATGATGACATTCTTCTGATCAAGCAATAAAGAGGCTGTTTCAGGGACTTCAAGTATCCTGACCTGTGCAATAGTGCGTAGTGATTCAGGGGTGATGGAGGTTCTGCTGAGGTCCAGAGCAACAAGGGTCGACTTCTGCTCTGTTAACAACCTCCTCAAGTTCCTGAGGGACAGTAATGCTGATGAGTTCTCGTCTCCCACCGGGCACCCTCGACTCGAAGGCGATAGGGCAGCCAGCCAGCGAGAGCCGGCGAAGGCGTGGGGTGCAGCTGGTGAGTCGACTGAAGGAGAGGTCAGACAGGTAGCGCAGATTGGACAGGTCCAGCTCCTCCAGACCAAACAGAGCTGACCTGACCTGTAACAAGAAAATGAGGTTTATCCTGAAACTAGTGCATTACTACCACTGGTGCAAAAGCTACAAAGCTCTGTGACAATAAAAAAAAATTTACTGTGTGGAATTATTATGAAAGGGTACATATACCTGCTGTAATACTGAGCAGAATGGCCAGTCATAATTATATTTATCACTGCTGACACCCATTTCTCATCAGGTGACTACAGATACAGGGAGATGCTAATCCCTGCTTAACACAGAGCTAAAACATTACAAATGTGAGGTTTTAATGATGCTCTCCACCTGTAGGGAGCAGTAACTACAGAAGCAGTGTAATTGAGCGTTGTGCAAATAGCCTAACATATAAAAAGGCTGTAATGTCTGTTCATCTGTTAATAAATGAGTTAATTTAACAACTCCAGATCACATGAATAGCAGCAAAAACCTGATATCATCAGTCTTGACTAAATTTAGGCCAAATATGTAGTTACTGAGTTTTGGATTTTTAGCGCAGAACACAGCTGTACAATTTTTGCTCTTTGCATTTGCAGTGTCTAAGTGAACGTTTTGGCCATGTTATATTGTTAATATTTTACATCACTCTTACTGCAGTGTCAAAACACAGTATACCTAAAGATATACAATGCAGACCATAAGCACCTGGAAGGTTATTTTGAAATCTTTAGCTTCAGCACCATTAATTTGAAATAAAATAATGGATATTGCCTTAAAGTGCAGAGTCTTAGCTTTAATTCAGTTACATTTACATAAATATAGTCATGTCAAGATTTTTCTTTGCCATTTATGCATAAACAGACAGTCCAGGAATATAGAAATTCTTGTACAGCTCTCCTTTGGAGTCAGGTAAGGAGTCAAAAGCCAGAAAGAACACTTAGTCTTAAAATAGAAAAGTTACATAAAGGCAACAAAGCATTAAAACCACAATACACAAAAATAGGGTAATAGTATTTTCCCCCGTGAACTTTAAACATTGCACTTAGTAATTCACATGGTGGAGTTGAATATGTCATTACACTTTGTGAGGTAGTGAGGGGTTATAACATACTAAAACACAGTTTATATTCAGGCCTGTTTCCATTGCTTGGTAGAGAATGTCCTGCTTATATTCAGGTCCCACAAGAGAACACTTTTGATGAGATGCTCTTACAAAAATACCGTGTGGAACATTTCTGTATTATTATTGCGCATGTCTAGTAAGGGGTTATTGCACATATATTCTCCATCCATCCATCCATCCATCCATTTTCCTCCGCTTATCCGGGACCAGGTCGCGGGGGCAGCAGTCTAAGCAAAGATGCCCAGACTTCCCTCTCTCCAGACACTTCCTCCAGCTCCTCCGGGGGGATGCCAAGGTGTTCCCAGGCCAGCCAAGAGACATAGTCCCTCCAGCGTGTCCTGGGTCTTCCCCGGGGCCTCCTCCCGGTGGGACATGCCCGGAACACCTCCCTAGGAAGGCGCCCAGGAAGCATCCGAAACAGATGCCTGAGCCATATATTCTCACATTTTCATATTTGCCATCAGTCTTACTGTGGCAGGGAAAAAGCTGTTGTAGTCTTGTTCTGTGTGACGATACTGTCCATCCTGCTGCACCTGAGGCTGTAGGTGCAGTTTTTGTGTCTGAGCAGAGAGTAGGCTGGGTGGTGTGGGTCTCAGATTATGTTCTCTGCCCTTTTACAACAGCACTGTGTGTACAGTGTGTCCATAGCAGGCAGTTCAGCCCCAATTATCCCCTCTGCAGTCTTTATGACCCTTTGAAGAGCCTTCCACTCTGCCTGTGTGGTGTTACCATAACAGGCTGTGATGCCAGTAGTGAGGATGCTCTCTATCAGTCCTCTATAAGCCTGGGTGAGAGGGTGACACTTCAGCCCAGCTTTTCTGAGACGCCTGATGAAGTATAGCGGCTGCTGGGCTTTCTTCACTGTGGCAGCTGTTCAGTGACCAGCTCAGGTCAGATGTCACCCGCAGGCCCAGGAACTTGTGGCTGTCAGCCCTCTCCACCTTAGTCCCTTTGATAGTCAGGGGCAGCAGAGAAGAGGGGTGCTTCCTGAAGTCTACCATTATTTCTTTTGTCTTGTTTATGTTGAGGATGAGGTCATTCTCCTCTCCAAAAACAAGAATGTTGTTCACCAAGCTTCTGTAACCTGACTCGTTTCCCCCCTTGATGAAGCCCAGAATGGTGGTGTCGTCAGCATATTTAATGATGATGGTGGTGTCATGGTTGAAGACACAGTCGTGGGTGTACAGGGTAAAGAGTTTGGGGATGATACAGCAGCCCTGTGATGAGCCTGTGCTGATTGTGAGCTCAGCAGACACCAGCCCTCCCATTCTAACTATCTGTGGTCTTTCAGTCAGAAAGTCCATAATTGGGGTGTACAGGGTAAAGAGTTTGGGGATGATACAGCAGCCCTGTGATGAGCCTGTGCTGATTGTGAGCTCAGCAGACACCCGCCCTCTCATTCCAACTATCTGTGGTCTTTCAGTCAGAAAGTCCATAATTGAGTTACAGGTGGGAGTTGGTACACCGAGGTCTGTCATCTTTCCAATCAGCCTACCTGGGCGAATGGTGTTGAATGCAGAACTGTAATCCAGGAAGAGCATCCTAGCATACGTAGTGTTGTCCAGGTGTTTCAGGGTATAGAATGAAGCCAGAGCAGTCACGTTGTCCACTGATCTGTTGGGGTGGTAGGCAAACTGGAGGGGGTCTACAGTGTCCGGGACCATGCAGTTAATGTGTGTGAGGACCAGTTTCTTTAAGCGCTTCATGGCGACTGATGTGAGCGCCACTGGCCTGAAGTCACTCAGAGTGGATGTGTCTGATGTCTTAGGGACCGGTATGATAATGGTTTTTTTGAAAATGCAAGGAACTACTGCTTGGGTTAAGGACGGGTTGAAGATGTCTGTATACACACCAGCTAGTTGATCTCCACAGGCTCTCAACACTCTAGGGGGGACATCGTCTGGTCCCGTAGCCTTATGGGGGTTTACCTGTTTCAGGGCCTTCAGGACCTGTGTGTGCGTCACCTGAAAAGCAGGTCCCCCGGGTTGCAGGGGAATTTTGAGGGGGTGTCTGTGTTCAACCTGTCAAACCTCACATAGAAGTTGTTGAGGCTCTCTGGGAAGGTGGTGTCCTGGGGGGCTGTGTTTGTTGATTTTTTCCTGTAGTTTGTGACTACCTGGATTCCCTGCCACATACTGCGCATGTTGTTATTCATATAGTAGCTCTCCAGTTTTTGGAAGTATGCTCTCTTTGCAGCTCTGATGGACTTCTGTAGCTCATACCGGGCTTTCCTGTACTCCACTTGGTCCCCTGACTTAAAAGTCTCTCATCTCTTCCTGATTTTCTGTTTTATATCCCTATTAAGCCATGGTTTTTGGTTGGGGAAAACACACACCGTTCTAGCTGGTGCACATATGGATGTGCACCAGCTGATGTAGTCACTCACAGTCTCTGCATATTCATGGATGTCATCTGTGGCCCATTTGAAGATGCTCCAGTCTGTGGCCTCTAGACAGCCCTGCAGGCTGGCCTGTGTACAGTTGTTCCAGGTGTTAACAGCTCTCACTGAGACTGGTTTCGCCTTGAGTCGTTTGGTGTAAGCAGGTTTTGAACCGGACTGTTAGGTGGTCAGATCTACCAAAGTGAGGTTTAGGTTCAGCTGAGAAAGTGTTTCTAATGTTACTGTAACATTGGTCCAGTGTTTTGGTTCCTGTAGGGAAGGTTACAAACTGATACAGTTTAGGCTTTTCCTGAGATCGCAGTGGTTAAAATCTCCCAGAATAATAAAGGCAGCATCAGGGTATGTGTTTTCATGCCAATTAATCATTCTGTACAGTTCCTTCAGTGCAGCTTCCTCTTTGCCTGGGGGGGAAGGGAATACACTACACTCACAATGATACATTGCAGCTCTCTAAGAAAATAAAATGGCCTTAGCTTTAGTGTTAAATATTCCACATCTTCAGAACAGAATTTAGAGAGAATCTTACACAGTCTGTGCACCAGGACTGTTTGATGAAGGCAGCCATTCCTCCTCTGCGGGTCTTGCCACTTTCAGCGGCGCTGCGATCCTGTCTGAACACAGAGTAACCATCCAGGGTTACGCCCTCATCGGGAGTCTCTTTATGAAAGAAAGAACTGTTGGGAAATACAGCCCCTTTAAGACATAAAAATTCACAGCTGTGGATCAGGAGCTAGAGTGGTCATTTCCTAACCAAGTGTGTGTGTGTGTGTGTTTGTGTGAGTTGGTGCCGCAGATGGCTGCCGTCTGTACTGGAGACAAATTCCTTGTGTGTGTGTGTGTGTGTGTGTGTGTAACATAATTGGCCATAAAATGTGATTATCATCATTATCACAAAATAATCATAACTAATATTTTGTAGAAATTCATAGTGACTCTACAGCCTGAAGTCTTTGACACATTGACCTCTGCAGAAGCTTTTTATCTTCTCCTGTTATGCTCTTTCAGGCCTTCCACTCTTGCTTGTTGTGGGCTCTGCCTTTAGTCTGGTTTGCAGCAAAGGAAAGCAGTTGGACTGAGATCAGGTGATTCACTCAGCCAGTTGAGGATATTCCACCCTGAAAAGTTCTTTGGTTGCTTGGCCCTTAGGTTTAGAATCACTGTCCTGTTGAATGATGACAACCTGTCAAACCTCGCATAGAAGTTCCTATGCAAATGAACTGAATGAACAATTACAGAGCTGCTGTACAGCTCTGCATTCATCCTGTTGCTTCTGTCAACCGTGAATTATCAATAAATGCCAGTGTGACCAGTTTTCTCTTGATTGTTGTCAGGGGCACATGTTTGCCTACATCCCAGAGAAACATTGTGACTTGCTGTGCATTCAGAAATGGGCTTTTCTTCACCATATACAGTAAATGTTTTTCCATCTGCAAGACTTGTGCTCCTCGGTCTACCACGTCTTTTTCCATTTTCTAGTTTTCATGTGTGCACCTACTGATTTTAGGAAACCAACTATCTTTAAAAGCTCTTTATTCTTCATACTGACAGACAACCGCACCTCAATCTAATGGTATTTTTCCATCAGCACGGTTCAACCTGCTTTTACCATGTGGAGCCAGGCAGGCACAGGTTAGCCTCAGTTTCTTACAGAGGGGGTAACCATGCTGACATGGGTTCAGTCGGCCCTGCTTCCAGCCAAGTCCGTATGGGGCTGAGCTCTGCATTCAACAGAGCTGGCTCATCGCAACACATTTTTACATTCAGTTGAAAAACGCCATAAGTCACGTGGGAGCTCTTTTGTGCACAGACAACTATTGTTCAAGAAACATTTAGTAGCCAAGTGTCCAACAAATTTTGAAGTCTTAAAATTTGGGTACTAAATGTTAAAAGGGCTATATCTTCACACACAGTTATATTAAAGCTGAGACTGTAGTATCCATTATATTATTTCAAACAATTTACTGAAGTACAAAGACTGAAGAACAAAAAAATGTGCAATTGTCCAAATACACTCTGGACTGTATATGAAGATTATACTAGAGGAACAGACTGTCAGCTCTTCAGGTCATTCTCACGCTGTCATCCTGCTGCATATTTCAAACTTTTTTAACAAATAAAAAACTGAATAATTGGGCGTGCAAAATTATTCAGCCCCTTTACTTTCAGTGCAGCAAACTCTCTCCAGAAGTTCAGTGAGGATCTCTGAATGATCCAATGTTGACCTAAATGACTAATGATGATAAATAGAATCCACCTGTGTGTAATCAAGTCTCCGTATAAATGCACCTGCACTGTGATAGTCTCAGAGGTCTGTTTAAAGCGCAGAGAGCATCATGAAGAACAAGGAACACACCAGGCAGGTCCGAGATACTGTTGTGGAGAAGTTTAAAGCCGGATTTGGATACAAAAAGATTTCCCAAGCTTTAAACATCCCAAGGAGCACTGTGCAAGCGATAATATTGAAATGGAAGGAGTATCAGACCACTGCAAATCTACCAAGACCTGGCCGTCCCTCTAAACTTTCAGCTCATACAAGGAGAAGACTGATCAGAGATGCAGCCAAGAGGCCCATGATCACTCTGGATGAACTGCAGAGATCTACAGCTGAGGTGGGAGACTCTGTCCATAGGACAACAATCAGTCGTATACTGCACAAATCTGGCCTTTATGGAAGAGTGGCAAGAAGAAAGCCATTTCTTAAAGATATCCATAAAAAGTGTCGTTTAAAGTTTGCCACAAGCCACCTGGGAGACGCACCAAACATGTGGAAGAAGGTGCTCTGGTCAGATGAAACCAAAATCGAACTTTTTGGCAACAATGCAAAATGTTATGTTTGGCGTAAAAGCAACACAGCTCATCACCCTGAACACACCATCCCCACTGTCAAACATGGTGGTGGCAGCATCGTGGTTTGGGCCTGCTTTTCTTCAGCAGGGACAGGGAAGGTGGTTAAAATTGATGGGAAGATGGATGGAGCCAAATACAGGACCATTCTGGAAGGAAACCTGATGGAGTCTGCAAAAGACCTGAGACTGGGACGGAGATTTGTCTTCCAACAAGACAATGATCCAAAACATAAAGCAAAATCTACAATGGAATGGTTCACAAATAAACATATCCAGGTGTTAGAATGGCCAAGTCAAAGTCCAGACCTGAATCCAATCGAGAATCTGTGGAAAGAACTGAAAACTGCTGTTCACAAACGCTCTCTATCCAACCTCACTGAGCTCGAGCTGTTTTGCAAGGCGGAATGGGCAAAAATTTCAGTCTCTTGATGTGCAAAACTGATAGAGACATACCCCAAGCGACTTACAGCTGTAATCGCAGCAAAAGGTGGCGCTACAAAGTATTAACTTAAGGGGGCTGAATAATTTTGCACGGCCAATTTTTCAGTTTTTTATTTGTTAAAAACGTTTGAAATATCCAATAAATTTCGTTCCACTTCATGATTGTGTCCCACTTGTTGTTGATTCTTCACAAAAAATTACAGTTTTATATCTTTATGTTTGAAGCCTGAAATGTGGCAAAAGGTCGCAAAGTTCAAGGGGGCCGAATACTTTCGCAAGGCACTGTATAATACCTGCTGTCTGTGCTCTTCCTTGCAGAGGAAAACTCCAGACATAAAGAGGCTGTCCAGGCCCTGGAGGTCCAGTCTGCGGAGAGATGTGAGGCGAGGGAGGAGGGCCAGCAGAGAGGCCTCTGTTATACTGCTACCAGGCAGGGCCAAGCTCTCCAACTTAGAGCCCAGACACTGAGCCACCTGAAGAGGGAGGGACACAAAAAGAGACAATCACATACGTGAGAACAAGCAGCATTAATTCAAAGAGAAGATATGGGGTGGGGCAGAACAGAGCAAAGAGAGAAGGAATGGGAAGGCAGAGGTGAGAGCGGCAAATGCCCTACCATAAAACAAATTACATATAAACCATGTGTTCTAGGCAACAGTTGGAGTTTTCCAACTTGGTCCAATGCACTTTTTTTTTTTTTTTTTTTTTTAAACAGGAAATTTTATGCAAATACAAACACAATACTGTGATAAGGGTCTGAAATCCAGAGTAACTACTGCAGCTCATCTGAACTTTGGACCACAAGGTGTCTAATTACGACTATGCTAAACTACCTCCTGCTCAGTGTGGTGAGAAATTTAAGAGAGATACAGTATCTAAATAATCACAATTTTCAAAAATGTTTTTAATCTTCAAATTAAATGCTCATCTTTCAGGGGAAGAGACTTCGTTTCTTGCCTGGTGATAGTGTTTCTGAGATGAATAAAAAAATAAATAAATAAATCACTCAGCTTGTTTGCTCAACAAGTTATTTGTTAAAAGTCTTTTACTTAAACCCTGGAGGTCTCTGAATGCACAAGAGACGCGTGACCTTTTCTGATGAAAACAAAACTAAAGTCAGAGAAGGAGGTCTTCACATGATAGTGGCAATATCATAACTACAACAAGACACATCGAAGCACTCACATTCCAAAGTACTATTGTCATATGTTTCTTCCATCCATTTCTGCTTCCAATTCATTTTGTTTGCTCGTGATGCTCCATAAAGAGGGATTTAGTTTGGGTTTAAGATGGAGCTCCAGAGTGTTCATCAGTAAAAGGAGTAATAGTTTAACTTTACCACTTATTAAGTTGATGTCTGGTCAATTTGAAAAATTTCAAGGAATATTTATGATGATTAAAGTTGCCACACAGTCATCCAGTCCATTCTAATCTTTTTAGCTTTAATCTTCAGCTATGAAAAGACTGAAATAGAATCTCAGACAACTATCCACACTCATGCTAATTGAACTAGCCATATGGTTTTAGAGTAGCATACTGCACCTCCAGGAGCAATGATTTGGACATAGTGAAGCCATCGAGCTGGCTGATAACCAGACTGCAGCATGGTTTTCTGCCCAGACCTCTCACCAGCTCCAGGGCTGAGGCTGAAGCTGGGAAGCGGAAGGTAATATTCTTCTATACAAAAGGGAAGCAGATAGAAAAGTTAACTCTGCCCTAAAGCAAACATGCTCATACAGACCCCACTACAGCCACCTTTCAGTCACTCCATCCTCTGAAGAATTTCTCATAATTATGTGTCTCAGTGTGGCGCAAATTACCTGAAAACGCAGGTCCTGGCTGGCACTGTACCAGCTGTGGCAGACCAGTGAGGCTTCCTTCCTGTCTGGGGCATGAAGAAAGCTCAGGATGTAAACTATGATCTACAGCAAGAGATCAAAATACAGCATTATATTAGCTGAAAGTCACTGATGACAGCTGAGGAAACTCTACACCAGGGTTACCTGACACTATTTTGTTAAGTCAAATGACAGCATACTGTATGAATGACTGACATATTACTGTCCTGTAATAAGAGCAGTAGCTCAAGACAAATTCTCATCCACCAGACTGTTACTGAGGCTCTACTGGCAACTCCCGTATGTGGGTAACTTTATTAATATAAAGCAGGTCGGTTGTGTAAGCAAGAAAAATGTGTCACGTCAGTGTTTGTCTGACCAACGCATTAACTCACCTCCACGGGAAGTTCGGGTGCTTCCATAGTGCCCTCCACATCACTGTCTTCTTCCATCTCAGCTTCTTCAGAGTTAACACTATACACACCTCTAGATAATCACAGTCCACTAGCTAGCTGCACATATTAAAGACCTGCTGTTAGTTTATAACGTTAGCATTTAATAGACACCGATAAAAAGCTGTTAACTTGTCTCACTGGTATCCGTAACTAATCAATAAAATGACCTGTTTCAGCAGACTGAAAGCCAATGGAAAGCTAGGTTATCTGTCGTAATCTCCCTACGACACTTTACACCACTGTACCACAGCTTGTAACATTTACATTTCCGCCAGGAGACTGACTTCAGTTAGATCAGCTGACCGTAGATGGAAAACTCCATGACATCAAGGACCAAAGTATTGTGGGAAATGAGGTTTTTTTTTCCCCCCAACCCTCTCCAATACCCACTATGCCCACACAATCAGTAATAGCCTACTGATTGACCTATATACACTGACCAGTCACTTTGTTATGGAAACTATAACACGTGCATGCGACTGGGAGAAAAGCAACATTCCAGGTTTTCACTCACAAATAGTTTAACATCTATTCCTCAACATTTATGGTCAACAGGACCTGATGATGTAGGCCTAATTGGGGGGGGGGTTCTGCTTGTTAAAATCATTACCAAGTCAATTTAGAGACCATATCAGAGACAATGTCCACTCTGATTTTTGTTTTAAACTTTGTTTTCTCAACAGGATTTTTAGTTTGGGCTCTTGCGGTATTGTTAATTACGTTACGTTGTTGTACAAGTTGATTTGATGCATTTTGGCTTATTTTCTTTGCTCCAAAGCAGAGTCCTAGCCCCTGAACCTTGTTTTGGCTAAACACTTTAAATAACTTTTTGTTTCAAAGCTTCCTGGCATTAAGAATGCCTATTACTGTTTGTTTTGAGTAATTTGCATTCTTAAAACTC
The DNA here is from genome assembly GCF_001952655.1 of Monopterus albus. NCBI lineage: Eukaryota > Metazoa > Chordata > Actinopteri > Synbranchiformes > Synbranchidae > Monopterus > Monopterus albus. Next base: position 2,575,504 of record NW_018127945.1, on the reverse strand, counting down.
TGTATTTTTAATTATTTTTGACTTATTTTCTATACCACAGCACACAAACATACATGTTCTGCAAGATTGTGATAAGCATTACCTGCATTGTTGTCAGGGTTGGCCAGTACAGCTACCCACAATGTTAATGGTGGATTCAATTATAAAGCCAGGCAAGATAAAGTAAATATCGCTTTTACTGCACTCACTCAGAAAATACACAGTGACAGTCCAGAAACCATTAATCCAAGTCACACAACAGTCCAGGGTCAATACCGGCAAACGAACACAGCCAAGGGATCCAAAACGGGAGGTCAAAGAAGCTGGTCCAGTAGTCGGTACACAGAATAAACATACAACAATGAGGAGGGGTAGGCAGAAATTGGTGGTCAGTAAACAATCCGGGGTCAATAACACGAATCACTAAAGCAAAAACGCTGGAAAGTCTGCACAGTCAAGAACAATCTGGGAGGTTACTGGTGGGAGAAGGCTGCTTACAATGGGGTGAAAACAGGTGTAGGCAATGAGCACTGATTACTATAAAAAGTCCATAACAGAGATGAACCTGGAACAGGAAGTGGCGACAAAATAAGAGCCTGAAACAGGAAGCAGTAGGACAGAACCCTGACACATTGTTACAGATATCCTTAGGGTCATAAAATGATAAGAATGATTTGCTGCCTTATTGAGCCATGGCCACAGTCATGTCTCAACAGGAGGGATGGTTAGTATCATAGAAAAGGTGTTTACAGCATATGGCTTCTCTAATTACTCTAAAAAAATTTGTGCTAGCTGCACTATATGTGCTCACCATAATGCAAAAGGTAACCACAGACCAAAAAGGGGTGCATTCCCTGCACCAAAATTTCCATTTCAACATATTTGTATGGATTTCATAGAACTCAACAAATGTGAAGGGAAGAAATTTTGTCTGGTTATCATAGACATGTTTACTAAATGGTTAGAAGTGTTTCCTACAGCCGCCCCTGATGCTCTCACAGTAGCAAAGGCACTGGTGAAAGAAATAGTTCCTAGGTATGGAATACCAGAGAAAATATATAGTGATAATGGAACACACTTCGTGAATAGTGTAATATCCCTATTAGCCCAGACTCTGCACATAAACCTAAAGCATCATACCATCCACAATCTGCAGGGCTAGTAGAAAGACATAATGGCATTCTCAAAGGCACTATGTACACTGCGCTGATGTGCCAACAGAATGAGAGTTTCCAAGGCTTTGTGAAACTAATTATGGAGACAAATAACAAGAGATTCGACGACTTGACCAAAGAAATGCAGGAGATAAAAACAAGTTTGCAGTTTACCCAGCGAGATGTGGACGCGATTAAAGCGGACGTGGGGAGGCATGAAAAAATTGCCAAAGACACTTTTCGGGACATCGATAAAACCCGAGAGAGTCTAATAACTATTATGTATAAAATGGAGCAATTGGAAGCACAGTCCAAGCAAAAAAACCTCACTAGAGTGGTGCAGAACAAAATTATCTATGTAGTAATACTGCTTGCAAATCAATGATGATAAGATGATGTTAGGGGGTAGGACTAGATAAGTCTAACTTCTTCCTACTCCGTTCAAGCATGTACTAGGTATAAGCAAATTGATAATATATTTGTGGATATGTGTGGAATTATGTGTGTTGACATATTGACTGTTATTACATGTTTGAAAGAATAAATCAAATCAAATCAAATTGAGAAAAACTATGGAAGAAACTGGTAAAAACTAAATCTATCGTCTGCCCCTGGTAGTGCTAAACATGCATGTAACTCCCATGGCTAACGGATTAACACCGTTTGAATTTATGTATGGCAGACCCTACATAATCCCACAGTTGAAACCATTCCAACGTACAGAGGAGGAAGCAGAATACACATTGGCGGACCATATGGCCAAAATGTTAACACACAAGGAGGTTGTTTCTGCAAATTCTGTTCCAGGTGACCATCGGCGTCGCTAGACCACTTGTACTGGGATACATGCCCCAGTGTAAATCAGCTGTGCCCCAGTAAATACATTCCCATATTTGTAAGGGTTTTTATTAGACCATTCTTCAGAGAAACTAAATGCAAGACAGTCAATAAACCAACTGACGCACGTAAAAGAAACACAATAAAAACAAAAACATGTTGCAATAACGCTGCAAAAACGATGCTGCTGCTGCACATGGAAACTATGTTCCCGCGCGGCGTGGTCGTGTATACCGACCACGCGCACGTTTCAAATGCCAATCAGCGTACGTCTGCGCGACGAGCAGGTAAGATAATGTATGAAAACGCTGTGAAAGTAAAGTTTTCATGGGTGCTAGCTATACTATCTGAACAATGACTAATTCCTCCTGTAGATGGATATCAGAAAATTTTAGTTTTTTCGACGCAAA
>NW_018127945.1:2568953-2570863 GCF_001952655.1 Monopterus albus | reverse complement strand
GTCCATAGCAGTAGTGCTGCCATACCAGACAGTGATGCAGCTGGTCAAGATGCTCTCAATGATGCAGCTGTAGAAGATGCAAAGGATCCTAGGCGACATGCCAAACCTCCTCAGCCTCCTCAGGAAGTGCAGTTGCCGTTGGGCCTTCTTGACCAGCTGTGTGGTGTTAAGTGTCCAAGTGAGGTCCTCACTGATGTGGACATCCAGGTATTTGAAGCTGCTCACTCTCTCCACTTCGAGCCCCCGGATGAACAGTGGCCGATGAGATCGCCTCTCCTTCCTCATGTCCACTATCATCTCCAAATGCAACATTAGTACACTTACACATGCCATCTTTGAGAATGTGGACTTCAGTCTAAACTAGCAAACCTGTTGTGTGTTGACTGAATGTGTGATGAAATTTAGAATGAAGGTTTAAATGATAAAAACACAGGTTCTAGGATGGAAAGACCTAAAATATTTATTGACTTTTCTGTGATGAAATAAGATAAAAATAGGATTGAGGATTGAGATTTAAGGCTCAAGAATCAATACTTCTTTGCGTCACTAACTGAATTATTGGAGGTTTGAATAGCGAAAGCAAACATATTCCACTGAGGTAAACTATTAAAAAAACATTAAACCACTCTCCCCATATAATACTAATAATGTAAGACTTGAGAATATCACGTTAATGGGTGCCTACAGTGTGAGGAGTTTGTGCACAGCAATAACTCATGTGCAGGAGGCATATTGTTCTGACACAAATTTCCTTTTTTTTTTTTTACATATTATGCATTTATTATACACTGTCAAGAATAAAAGGTTGATAGACAAAATTTCAAAGCAACAAACTTCAGTAAAGTTTTTAGTTAGACAATTTAACTCAATTTCATAAGTTTACTTTTTGAATTTATCCAAATTAAACTTGGATGTTTGTAGTACGAAACTGGTGTGGTGAGTACAAATATTAATTGGGCATTTGTAAGACAAATGTGAAACTGTGTGTCTCCTCTCTCCCGTAGTGTCCTCGCTCTCTGTTATGGTTTGTGGTCTGACTTCCTGTTTTCTGCTTTTATTTTGGTTAAGCTTCCTGTCCTTTGTTATCTCACTTGCCCCAGCGTTACTCCGGTCATAATCACCATTCACTGTCTCCATCTGTTGCTCATTATCCCCAGGTGTTCTCCCTTTATATCCTCCTTCCTTCCCTCAGTTTTTTTGCTGGTTCATTTTGCCTCTATGCCTTGTTGCCCTGTCATCTTCGTTCTCTCATCTCACCACTCCTGCATCTCTGCCCTGTGAGTTCAGTACCCGTCTCTCATTTGTTCCTGACTTTGTTTGATTTGTCTCATTATTGTCTTGGGTTTTTCCGGTCAGCAGTACTTTGGTTACTTTCACTGGTTTGGTTTTAATTTTTGTACCCAGCTCCCTCGCCTAGTTTTGTACTTTGTTTTACTATGTCAGGTTGAGCCTTGTATTTTGTTCCTGTTTCTTGTTTTGTGTTGCATTAAATTCCTATGAACCTCTGCCTTGGCTTGCATCTGCATATTTGGGTCCTTCCCTCGCCTCAAAAACTCTCTCCCTGTACCTTTCTGCAGGTAGTCCTGGCTCTGGAGCTCCACATTTCTGATAAGGACACCATTCATAGTGATAATGGACCAGTGTTTGCTTGTAAAACTTTCAAAGCATTCAGTGAGGAGTTCGGCTTTGAACACATCACATCCAGCCCGCATCACCCATTCAGAAACGGACATGCGGAGGGGGTGGTGCAGACAGCAAAGAGAATATTGCAACAAAAAGACCCATTGCTGGCTCTCATGAGTTTCAGAGCCATGCCTGCAACGGCGACGGGAGTGAGCCCAGCAGAACTCTTGATGGGAAGGAGAATCCAAACAACTTTACCCACTCTTGAGTCTAACCTGGTCCCACAC
>NW_018127945.1:2563242-2568458 GCF_001952655.1 Monopterus albus | reverse complement strand
GGTAAGATAATGTATGAAAACGCTGTGAAAGTAAAGTTTCCATGGTGCTAGCTATACTATTTGAACAATGACTAATTCCTCCTGTAGATGGATATCAGAAAATTTTTGTTTTTTCGAGGCAAATAGAGGGAAGCAGAAAGGAGAGATGAGTTTGAGGGATGTAAGACAAATGTTGTTGACAAATGAGCTATAGCTAAGAGACTTGCAGGTCTGTGTGTAGCTGTGAACGGTCATTCAGCGCACTGAGACGACTCCACACTTGGCTGAGGTGTACAATGGGCCAAGACAGGCTTCACCATCTTGCTGTCTTATCAGTTGAGCACGAAGAACTTTGTAAGCTGAGTGAGAGTCAAGTTATTGACAGGTTTGCCAAAATGAAGAATAGGCGCTACACTTTATTGCACAAAAAGGGAACCAACTTAACTACTTAGATTTGGTGGACAACACGCTTTTAAGCTTGGAGAAATACTTTGCTTTACTTTGTGTATAGGATGTGTAGGATATGAAATTAATTTGTAGTTGCTGAAGTCATATTTTTACATGTTTATGTCCTCTGTTTTGGTAGCATTCATGTGTGTATGCTGTTTATTCTTTGAAAATGTAAAATGAAAAATGACATCTGATAAAAATTCAACCACTTTTGTTCTGAGGGAGTACTTATTAATTATTCGTGTGTATACCTGTGTAATGTACAACTGTATCTATCTATATATATATGTATGGGGGGGCCTGTGCCCCAGTAAAGCTTCAAGTCTCGCAAAGCCCATGCAGGTGATGCAGTAGAACCACAAGATGAACCTGTGAAACTAGGAGACTGACCACTGCTAAAAGTAATAAAGAGGAAGAACTGGTCTAGCCCAAGGCGGGAAGGTCCATACCAGGTACTACTCACGGCACCTACAGCAGTGAAAATAGCTGAAAGAACTTTCTGGATACATTTATCCCATTGTAAACTGGTAAAACCCTTATCTTCTTAAGATCAGGTAAGAACAGCTAGTTACACACCATCACTTCATAAGGCATTAAGTCTGACTACAAAGGGGACTTTCTCCCATAAGGAAAAGTTGTCTCAAACTCAGTGAAGAAACCATCGGCCAATAAGAAGCATAGGGTGTGAAGTAAATACGCAGGGACAGGAAGAAGAGGATCATGAGACCAAGTGGGGACCATACAGACAGACATCCCCTGTTAGAATTAAACCTAAGTATAACAAGAAATGAGACCAGTCACCTTTTTATCCCAATTACTACAACCATAGGAATAGTAGGACTGCTAATGTGGATCTTTAGAGACTCTCTGGATTACAGACCTAAACGAGGACAAGGAAAGAATGTTGTACTGAAGGGATGTGTAGGACAGGACCTGACGGCAGCTATTGATCTGTGTACTATAATAGAACTACACTAGAGATGAAGTAAGGGACATAGCCGAACAGTTAGGTCCTACCTCCCCTGATGGCATGGCAAAATAGAATGACCCTAGGTATGTTATTAGCCAAGGAAGGAGGTGTATGTAAAATGTTTGGCACTTTTTGTTGCACATTTATTCCTAACAACACTTCCCCAGATGGCAGCATCACCAAAGCTATAGAAGAATTGACTCTCGGAGGAACTGGCAGAGAATTCCGGCATAAACGACCCCTTCACTGACCTTCTATAAGCCTGGTTTGGAAAATTGAGTGGACTCATTACTTCTGTAATATCTCTATCTGTTGCAGCAGCACTCTTGGTCATGTGCAGATGCTGCTACATTCCCTGCATTAGAGGCCTCTTACAAAAACTGATTTATACCACCCTCACCAAAACTATGTATCATCAGGTTCAACGTTGTTAGACCCAGTTCTTTAGCTGAAAGCACGAGAAGAGAAGACAGGAGAGAACTGTATAAAATCAACAGAAAACTTACTCAAAGTCTGGGCACAGAGAGCCCCGAGCTATCATCTGTGGTTACATTTATCTTCTTGGGCGGGGGCCGCCCCGTACAAAGTTTGGGCTTTACATGCATCCTACTATTGGCCTTTGGCGTGAGCAGGCCAACCCCTGCTCACGCCAGCTTACTGAAATGTGCTAGAAACCAGGTGTGTGAGTGATGTGATAGCAGGTGGTATCTAACAATGAATGCTGGACAACTGCAACTGCAGACATCCTGTCTATGTAGGCTATTCAATGCAAGGTGAAATGTAAGGTAGATAAATAATACACAAAGTGTAAAGGCAATTAAAAACAGCAGGAGGAATCAAATGTAATAAAAATATAAAGAATAGAATAAGTAGATAAATAGTACACAAAATCTAAATGCGCTTAGAACAGCAAGTGGAGGCAAATTATGTTACATCGAAGCTGGATGTGCAATAGGCGGCAGTGACTGTACAGTTATGCATGGGCAGATGTGCATGTGCAAATATGGAATGTAAACAGTACAGGTGGAATTACATGAAGTAATTCCTGATTATAAACTCCTTCAGCTGTTTAGGAGTCTAATGGCAGTTGGAAAGAAAGAGTTTTTCAGTCTAGAAGACCTGCATTTCATACTTCTGACCCTCCGGCCTGAGGGTAGAGGTGTGAACAGCCCATGCTGGGGGTGGGTGGGGTCCTTGAGGATGGAGGCGGCTTTTCTTCAAACTCTGTGGTGGTAGATGCTCTGCAGAGAGTGCAGTGGAGTCTTGGTGATCTTCTCTGCAGTCTTTATCACTCTCTGCAGGCACTTGCAGTCCACAGCAGTAGTGCTGCCTTACCAGACAGTGATGCAGCTGGTCAAGATGCTCTCAATGATGCAGCTGTAGAAGTTGCTGAGGATCCTAGGCGACATGCCAAACCTCCTCAGCCTCCTCAGGAAGTACAGCCGCCGTTGGGCCTTCTTGACCAGCTGTGTGGTGTTAAGTGTCCAAATGAGGTCCTCACTGATGTCGACGCCCAGGTATTTGAAGCTGCTCACCCTCTCCACTTTGAACCCCCAGATGAACATTCCTCTCCTTCCTCATGTTCACTATCATCTCCTTTGTCTTGTCCGTGTTGAGGCTGATATTATTGTCCTTGCACCATGACACCAGACCAGCCACCTCCATCCTGTAGGCTGCTTCGTCCCTGCCAGTGACACGACCTATTACTGCGTTGTTGTCTGCGAACTTTAGGATGATGTTGTCTTTGTGGGAGGCGACACAGTCGTGGGTGAACAGGGTGTAGAGCAGGGGTGGCCAATACGTCGATCGCGATTGACTGGTAGATCACGTGCCATTGAAAAATAAATTAAATGTAGCCGGCGTAAAACAAGCAGGTCAGGCAGGGATAGTTGAGAAACAAGCAGGACAGTGGCCCTTGAGGACTGGAATTGGCCATTTTATTTCAAACAGAAATTAGCAGTGGTGGAAAGATAGGCTACAAGCTGTGAAACTACTAGGTAGGCTATCCACCCATCCATCTGTATATACTGTATACCTGCACTGTGGGAGGAAGCCAGAGTACCCAGAGAGAACCCACGCAAGCATGGGGAGAACATGCAAACTCCGGGTCAGCCAGGGCTGAAACCCAGAACCTACTCACTGTAAGGCAACAGCGCTAACCACCGCGCCACCCTTTTTGAAGGTAGCCCACTTGTTGAACAACAACATTCATTAACATTGAAGTGTTTCCATTTTCAGCTACTTGACTGTAACGTAACTAGGTACATTTCAGAGTATAATGAAATACAAAACCTTTTTAACTGATAAATTGTAATATATTATGCTAAAGAGTATATAAACTAGTTGACATTAGCCTTCCATTACCATATTACCAGCTGTAAATTTAGTGTTGCTTATACAGTGATGAATCAGTAATGTACATAAATCTGAAATAGGCCATTCTGCATAATGAGTACTTTTATTTTTGGTAGCTGTTTGAAATGAACTTTAAAGAATAAAAATAAATTCATACTGTATCAAAACAGTAGAAAAAAACACTGGCCTAGTCTATACATAGGTTAAACCAGTAACCATACTGTATCTAAATAAGAACAATTGGCAGGTAGCACGTTCATTGTAAGACTAGTAAGACTGCTGCTTCCCTCAGGTGTTTTTACTTGTTTTTTTTGTTGTTGTTCATTTGTTTTGTTTTTTTGCCATTTTGTTTGGTTTGTAGTTTGTTGTTCTTAGTCTATCTTTTTTTTAACCTACATGCAGAAAAAATATGCTGAAAACAGTCAATTTTTTAACCAAAGCTCACAAAAGGCTACATCAGTGACAATGTCAAAGTTAAGGGCATAATTATAAACACATACACACAGAGAAACAACATTTAAAGTCCTTTCTACAGACTGTCTGGCAGTATGGTTAGCTGGTTTTTGGGCCCATCCTCTGAGGCTGTATCAATACTCATTCTTACACAACTACTGAGTCATAATGATATTTAAATCACAAATTAAACATTCAGCATTTCTAAAACATATGCACTGTACATTTCATGACACTGCAGAGCCATAAAGTGATTTTACATGAGCAAGGAAAAAACAAATTATTTACATCATTGAACAAAACAAATACAAAAGAAATAGGAGTATGAGCAAAATTAATTCTTTGCAATGATGTACTGGGATGTACAAGGTCACATTGTACAAAATTAATAATTAATATGAGCAAAATTACATTTCAAAGTTAATGATTTGTGATATTTTGATCCTATATATACCCAACATATATCCAGTGTTGCGATCATAAGAGACTAGATGATGTTTGAGCTTGCTAATGTTTAAGGTTATGCTGGTCAAAGAAAGACTATGTTAGGATAGATGGTTATGATGATTATCAAAATCTTATTGTTTCTAACGTATGAAAACATCACCATGCAGGCTACTCACACCAACAAAACAGAATGGTAAATGACCAAAATTTAAGGTATGTTGCACTTTCTGTAAACATTCTCTCATTTTGTATATTGTAGAAAAACAAGAAGTTCAGTTCTGTAGAAATAATGACAAATGACAATAAGACACTTTTTACATCTTCATTCGCACCACTTCCTCTCTCTTTTGCTCCATCACTGTATCCTATTAAACTCAGCAGGGCTTCCATCCATCCATCCATTTTCTTCCGCTTATCCGGGGCCGGGTCGCGGGGGCAGCAGTCTAAGCAAAGATGCCCAGACCTCCCTCTCTCCAGACACTTCCTCTAGCTCCTCCGGGGGAATGCCAAGGCGTTCCCAGGCCAGCCGATCCTGGATACAGGCGGGCGCAATGAGCCTTTT
>NW_018127945.1:2562293-2563227 GCF_001952655.1 Monopterus albus | reverse complement strand
GAACACCTTCCTAGGAAGGCGCCCAGGAGGCATCCGAAAGAGATGCCCGAGCCACCTCAGCTGGCTCCTCTCGATGTGGAGGAGCAGCGGTTCTACTCTGAGCTCCTCCCGGGTGACCGAGCTCCTCACCCTATCTCTAAGGGTGCGCCCGAGATAGCAGGGCTTATTTAAACAATTTAACCTGGTTTTCTTTATTCCACTTTAATTAATCTAATTTCCTCCCTCTCCTCTTGGTGATTATATTCCAGTTTCTCACATCTACAGTAGTATCCTCTTTCCCAGGTTTAAGTTCTCACAGTTTATACAGTGGGGCAAATAAGTATTTGATACACTGCTGATTTTCCCATTTACAAAGAATGGACAGATCTGTCATTTTCAATGTAGGTACACCTCAACTGTGAGAGACAGAATCTAAAAAAAATTCCAGAAAATCACATTGTTAGATTTTTAAATAATTTATTTCCATTTTATTGCATGAAATAAGTATTTGATCACCTACCAACCAGCAAGAATTCTGGCTCTCACAGACCTGTTAGTTTGTCTTTAAGAAGCCCTCCTATCCTCCACTCATTGCCTGTATTAATTGCACCTGTTTGAACTCGTTACCTGTATAAAAGACACCTGTCCACACACTCAATCTATCAGACTCCAACTTCTCCACTATGGGCAAGACCAAAGAGCTGTCTAAGGACACTAGGGACAAAATTGTAGACCTGCACAAGGCTGGGATGGGCTACAGGACAATAGGCAAACAGCTTGGTGAGAAGGCAACAACTGTTGGCGCAATTATTAGAAAATGGAAGAAATTCAAGATGACTGTCAATCTCCCTCGGAATGGGGCTCCATACAAGATCTCACCTCGTGGAGTATCAATAAGCCTGAGAAAGGTGAGGGATCAGCCTAGAACTACACAGGAGGACCTGGTCAATGACCT
>NW_018127945.1:2557562-2562002 GCF_001952655.1 Monopterus albus | reverse complement strand
CAAGCTGTTTGCCTATTGTCCTGTAGCCCATCCCAGCCTTGTGTAGGTCTACAGTTTTGTCCCTAGTGTCCTTAGACAGCTGTTTGGTCTTGCCCATAGTGGAGAAGTTGGAGTCTGATAGATTGAGTGTGTGGACAGGTGTCTTTTATACAGGTAACGAGTTCAAACAGGTGCAATTAATACAGGCAATGAGTGGAGGATAGGAGGGCTTCTTAAAGACAAACTAACAGGTCTGTGAGAGCCAGAATTCTTGCTGGTTGGTAGGTGATCAAATACTTATTTCATGCAATAAAATGGAAATAAATTATTTAAAAATCTAACAATGTGATTTTCTGGATTTTTTTTTAGATTCTGTCTCTCACAGTTGAGGTGTCCCTACGATGAAAATTACAAAACTGTCCATTCTTTGTAAGTGGGAAAACTTGAAAAATCGGCAGTGTATCAAATACTTATTTGCCCCACTGTATATCATGTCTCCACCTTCCTCAATCCCCTACACTTCCTTCTTACCTTCTCCAGCCACTCTCCTTCCCTCATTTGCCTTCAAACTATCACAACTTCTTTTCTTTCCTCTTCACCTTCACTGACACCTTCCTTTCATTGGTCATGGCAAGTGTTTCCTCCATCACCCTGGTACTGTGATACAGAGCAAGGTGTCACTGAGCATTTGGTGTGGCAATGGGAAGCAGCTCAAAACGCTGTAGGCCTGGCAGAGATGAGTGACGCGGGGTGTCCATGTCTCCATCGGTTCCAGAGCTGGAGACAGGAGATGCAGCAGGAAGGGAGGAGGAGATGGATGGCTGGAAGAGAAGAGTCTTGTCACTGTCACATGTGCATATACAGTATTTATTATCTGTTTTGCTCAGGTTGACAGTATGTTTACCTGTGATGAGATGTTGGATTTGCTGGTCTTCTCTTTGATTGTAGCCATAATTCCTTTAAGTCCAGAAGACTTCTCTGTCATCTCTAGCGCAGCTCTCAGTAATTTGGGAGTCTCTGCCCTGACAGGGGCCATCGGGACCTGAGGGGGTTCCTTAGCCTCTTCTTTGGGCTCAGGTTTCTTTCCTTTGTTAAGCAACTTCCTGCATGGGATGTATGACAGATAGAAAGAAAGTCACTTTCGGCTTTTCCCGTTTTAGGGGTCGCCACAGCAAATCGTCACACTGACAACTCGCATGTTGACATTTGGCATGTGTTTTACGCCGGATGCCCTTCCTGACGCAACCCTGATTCAAACCCAGGCCGCAGCGGCGAGAGCGCTGCGCCTTAACCACTACCCTACCAGGGATGGCTTGGATGACAGATACAAATCATAATTACTAAAGAAATCCTTTTTGTGGCTTCTAGAAAATGATAGCTGATAATATGCAATGCAATTTTTGCTCAACCTGGCCTTCCTGCGGAGTAGTTTCTTAGACTCTGGATAGTGGACCAAGATTTCATTCAGGTCTTTTTTGTCCAGGATGAAGAGGTTGGCAAAGCCATGAGCAATCACATTTGCGGTGCGCCTGTTACCCCCACCAACTGCAAGCAAGCTGTCAATCAGAAAAATAAAGGTGAAACCATGCTTTAATTTCAGTTTCAGGATTTTTTTATAAGAAATTTGCCAGAGACTGCAGGCTAAAGTCTTCAGTTCAAAGTTTTTTTAAATTGTACATTGTGTGTAAAATTTGCTTTAAATTACATATTTTTTATTCAACACCACCTCTTTACCTGATCTCTCCAAAGACTGATCCTGCTCTCAGAGTAACAAACACAGTTTTTCCATCTGGCCCGCCAACCACCTGCACCTCCCCTGCTTTTATGATGTACATCTCCCGACCCACCTCATCCTGAGCAATAACAACAAAAAAAAAAAGAGAGAATGTCATAGGTAGATAAGATAAAAAGCAATAAGCAGCTACCACATGCAGTTGTCTGATAAAAATGAAACACACTAAATGGTAAATGTACCTTTTTGCAGACATAGTCCCCTGGAAGGTAGACAACAGAGCGCAGGCTTTTTAGCATGTCAAAGATCATCTGTCTGTCACAACCCTGTCAAGATGAAAAGCAGACAAATAAAGAAAATAGCATTCTCTGGTTGACATCTGTGACAAATGCACTAACAAATACATTCAGAGTTGTTAGATACAGTAGTAACTGTTAGACCTTAATGTGTTATGCAATTTAGTAAGATTCAAAGTCTGCTCTAGTCTGTTTTGTTTCAAGGTTAGCAGACAGAATATTGATTCTGAAAAGTGAACCATGACACCAATTGTTTTCCTGCATTAATCTTGTGTTAGAATATTATGTCTGAATAAATAAATGAATGCCTTAGCTACACACCAGCACTCCAGCAGCCAGTGTGTGTGTTTCTGGAAGGGGGATCAACCTGGGTCGTGTTTGTAATTTTTGTTTGTGGTAAAATAAATCAGCACTAAATGAAGAAAGACGGACTCCTTCGTTATTCAGAGCTGTCCAATTAAAGAACTGGAGTGTTACAATTTGGTTCTGTGACCTTCGGAATTGGCTGAATACTGAGCAGACGGTCCGAATCGGGCCACTGGATTTGAGTCGGGAGTGAATTGACCCACAGATCAACATTTGCCGGCAATAACTACAGGTGAGCAGGAAACTTTTGCATATAATTCCTGCATATTGTATTTTACAAAATTTAGTTGATCTGTGTGGACTATAAATTCCCGATTAAAAAAATTGAACGATAAATGTAAGGATAAAATATCACTGTTATTGTGAAAATGTGCTGGTGTTGTTTTTGCCACACGTAAAGTTGCAAGCACTTTTGCTTGCTCCCATCATTTGAGGGATAGAAAAATAAGTGTCCTATTTATAGAAATCGATGACTATCAGAGACATAAAATCTACGTTAATAAGTGGATAACCACAAATTTTGACGGTTGTCTCCTAAAGTATTAGGACTTTTGCTCCGATGGGAAGACTATCTTGCTGTGAGGCGGAAGTCACAATTCTGAACGTCTAAATATTTAAAAGATGATCACTAGTAACTGTTAAATGACAAAATAAGGGCACAGGGAAATATTTTTTGTTTTCTTTACCTGTGGGTGTATTTCTGCACAAAGGCTGTTGAACGCTGTCGCACGCATATCCTATAGCAACAAGTGCTACTTGGGAAATTTCGTGTGAAACAGTGTACCTTGGGCAGAGCTGTGTTTGGTTCCAGGGTTGGGAATAGCCTATGGGAAAACTGTATTATAGAATTTGGGGTGACGGCGTGTTCACTGGAATTAAAACAGAACTGTTGATTGGGAAAACCCCCAGCGGTCACGCACATCAAAAGGTATTTTGATGTAGAACCTTTGTGACTGGACCAGCAGTTCTGGGCAGAGACCATTCCACTTTGAGACGCCAGTCACGTGTGCATAATTATCAATATGTCTGTAAATGTGCAAGAGTGGGAAATGTGTAAATCTGACTCTTTGGGGCCATTACTCTATAGGGTTTTGTTTAAATGGTTAAATACGGTTCCTAAAGATGAGCAGGATAATGCGAAAAACCAGTTTATTGCATGGGTCTTGCAGGTGCAAAATAAAGGGATGTTTGGTGATAGTGACAGTCCTCCCCCACAAGGGGATGCTATAGGACTATTTTTGAAGCAAGCCTGTCTTGCTGCTGTGAAAGCTAGACAAGTAGTCAGTAGCTGTACCTTTTTGACAAGAAACAAAAGCTGAAGCAAGATTTAAACAGGCTGAGGGTTTTCTTGCTGATTGTACATGTTTTTAAGAAATTTCAAGTGTTCTCAGTCTCCTTCAGCCAGTTCAAGCAAGTCACAAATGCCAGTTGAAGTTAATTCTCCAAGTGGCACTGTAATTCCAGTGCAAGCTGCACATTCTAGCACAAATTGCAGGGTGCAGTTTACACACACACCGCCATCTTCCCCACAATCTCCACGTGGAGAACGGAAGCCTATATTAAAGAGTGGCTTATCTAGACAGATGCCACAAAGTGCAACACAGGGCATGGCACCCCTGGTGGTTGTACAGGGAGGAATTCTATGCACAACCTCATTTCCAGGAGGTAAGAGTTAAAATCTGGCTGTTTAGACCAGTCCACGAGTCCAGAGATCCTTATCAGACAGTGTTGTGTGTGACCGCTGCAACAGACTATGCGCATCCCCATACTGTCTCATAAAACACAGAGAGTTGACCTGGCACCCCCACGCTGAAACGCATGCCAGCCTATGCCAAATTCATAAAAAATGCTTAAAATGTTCGAGACTGTATTACATTCCTCTGAGTAAACAGACTAAGCCTCACAAATGCCCCGAGTCCACCTGCTACACCTGTGGAGGCGTAATTTATGATGATGGTGATGATCATAAGTGTTATATCCAGAGCCTTCCCATGCCTGAAAAAGCGGATCATATTCCAGCAAAAAAATTAATATTCTACGACTTTGAAACATACCCCGATGATAACG
>NW_018127945.1:2517711-2548262 GCF_001952655.1 Monopterus albus | reverse complement strand
AGCCAGTTCATGCAAGTCACAAATGCCAGTTGAAGTTAATTCTCCGAGTGGCACTGTCATTCCAGTGCAAGCTGCACATTCTAGCACAGATTGCAGGGTGCAATTTACACACACACAGCCGTCTCCATGTGGAGAACGGAAGCCTACTGTATATTAAAGAGTGGCTTATCTAGACAGATGCCACAAAGTGCACCACAGGGCATGGTGCCCCTGGTGGTTGTACAAGGAGGAATTCTACACACAGCCTCATTTCCAGGAGGTAAGACTGGCAGACTTAGAGCACAGACTTATGAGTTAAAATCCAGCTGTTTAGACCAGCCCACAACTCCAGTTGTTGGTGCATGTGCTTTTACCTCTGCGAGAGGAGGAAGAACTATGGTCCTACGCTTTTGTGGACTCCACAAGCAGAGGAGGCTTTTGTTGCCATTAAACAGGCTTTGGCACACGCATGCTTGCATCTGACTACTCACAGTCTTTTCATTTAGATGTTGATGAAAAGGATGGCACTGTGAATGCCGTCCTATTTCAAAAGGGGGAGGGAAGTAGAGGACACAACTGAAAGGTGTTGATGTACTACAGCTCTAAGTTGGACAATGTTGAAAAGGGACATCCAACTTGTGTGAGACATGTCGCTGCGATCAGTCGAGTTATACTGAAGACCTCACATATCACAATGGGTTATCAAACTGTTGTACACACCACACATGGTGTCAGGGCATTTCTGGATTCCAAAAATTTCACATTGTCTGTACATTGGACCCTGAACTTACAACAGCTATTGAACCAAGCTCACATACAGTTTACAAGTGAGGGAACAAACATGGCCACGCAGATGGTCACTGAGCAAGATCATGATTGCGTGAGCAAAACAGACAGAAATGAGACTGCATGAGAACTTGTATAAGGAACCTCTACCTAATGCAGAGGTAACACTGTACTGTGATGGTCACAGTCATCAGACTGCCACTGGCAGTCTAGTTGCTTCATACACTGTGGTCAAGGACACAACAGCTGGCTTAAGAGTACTGCAAGCTGATGTGATCCCACAGCCAAGTTCAGGCCAGATGGCTGAGCTGATTGCTCTTATAGAGGCATGTAAATGGACTGTATGTAAGCTGTCAAAAGGCAGAGTTGTAAATATCTACACAGATTCTGTGTATGTGGTACAGGCAGTACAAGTAGACTTGTGCCACTGGAGAAAAAAAGGTTTTGTGACTTCAACTGGCTATCCGGTAAAACACTTGCAGCAGTTACTGGAATTAGATCAAGCGTTGTTGCTACCAAAGCAGGTGGCAATTGTTAAGTGCAAGGGACATCAGAAAACAGAGAATCAAATAAACAGAGGTAATAATGCAGCTGATTTGGGTGCAAAGGTAGCAGTTGGATATCAGGTAGCTCAGGGAGCTATGAAAGGGATCCAAGACCTAAGAGGTCAGAGCTTTGAAAGCTCAGTACATAAAGGGATCCAAGACCTAAGGGGTCAGAGCTTTGGAAGCTCAGTACAGACAGGATCCAGATCTAAGGGGTCAGAGTTTAAGGAGCCTAGTACAGCTACTCAGGACCCAGGAGGTCCAGCTCAGGGAGCTAAACAGATGAGTCAAAACCCTGCAGAAGGGGGTCATGTTTGTGAGACAGAGTTGAGCTTGCAGACTATTAGGGAAATACAAAATAAAGCTGCTCCTACTGAAAAACAGGCGTGGCTAGGCAAAGGTGCATCTAAAGGATCAGACAGGACTGTGGAGAAACCAGGAAGGTAAAATAATGGCCCCGGTGGGACTACTTAGCTTGCTGTGTCAAGAGGTGCACAGTAGAGGACATTGTGCAAACTCCAAGATTAATAGTCTGATCTCTCAAAATTGGTGGCATCCGCATTTTAGGGATATCACCAAGTACTTTGTTGCAACATGTGAGACATGTAATCAGTTCAACTCCAGAGCCACGCTGAAAGCGGGGCTAGGGGGATTTCCAGTTCCAGATGCTCCCTGGAAAGAGATTGTTGTTGATTTCACAGATATGGGAGCTGATAAAACAGTTGAAGGAAAACGATATTTACTTATCTGTGTGGATCCATTTTCCAAATGGAATAGAGGCTTTACCCACAAAAACAGAGACAGGTAAAGAGGTAATTAAGTGGCTCACTAGGGAAGTGATCCCCCGGTTTGGGGTATTTGAGATCATTAGATCTGATAATGGAACACACTTCTCAAACGATGATCTACGTTTGGTTGAGCAGAAGTTTGGGATAAAACATAGGTTTGGGGCTGTCTATCATGCAGCCTCTCAAGGGCTTGTTGAGCATGCAAACAGAATTATAAAAGAAGGGCTTGCAAAAGTCTGCGCAGACACTAACTTAACCTGGGTTGAAACTCTACCTATTGTATTGTTCAACCTCAGGTCCGCTCTGAATGCGATGCTTAATGTAAGCCCACATGAAATCCTGACAGGGAGAAAGCTGCCCTGTCCTCTAACTGTTATGCCTAGAGATTCAACACCTCTTCTTTTGCAGCATGCTGACATGAGTGAATATGTCAGACGATTGAACAACGTGGTGATGAGTGTCTCTGAATAGGTTATTGAAATCCTGTGCAGGGACCAAACTGAGGAACCAACACCAGCTGCAGTGGACAGCTGGGTCTGTCGAAAGGTGCATAAACCTCACTGGTCAGAACCACGTTGGAAAGGACCTTATAAGGTAGCAGAAATTACCACACACTGTGTTAAACTGTGGCTCACTGGGAACAAGCTAAGTACCTGGATCCATAAGACACATTGCTCTCCACTGAGGATCCAACTGGACAGACAGTGAATGACGTCAGGGCTGATTTAAGAACCTCATTACCTGAGTTGATATACAATCCTGTAGAACCATAGCCACAGTTAGAAGAGGACTTACACTAGTGTAATATTTGTCAGAGAACAAAAACGTTGACAGGGACAGCAGACAAAATGCCTAGTCTGGCAAGTTTAGGCAACTGTCCTGGCATGGTTGTCTGTGTTCTGGGCCTCGTTAGCCTAGTTATAGTGGTACCCATATTGTGGTGGGAAACAAGGTCCCACATACACCGTGAGAAAAGAGCTAATGTCTTGAGTCCACCCGAGTTGGTTTTTAATTTGGGTGAAACTTCCACTTTAATGGTAGACACATGTGACATTCTTGACTGCTCTGGGTGGCCTCAGCAAGAGCAATTGACAGTTTGATAAATACATTTGTGTACTGTCCTATGTCCAGTTTAATATGTGGTCATTATTTCGTTCTAAGCTCTGTGCTTATTGGGGGGATGTAGGATGGAACACTGGACCTGTAGCTTGGGGATACTGACCGACTGATGCTCAGAAACATTTATGTGAGGGCAAGGCCTTGTTAGATCGGCTCTATATAGTCAAGGGAACAGCCCCTGATAATTGTAAGTTAAATCAATGTAATCCTTTGTGCATAACCCTTCAGGAGCCCTGTTTGACAGATAATGGCCACATGTTTGCACTGGGGGCTTATGTTTCAGGTGCTGATCCTTCAGGGAAATTTACGATATTTGTGTGAACCAATTCGAGCTATAACCATAGTCTGTATGACTTATACACTCGTGATAACTCTAAGAAAGATGATTCACGCTACATTCCACTTCATCTGATCTGCAGAAAAAATTAGTGATAGAAACAGGATTTGTGCAAAAAAAAATTATTGGCTTGAATGGGTTCAAAATGCAGCACATAAAGTATTAGTTAACACCTCTTGTGTTGTATGTGCAGGACCTCATCCTGCTTTGCTTACAGTGCCTTCTCTCTTGTCGGATGCTAATTATACACACTGCATGCTTGAGCTGCATATGACTGAGAACCCTAGTACACCAGCCTGCAGAGATTTGGAAATTTATTACCCATTGGCACCTAGAGATGCAGTACCTCCTATCTTTACTGCAGTCAAAAATAATTATACTTGTGTAACCATAAATAAAAATGTAGATGGAATAAACTATGTCCATTTTAATGTTCAGCGTCTTACTAATCTTACCAGAGATTTAGCTGTTGGGTTTCAGGAGCAACTGGCAGCCACTTCTCTTATGTCGTATCAGAACAGATTGGCATTAGACTTCATTCTGGCTGAAAAAGGGGGTGTTTGTACTATGACTGGGTAACAGTGTTGTACTTACATCCCTAATAACAATGCTCCTGTTGGCTCCATTGCTAGGGCCCTGACAGGGTTAAAAATCTTATCAGAAGAGATGACTGAACATTCAGGAATTAAAAATTACATAGATGATTGATCTGAAAAAAATTTTGTCAAGTGGAAAAATTTAGTGGTTTCTTTGCTTACTTCTTTTGTGGCAGCAGTTACTTTGCTGACCCTGTGTGGATGCAGCTGCATCTTTGTCTAAAGTGTATCACCACTGCCACTGATAATAGATACCCATTGACTCCTGCCTATGAGATGGTTCAATACCAATCTCCATGGGAAACTATGCCCATGATCTCACTCACTAAGCCCGGTGTATCTGAGATTGAAGAGGACCCCTCGGATGGGGAAGAAGACCGTGACCTCCTTTCATACTATTGCTAAGGGTTAACACATATCCACATATATTCTTGCATACATGTAGGTGGTGTAGACTCAGGTTTGTAATTGATTCTGATTATTGAGTAGAATTTTGTGATAAATGTGTGATACTGGTAGAAGATTTTTAGTCTCCAGCATAATGGATTCCTCCTGCAAATGTTATGATTAACCAATGAATGATTATTTGCTATATGTTGTTTAGACATTTCCATGTTTTTGTCTGAAAAATGCTATAATTGCTAAAAATATCAGCTTTCACATAGAAGCTTACATATAAGACCACAGTAACGAAGACTCAGCTTACATGCCATTATTTTATGTTATTATTTCAGATTTTGCCCTAGGTACTCAGCTCTGGGCTTTCCCTGTTAGGGGTGGTATGGGGGGCCTCTCTCTTCCTTGGATCCCTCATCTGGGAACAACAGGGACATTTGATTTAGGTTGACATGATAAAAAATGTGTCAAAAGGGGGAATTTATTAGATAGTTGTTAGAAATTTATGTGTTAGTGATGCAATTTAGTAAGATTCAAAGTCTGCTCTAGTGCTCTAGTCTGTTTTGTTTCAAGGTTAGCAGACAGAATGTTGATTCTGAAAAGTGAACCATGACACCAATTGTTTTCCTGTATTAATCTTGTGTTAGAATATTATGTCTGAATAAATAAATGAATGCCTTGTCACCACGTGACAACATACACACACATTGAGATTCTTCATCTTGTTATGACTAGGTAGAAACGCAGCGGCTCTAAGCATGTGGAGTACTAGATAAGAGATGGAGTCTGCAGACTGACTTCATCTGGGTAACGGGTTAGCCCAAAACTTGTAAATGTATTGGGCTCTGTGTAGCCAGGAACTCCTTTTTCCAGCAGACAGTGTGTGTGTTTCTGAAAGGGGGATCAACCCGGGTCGTGTTTGTAATTTTTACTTGTGGTTTAAAATAAATCAGCACTAAATGAAGAAAGACGGACTCCTTCATTATTCAGAGCTGTCCAATTAAAGAAGTAGGGGTATTACAGAGTGTATATGGTCATATTATTATTTTCATAATCCCTACCTGAAAAAGAGGGACTTTGCTGACAATGGAATAGTTCACATCTATAGCTATGTCCAGACGCATTTTATCTGGCAACTGAGACAGCAGCTCCTGCTCATCTGGATGGAAAACAGTAAAAGGCACAGTTTGACTGAAAGATCAATTGTACAAATGCATATGAACATGCATACAGTATATTCTCCTTACCCAGCATGCCTTGAGATTGCCAGGTGTAGCTGTACCAGGTTTTGACCCGATTCTGGACGTCTTTGGAGATTCGATAGGAGGACATGTATTTAATAGTGTTGTCCACGCAACTGCGATAGTAGGTCTGACCTGCTGTAGCTGCACCCACCACATCACGCATCTGGAAGACAAGAGAGTAAAATTAGCCAATTGACTCTTTTTTTGTTAATTTAACAACATTATGCATGCAGTGCATAATTTGAATATTAACATAAGAGTCTAGGAGGCACTAATGTCTTAATTACATTTATATACCTACTTGCCCAATCATGATAGAGAAGACAAAGACTCCAACAAAGTAGTTGATGAGTTGGAAGATCCTCTCAGATAGGGTGGTGGGCTGTGGCACACCCCCAATGGTGATTATGGACCTCACAGCATAGATGTAACAGCGAATGTAACTGAACAGAGAGAAACACGAGAGCAGAAAGAAAAACAAGGAAATGAACATGACATACCAGCTGATAAGAAAATAGTCAATAGATGCAAACAGAACAGGCTAAGGGAGACATTCAATGGGAGGTATGTGTGACCCATTGAGCAGTTATGCTATTATTAATCTGAGTAGACACATTCCTTGGTTCTCTGCATGTCACACCTTTATATTTTTAATCTGAAATTTCTGGTATTTCTAAACCACGGTCTACAAATCAATCCCTTTTAAACCCCTGTCCTTAATCATTAAAACTGAAAAAAGGTTGTGTATGTGTGTTTTTATCCCACCAACCTGTTGCCCTCACCATCATACACCCATGTGGTAGATCCCAGCCCTTTCCAGGCAGAATACCAGTAGAAGATACAGGCATTACAGTGGAGACAGAACAGAAGATAGGTGGTGGTACGGATCACCCTGAGAGATGGAGAGTGAGATAGCAATGCCCATGAACACACTGAATATCTAGAACCAGTTATTTGTTCAGCTGTGTCACTGCATGGCACCTCTTTATGCTTTATAAGGAAGACAGAGAGCGACAGAGATACAGAGACTAGGAAAACAAAGCTTTCTGTCTTCTTGATTTCTGCCAGCATTGTAAAAGTATGTAATGAAGACAGAATAGGGCCGTAGTTACCACAATTTTATATGTAGGCCTACAGATGTTATAAAGTTACAGCTGACCTGTAGATGTAGGCTTTGGCCAAGATGGCTTCTAGACGATCATTGAACTCAAAGAAGGAGTGGACCTGGGGGGGCAGAGATACAAAACAGAAAAATATTTGTAAAGTAAGATTTCAGAATTGGGTGTCAAACAACTGAATAACTAACTTAAATTTTCCAAAATTGATACATAGAGCATTAGAGATAAATTGCTTCGTATTGGTGCCATATTTACTGACAATGTATTTGATATTGACATTGTTGCCTGTGGTTCAACAAATTACAACACACACACCGTGCTGCTGACAAAGCAAGAGAATTCTGAGTGTTGTCACCAGAACACTGATACTCTAGCAGGTTTGAATGGATTTAAAATCCATCCAGGAAAATGGTTGAAATAGTAAAATACAGTGATAAAGCCTCACCTTCAGCAGCCTGGGTAAGCGAAGCAGAGGGTTGATGCCAGTTTTAAAATAGAAGAGTTCCAGGGGAACAAGGCTGGCAATATCAAACTGTAAAGCAGGAAGGTACCAGCTCACTCTGATGTACTGCTTGTTGATCATTTGATTAACTGGGACTGATCAGTGAATCAAATTTTAACCAGCATTGAATCAGCTCTCTTGTTACTTACTTTGAAGTTTTTGTTTGTCGTGTAATTCTTTCTTGTCTCTTTTTTGTCAGTCTGTAATGAAAACAAAATGATTACAGATTAATGATCCTGGGGAGTTCACATTATAATCTGAAACTTACATTTTATTTTGTTAAAAAGTGAACTCCTTTTATATATGGCAAACTACAGTCTTAAAATACTGTATACTAATGTAACAAATTAGGTTATTTCCTAGTTAGATAGATATTCAGAGATTTGTTGTCTAGAAATGTTTAGTGCAGACAGATTGACTAGCTCAGGCTGTTAACTGTTCAGTAAATGTGCCTGCAGTGCAGACTGCAGGCAGGTCAAGGTTACAGGCAAAGAGCTGTTAGTGTCAACTGTAATGCTAGTCTTAATATTTGTCTTAATGTGTAAGGTTATGTCCAATTGTTTTAGATACACACCACGAAAACAACAGTCACACACCTTGACTTTTCCTCATGTTTTGGCTAACGTTATAGCCAGCTGCAAAGCTGGCTTATCAGGTGACGTCACGGTTTTGACGCCCCGAGTAGCATGGGCTAGCCCAAAAAATGATTAAGATTATATAGGTTTGGTGGTCCAGACATCTTGATCTTTTTCTGCTGCCTGCGCGCAGGTAGAGGGTGAGAGAAAGATCTGGGCGTGTAATGTAAATTTTACCTGTGTTCCTCTGAATAAACCAGCACGGTTATTTTTTATAAAATCTAAAGCAGTCTACTTCGTCTCATTGAGAGTTCCTGGTTTAAAAGAACCGGAAGAAGCTTCATAGAGAAATAGTAGCTTATAGTAACATCTTCCAATTTCCCACTCACCACTATGTCCCCTCCACAAATAAACTGCAGCCGTGGCTGGAAGACAGTGATGTCCAGGATGTAAATAAAGTCACAAAGGTAGTCGATAAGCAGCCAATAATAAATATTTTCTGGAGTCTGGTAGGGGAAGGTAGAGCGCACCGGGATGAACCACAAATTCCAGTTCCATGCCACAGACACCAAAAGCAACCACAGCACATACATTAGGTCTGCAGAGAGAGAAAGAGAGAGAAAAAAATAAGAGAAGTAGAGATATTAGGAGATTAAAAAAAAAAGAATTCCCAAAGGTGTAGAGTCAGGACACGTTCAAGCCATTCAGAAAAACAATCAATGGCCACTGAGTGTTTAGCTTCCTTGTTGATTAGTATAAATAATGCTTTTGGTCAAAATTATTTGGATGAAAAATGAAGAGCCACCAGATAGGCCTCTGGGTGTTTGTTCATTTCTGAGTAATTTGAATAAAGAAGTTTCTACCACTCAGTACAGTACAGTGGGTGGTGTATTGGACTAGGATCTCACTGGTGAAGGGGTCGATGCTGGCGGGGAAGCAGTAGTGCAGACAGGCTTGTATCCAATGAGGAGTTTTCATCTTGCAGCAACGACTACACTGCTTCTCCTCCACCTCACTCTCCACTCCTCCTCCTCCTGATGGACCTTCTTGTGCCACCGCCTCTTCCCCACACACTGGCTGAGCTCCAGCAGCAGGCTGAGGAGCTGAGGCCCGAGGAAGAGTGAAGGGAGGTGAGAGAAGGGACAAAAGGTGAGACACAACACCACTGATTTTGAAGACACACAACATTTGATTTAGGTTGACAGAATAAAAATCGTGTCAAAAGGGGGAATTTGTTAGAAATTAATAAATCAGTCAGATAATTATTAGACTTTAATGTGTTATTAATGCAGTTTAGTAAGATTCAAAGTCTGCTCATGTGTGCTCTGCTTCAAGGTTAGAAGATAAGGTTGATTCTGAAAAGTGTACCTTGACACCACTTGTTTTCTTGTATTAATCTTGTGTAAGAATTATGTCTGAATTAATGTTTTAGTTACACATCGCGCATACAACATACACACACACATGGAATTCTTCATTTTGTTTTGTCCAGCTGCTCCAAGCATACGGAGCATAAGATAAGAGAAGGAGATGTCGGATTGTCTCCAACTCCTGATGTTTTTACAGCTGTCTGTGTAAGGGGTTAGCCCAAAACCTTATAAATGTATTTGGCTCTGTGTTTCCGGGGTCTCTCTTCTCCAGCAGCTTGTCTGAGGGAGGGAGCCACCGTGTGTGTTTGTGTGTGTGGGAGGTGGTAAATTGAGCAGGTGTATCAGGAACAAAAGAGCAGGGAAGATCAGTGAGTCAACTACTGCCATGCTCTAAGTGCTCGAGTGCATTTGTGAGTGCATGCATGCATACATTCAACTGTGCGTATTTGTGTGTGTGAGAGACAGAGAGGGAGTGTAAGCTGTCGACCTGGGGGATTTGTCAGGGGAAACAACACACGGTGAATCCCACCTAATGTGCAAGTGAATACACACACTTATGCAAACACACACATGCACAAACACAGCATTGGATTATGTTGATTTTTGCAAATTCCAGAAGGCACTCAGTGATGTAAATACGCTGCTGATTGTCTCTTGGTTTGAGGTGAAGAAGTGGCTCTTGACAAACAGAAAGCCCTCCAAATCTTAGTTTTTTTTTTTTAAACACCAGCCTTTGTAAACTGTCACTGTCATTCCCTTGAACACATACAAAAGATGACATCTCCTGCACACATACTGTACGGGGGCAGACAAATTACATAACATTATGACAACCCAGTGTTCGTTCAACGTAGAGGATACAGTGTGTGTAACAATATGTAAATTCTATTCAAATGCAATAACCTGAACACGAGTGAGTCAACAGTATTATTCAGCACTGTTGTCACTGAAAGACTTGAGCTCCTGGTAGTAGGAGGAAAAAGCTCCAGCTACTTGGGAAACAAAGTAGCCATTTTCACCAAAAAGACTTTCAGATGTATAAATAAATACCTAAGCAAATGCACAATTTATCAAAAAATGTCTGTTTATTCTCCTTTTCATCCACCTGTTTCAGAACTTTAATGAGGTGTAGTGTGGGTGCTGCTTCTTTTCCTCTTTCCATCATTCTTCCTGCCTCCTCTGCTCCTACTGTTCCTCTTAAAAAAAAACAACAACACCTCAGTCCGGTTAAACTGCCTCCACTTTCCACAGGGGGTACTCACAAAGGCAGCTTTTCGAAAAAGAAGTTTCTTACTGAGTTGTAATGAAGGTCCAACAGGCAATATCCATCCATTTTCTATACCGCTTAGTCCCAAACAGGGTCCAACAGGCAATAGTACCTATTAAAATTATACATCAGTAATTAAGGTATATGTCTGATCAGTCTCTGTTTGTCTGAGACCCTGTACTTAGTTTGGCTTTCAAGCACTACCCAAGATGTTTTAGGGAGTAAACCTTCTGTTCTATGGAAGTGTTGTGTGGTGGGCTTGCGACTGTTCAGTGCAGTCAGAAAAAGAAATCACAGAGAAAATATTAACTGCAAAAGTTTTCTTTTAAACTGCAGATTATCTTGTATAACCATCTGTTATTTTTGATCACTTTGATGACTTGTTGATACTCTGAACCGTTACTGTGTGCTAATCTGTTTTATGTTTTTGTTTACCTATATTTTTTTTTTCTAAAAACCCTTTGCTGTGTACTCATCACAAACATCCAGAGTCTACCAACCCAGAAACTTGGAACAAAAGTTATCTTCATACTGATGGTGTCAGATAATATGTTTCATTTTGTTTGTGAGTTTTTTATGTTTATTTTTTTATTTTCCACTTGAAAATTTTTTTCTTTTGTTTGTTCTTTTTTTGTCAAGCATCTTGGTTATTTGTAATTGCTTTTTATTTCTCACTTCTCCTTGTGAGTAATCCTGCTTTAACTGCTGGGATTCCATTCATGTTCACCATTTTCTCCTGTGATCCTGGAGGATTTTTACATCACCGCAAGTTCATCTTTAGCACTGATCAGCAGTCAAAACCATGTAGACACATCTTTTGCATTTACAGCAGGTTTTCCCTCTTTGAGAACATCTGAGTGAACTTGTATTAGATTTTGGGGTGAAAGGCCTTGTCTCTGTAGCATTCCAGCTGCTTCTGAATGTGGATTCAGCCCAACATAATTGGGCTTTTTCAGTACAGATGAATTACACAAGACTTAAGAATTATGCATAAAGTGCTTGAGCCCAGCTGTAATGATCCTTCATTAGTTCATATTTAGGATTTTAAGTAGGAAAAATGCTGACATTATTCCCTCTTGTTTTTATTATTTCTATCTAATATGTAAATGTTTGAGTGCTTTAATAAGATAAAATTATTTACATTTATATAATTTACATATCTTTGTTTTCCCAGACATGCTCAAAATGTATCAAACTGTGACCCCACAACTGTAGTGTGAATCAAACCATGACTTTTGCATTTTATTCGCATTAGATGGATCATATGGCTGCATGTATACCGTATATATACATATATAGTTCAACAATAATAGTGTAGGAAGTGGTTTCATTACTTCCTGTTGTGTGCTGGTGCATCTGTTGCGCTGGTCATAGTGCAAAACAACTTTCCCTGCAAAAGGATTATAAAAACTGTAATGACAAGAAAAAAATATCTTTATCAGTGTAAGGTTTCCCATGTGACAGATGGGATGGGGGTGTCATTACCTCAGCCTGTGCTGGTGATTTTATGTATTCATGTACTGTGGGCGTTTAGTCCTTCTTACCTGCATACTCTCTCTCTCTCTCTCTCTCTCTTTCCTTCCCGCTTCTCGGTATATTCTGTCATCCCTCCTTTTATGGAGTGCAGATAACTCAGTGTGGGAAGGAGAGTATGGTACTAGGTGGGTGTTTCAGAGTAATGGATTGAAACTATGGAGCAACAGAAAAGAGGGGGGGGATACAAAGTGAGAAAAAGAAGGCAGGAGCGATGGACAGCTTGAGAAAGAGAAAAAAGAGAACACCTGTAAATATACCTCGTACAGGTTATACAGATTAAGTACTCTATTTTGATTCCTATTTATCTC
Organism: Monopterus albus; assembly: GCF_001952655.1. Classification (NCBI taxonomy): domain Eukaryota; kingdom Metazoa; phylum Chordata; class Actinopteri; order Synbranchiformes; family Synbranchidae; genus Monopterus; species Monopterus albus. Next base: position 2,535,796 of record NW_018127945.1, on the reverse strand, counting down.
ATCTCAATGAGCATTCCTCTGTCTGCATTGTTTACATCAGGGTTGTGTCAGGAAGGGCATCCAGCATAAAACACGTGCCAAATGTCAACATGCGAGTTGTCAGTGTGATGATTTGCTGTGGCGACCCCTAAACGGGAAAAGCCGAAAGTGACATTCATACAGGTCTCTAGTTTTAAGTACTTTTTTTATTCCTATTTATCTCATTTCAATGAGCATTCCTCTGTCTGTCTGCATTGTTTACTGCCTGTTTATACTGCTTATTCTGCATTGTTTGGACTGTTTGCTTGTTAATACTGCTTATTTTGTTATATTACACAGCCTTATGCTGGTTTACTGTTTACTTGCGCCTTGCCCAGGTCTCTATTTTTAAGTACTCTATTTTTATTCCTTTTATTCCTATTGCTTGGTACCGCAGATGACTGCCTCGGTTGTGTACCGGAAACAAATTCCTTATGTGTAACATACTTGGCCAATAAAGGTGATTATCCTTATCCTTATATCTCATCTCAATGAGCATTCCTTTGTTTGTCTGCATTGTTTATTGCCTGTTTATACTGCTTATTTTGTATTGTTTGCCCTGGTTGTTGCTTGTTAATACTGCGTATTATTTTTGTTATAAAGAGTGAGTTGAGAGTGAAAGTCACTGAGCAGTTTCAGGTTATTCAAGAATATTGTGTATATAAAGGGCCGTTCAAGGTGTGGGTATGACTTTCATACGTGGTGATTTCCAGCTAGGCAAGGCTGACTCTTTGAACCTGGAGTTAAAATGTACTGTAACAACTAGCAAGAGCTGATAAGCTTGATAAAACCTACTACTTATTCTGTATGTGAGCTCAGTGTGTGGGTGAGTGTAACAGAGAATGACAGACACACTCTCACTCACATGGGATGATGCTGTCTTCATCGGAACTATCAGGATCAATGAGTTTCTCTTTGGCCTTCTCCGTTCGCTCTTTAAACATTCTGACCAGCTCCTGAAGACGCTCGTTCACCACAGTACTGGTTTGACTGGCTGAAGATCCTGGACGTTCTTTGAGACTTGGAAAAAAAAAAAAAATCTGAAATAAAATGAGATGATCCTGATTTTTATTATTTTGTGTGTGCAGTACTCACACATCATCTGGGCTGTGCAGGCTGGACTGGCTGGCCCAGGCCCTGATAGGGGAGCTTCTTTCATCATCATCATCTTCACTTTGAGAGTGAAGTTTGCCACTGCTGTAGTTAAACAGACACAGTTCCCTGTTCAGCTTTGAGACAGTGCTGCCTTGCTTAGATTATTGGGCCCCTTCTTTATTTTCTCTCCAACTGAAAGCCTCTCAGCATCATGTTAAACAACATTTATACTATAAATTATAAAGGGACACAGAACAAATTTATTCTTATAAATGCTAGGTTGTGCCTAAAAATGACAACTGGTATAAAACAATATACTGCTACATGTGATAATGCTCTCTGTATTTATGATTGTTAGAAATGCAGATGAAAATGATGCTTAAATGAATGAATTAGCAAGGGCTAATCAATTCAGATGGGAAAATCAATGAATAAATGAATAGTAATGGATGAAAGGTGGCATAACATGTGGATGAAAAGATGGAAGGATACTAGATGAGTCAATAAAGAATTTAAAGATGTCAGGTGGCTTACATCTTTGTCCAGACAGTCCTATGACTCCTTCCACTCCTGCCGTGCACAATCATAACAAGGTTTGAAGTGCGTGTTTAAGAAAAAGGGGCAAAAAGAAAGAGTTTGTATACAATGTGTGTGCTGGGGAAAACATGATGGTGATACAAGCAATAGCTAATAAGTGAAGATAAATCAGTTCTAGTACAGTACAGTAGGTGACACAGTGATGATGCAGGTGCAAGACTGTGATACATCTGTTTACTGACTTTTGCTATGACAACAAGTATAGTAGATAAAGCACAAAAAATGTAAAAGCCATGCAAAAGTGAGCAGAACCATCACACTTCACAACAGAACTACATAACTGAAAGAAATCTTATATTTTCTAAACAGCTGACCTCTTTTGCATGCACATGGTTTCTGCAAAACACTGAAATACAAACAGATCTCTGTGATGCTTCTACCGGCTTTGACTGAACAGTGACAGTAGAGGGCAGTAGATCCACAGCACTGAGCAGAGTATAAACGAGAGGAGTTTCACTCCAAAATTATACAACTATGATGACATGGCAAATCACATGACTCCAGTTCTGGCATCTCTTCACTGGCTTCCTGTGCATTTTAGGAGCTGTGGTGGGTCCAAATTTGTGGAATGCATTGCCTCTTTATATGAGGCAGGCCCCCTCGTTGCCCATTTTTAAGTCATATTTGAAGACCTATTTGTACTCATTGGCGTTTGGACAGGACTGAGACTCTTTTTTACCTTGATTGGACCCAAATGTATGTTTTATTGTTTTTATTTTTATGTTGTTACGATTTTAGATTTGTATTGTATGTTAAGCACTTTGGTCAGCTGTGGCTGTGGTAAAGCACTATATAAATCAAGTTGAGTTGAGTTGAGAATTATAAAATATAGTTTTATGACAGGAATTCTTTCTACTTCGATAAGCAAATGTTTTGGAATTGAAATTAGATGCTGTGTTCTGCCAGCTATTGTGTGTATATGTTTAATTTGATCTCATTTTGAGTGAAACACTTCACTTGCCAATAGAGAAGCTTGCACTTGCACCCAAATAGCATATCCTAGTAATGTTACATTGCATTCCTCTCTTGTGAAGTGATTTGCCATTAATACATATATGCTATGCATATGTATGGTGTCAGAGGAGGAAAATCATTGTTGAAAGAAAACTGAAAGCACTCCAACAACCCATATAGCTTCCTTACTCTTTATCTCCTTTACTGTAGATGAAAAGAATGAAAGAAGAGAAAAAGATTTAAATATTGTAGTGTGTGCTCAAATAAACAGTAAATTTTAATATCTACTGTACAGTGTGCTTTTCAACATGTTTTACAGATTGACAGAATTTATCCACCACTGGTGCTTAGTTTACCTGTTACACAGCACAACCCTTTTGGTAAGGCTTTAGTTGTGAAGTAAAAGCAAAAATAAAGTATGTCATAAAAAGCATGTCAGTAGAGAGGCAGTATTTCTCACCTTTGACGACCTCCTGAAGGGGTCACAGGGACAGTGAGGGTTGTCAGCTTGGGGTCTTGTGGAGTGAGGATTTGGGGGACCTCCCCTCCTCTTCCATCCCCTCCTTCTCCTGCTTCTCCTTCCCCTTTTCTCTCATGGTCTGAGTCAACATCCTCTATGTTGACAGCCGGATGAAGACTGAGGCTAGAGCTCCCTGAAAAGATGGACAGACACAATAATTTACATTTGTTGTCATTTAGTCTAGGGCATCACAAACAATGGTATGTACAGTACAGTATTTTAGAACTGAGACAAAACTGAGATGATAGCACTTGCAAAGGTGTGATAATATTTATAAATGAAGGTTAGATATGCAAGGGGAAAAGCAGGTCACAGTAACAAGCTGAAGCAGGGCAGGACCGGGAGAGCAGCAGATTTAGTAGGACTGTCCTCAGGCTAATGCAGGAGGATCCACTGCTCAGCTAGGCCATGTGTAATTCCCTGATAGCTGAGAGGACCAGCACACTCATCTAGCTAGCCATTCAGTCTGGCTAATTCTGTGTTCATCTGTTTAAAAAGTACCATCGGTTTGTTTCCTTATTTTGTACATGTTCTACTGAAGCCATACAAAAAATAATTTCTATTGTTCTGTGTTTCTGGACAAAAAAGTGGAATATTTTGAGAACTTGCACATATTCCCTTTTTATCCAGAACTATGCCTACTTCTTTCCTTGAAGCTCCAATAAACAAACTAAATAACCTTAGAGAATGATTTTATATGACATGACAGAATGAGGAAACACAAACAGTGGACCAAAATCCACAGCTGCAACACAAAACAGCTGCCATTTTTCTGACTGTATGTTTATACTCCAGAATCTGTTGTCAGTGGAACTGCCATGACATCTAAAACTAGTTGATAATGTACTGTTTTGTACAATGCTTATTTTTAAATAAAAAATTGTACAGTAAGTAAGAAATCACATGAGGACAATTAGCTTTCCATTGCTGCTAATTCACCTGTGGGTTTGATTGGTGAAGCATATGAATCATCTTCAATGAAGAACGAGAGGTTAGGAAGACCAGACAGCTGGTGTGACAGGGAGTTGAGCTGATTTGATGGGGGGATGACACTTGGTGGCAGACACGGATATGATGGCACGTTGGGCAACTGGAGGGCACTACCACTAGGAGAGGATGGAGACGGGGAGCAGGACCTAAGCTGAGGATGGTGAGTAGGGGAATGTTGGACAAATCGGTGGAGTTCTACATCTTGCTGATTTGTGTCTTGCTTCTGTTTTTTCTGTTGTTGTTGTTTCTTAGGCATCTTGAAGACTGGACAAACATGGGCCACGTGAACTCTGTGATTCTGGGCAAAAACTCAGTCAGAGTGTGGGCAATATTTCGGGGGACCTGTGTGAGTCTGATCTGGGAGAGCTCTCGGTGTAATTCAGGGGGTAGGGTGAGTAAGTACTTGGTCACGTCAGAGAACTGGGTGGGTAGCTTAGGCATGGAGGGTAATTTGGGAGAAGAAATGCCGTTCTCTTTGCAGAATGCGTTGATGTTGCCAAGGTACTTGGAGGTGAAAGGAATGTGCATCAGGCAGTTCTTAAGTGAATCACAGCTGACTGGAGGAGATAGGTGGATAGGCAGATATACAGTCAAGCAGAAAATAAGTGGGAAGTTAGCACTGCTGACAGTCAAACAGCAATGTACACCAATCAGGCATAACATTATGACCACCAGTACATCTGTATGCACTTCAATGCAACACTTCTGCATTAACATTTGTGTTTATGAAGCTCAAAATGTTTCAGCTTTTGGTGAGATTGTCATATATTTATAAATTCAATTATATGTTCATTATTTAGGTCATAGTTAAAGGTGGTGTTGTACTGGACTACATTATATTCAGAGGTGTTCCTAATATTCTGACCCTCTCATGTATGTCATTGGGCAGGACAAAAATATACAGACACCTCTGAAGTCAGTCAGAATGACAAAGACAGCCGTCTAGTTGATAGTAACAGTCTGAGGTTGACAGACAGCCAGAAATCAATTACAGAAGTGGTTGTCTGGACGTACAGTAGATAAAGATGTAGAATGACAACACAAAACAACCAGTCAGGCATACAGGCAGCAAACTGCCAATAATAGCAGTAATATGACTGCATAATCATACAGTATATAGAATCTGTAATGAGAAAGATTTTGCTGTTGGGTGAAAAAGCAAATATAACAAAACAGAATATTACGTACCACCACAGTCATCCCCAGTATCTTCTTCCTCCTATAAAACACACAAAGAAGGTGAATAATTGCCAGCAGTGTGATTATCATCAGTTGGGATATGTCAACGTATTTTTTGTTGGTAAAACATCAGCTGTGAATGGACACAGGGAAGGAGGGAGGAAAGAAGGGAAGGAAATCTTTAAGAGAGGCTATAAATGTCTTGTACTGTAAGTATGTCTTTAATGTAAAAATGTTTTGAGCTATTTTGATCTTTACTTGTTTTTAATGTGGAACAGGACTGGGTTAAACAAGATAACAAAGAAAAGAAAGGGGCATTTAAAACAATGTAAGAATAAACTGTAAAGGGATTTTGCAGCAGTTATTGTATATTCCAGAAAAATGTCATACAATTCAAAGGGTTTAATTTACAGTCACACATTAAATGTTCAACCCATTGTCATTACTTTTTCAGCAGCTTTGTCAGCGTCGTTCCCTTGACTGTCTCCCTCTGCTTTCTGTGGCTGCTAGGTTACAGGTTCAGCTTCAGAACGGGCTTTGTGGGGCTTGGTCTCTGGTTCTGGTTCAGGTTCAGGTTCCAGCTCTGGCTCAGAGGTCTTAACTGATACAGAACTTAGAAGTTGAGAGGTCTGTTGTTGCTTTGACTCTAGATTTCTTAAATGATAGATAGAAGGCCCATACTTAACTAGCTGGTGTTAATGATGCAGATATAAAAATATACTATGGTGAATAAGATATACAGGATTTAAAGACTTAGAAATGTTATAATGTGTTCCTGGACGAGAGCACACTATGATATCTACTTTCCCAGCTACAGTCTCCTTAATGGGAGAATACTGTCAATTCAAAAGAAAGAACAACTTCAGACCCACACTGTTGGGGCGTGGATTACATCTTGATCACAACCTGGATCTGTGTCGGTAAGGACGTCAGTCTCACCCTTCTGTTTCTCTTCAGCAAGATGCTCTTCGTTTCTGCAGGACGGGACAGGAGAAAATCAAATGGTCTGGCAGCATGGACTTGTGCCTATTCACTAAATGGTGGTTGCAGTACCGTAAGTCATGAACATGCTGCTAGAGCATTTAAAGGATTTACATGAAGTCTTCCAGCAATTTTGGAAATTGAAATCAATATATACAACTCCAAATCACAAAACCAATTTAAAATTGACAAGGTATCACATCAAATAATGCGCTGCTCTATTGTTTTCAATGTAATACAGGACACAGATGATGTACAATTCACCGATTTGGGGATGTAAAAAGAGACAGCAATTTACCTAATTATTAATATTTGGACTAATTCACATGGAAACAGGACTGTCAAGTCATAGCTGCACTTTCAAAAAATGGTTGGCTATAGCTTATTTGTGCAGACTAGAAACTGATTAAAGTGGTTTTGAGTGTAAACATAGAAATCAGATGTGGTTCACCATGGCTGCACATTGCATAAATATTATGACAATTGATATTTAATTTTATGGCAGACTGTTCTTGGTTTCAGCATGATGCATCTGCAGTATGCAGAATATATTTATGTCCCAATGTAAACACACAGATGTGATAACAGTGCCATATTATTTTATAGACTGTTATAGAATGAAAAATGTGACTCATTCATTAAATTGTTTTCTTTCCTCACCTATTCCTAATTGAATAATAGCCTGCAAGATACAAAGAAAAGAACAGATTACATCCAAGTAGACTGTCACACTTCTCACTTAAACTACAGGAAATTGTGTAAGCATGAACTTTACTTAGTGTTAGCAAGTGCCTTATATTTTCCCTGTTTTGTTTTACTAAAACGAATGACTTGGTGAATATCTGCAACGGGAAAGCTTATATAACGCTAACTAGCCTGTCTGTTTACATCCGGATAGTAACAAAGTTATACAAAGATAAATAAAATGTCCAACTTATTTATGTCGTAGCATATATTAGTCAATTAGCTAACTGCGACATTATGGCACGATACTCACGTTCTCTCTCAATATTCACCTACGTTAATTTTTAGTGGCACCGAAAGAAAATGTCCATGAGCATTCACATACTACAAGCAACACGAATTCGCCTGTGGGGTTATATAAACCAGATTAAAAGATGTTTAAAAAAAACAACAAACAACATCTCTGTCCATGACTGTGCCGGCGTCAAACAGCAACAGCAGGTGCGCACTGTTACCGGGGAGCCGTCGGTGGGGGCGTGTGGGGGATTGGACGGCTGTTGCCAAGGGAAGCTGTGGTTGCTATGGCAGTGTGATGCTTAGGCAGCGCGCGGCAGAGATCACATAACGAGAGCCCACGGGATTTGGAGGGACACAGATGAGAGAGCATGAGAGTGACAGCTCAAACGGAACTGGGATAATGGGGTTTTAAGGTCTCTTTAGTGGTGGAGAGTAAATTTGTGTAAAATTTTTCTAATGTACTGAACATAAATGCATCAAAGATATTTGTACTGTACTATATTTAATGATATTTTTTAATATGTTGGATAAAATATGATAGACTTTACTCCACTGTGGCTCAGTGGGGAGAGCAGCTGTCTCCCAACCAGAGGGTAGGAGGATCAAATCACGGTCCCTGTAATCCACATGGGCAAGACACTGAACTCTCAAGTTGCCCCTGATGGTTGGAGCCATCGGTATGAGCTGGTGCTGCAGATTACTACCTCAGTTCTGTACTGGAAACAAATTCCGTGTGTAACATACTCGGTCAAATAAAGGTGATTATTATTATTATTGGTTTTATCTGACAATTGGAGTTACTTTGCATATGCAGATTTAACATACAAACAACAACATTTTGCTGGTGATACTATGTAAAATTGACCTGAGTAGGGTATGTTTTCCATAGTATTGCTATTTTGATTTGAGTTGAAGATCTGAAAAGTTTTCTAACCGTTGGATCTGATACTCTATAGTTCCATCACAAATTAAAGAATCTCAGCCTTGTAAAGATGGTGACAATGACAACATGTAAAAATTACAACTTAAGATAAAACTGTCATAAGGATAGTTTGTATGTTTAAAACACTGTTATTTAAGATATTCTAAAATTAATGCTATAAACATTCTTTGATAATGGATGCAGCAGTAGAATGATACACATTCTAGGCAAAAGGACTAAATGGGTTAAGGATCCTACAAGTGAGTTCAAGGAAACTAAGAGCTGAGAATTCTTTCATTTGAATTCTTACTCTGTAATTTTATTGTGCTCCACTTCACTCTTCTCTTCTTGTGGCACTGGCAGCCTGGTGATAGAGAACACACATTGTCTAATCACTTCACAAAGAACCCCCGCTGCCAAAAATAAAACATGCCTGAACACCACGGATTCTTTCTCTTTCTCTAGCTCAGCACATGGTCTTACTCGACTTTAGGCCCCTCCAGCAGTTCTTGATTGCCCAGTGAGAGTTTGATGGAGTATCCTTCAATGGCCATCTCAGCTGTATGCCTGGTTACCTCCTCAGCCATATGTGCCATCTCTATGCCTTCCTGCCGCAGAAAAATATTACACTGATGTGATTGTGCTGTGTGGTAAATTAAATTGTAAATGTCTATAGCTCATCCATAGCTAAACCAGGTTCATTTGTCTGACTACTTCCACCCCATTGTTCTTCACCTCTCTTACCATTCCTCCATATTCACCAAAGTTAAACCTTCAGCCTCCTCCTTTCAATAAATGGCGTCCAGTGGCCTGTCTGGGTCTCAGCATCTTCCTGAAATATTTTGGTCACACTCTCTGATGGTTCTGGAGCTTCTCTGACATCACTACACTTCAGGAATTGCATGGATGCCACCAACAGGGAATCTGACTGTGTCTGCTGTGTTACTTCCTGCTGCTGGTATGCTGTTGATGATTGTGGAGTCAGTGACGTGGATGTTGTTGCAGCTGTGCAATGATCACATTTTTGCTGACCCTCGTTGTCTGATTCCATGTCTTCTAGCACCAAATCAGGTTTGAATTTGGATGAAGCTATGAGAGGGTGACAAGGGTCAATTTGTCTATAAAAACCTTTGGTCATGTAAGTGATGAATCTGGTAAAGTATGAGGGATTTTTGGATGCCAGAGATGGCACAAGAACTATTTAATCATTCATTCTCAGGATATGTGGCCAGATATTAACATCTGTATTTGATCTAATGATGGGAATTGGTAAATTTATGGTTGTTTTTATGTTGGGCTTCTCTGTAACTGGTAAACTACCAGTTGTGACTCAAGACTTTATACATACAGTATATAGGCCTTATACATGAATAAGGCATGGCGTCAAATCAAAGGTTGTAGAAAGTATTACGTTAACCTCAATTAAACCTTTGTACAAGCTTTCTGGAACTTGATCAAGACCCAAACTGAACTCAACTTTCTTTGAGCACAAAAAAATAATAGATTCTTAAGGATTAAGACTTATAGATGAAAATGATATAACTATAGATAAAACTTTATAACACAATAATAAATAAGCATAGCTGCCATTTAATCATTATTTCATGATTTTTTTCAAGAAAGAAAGATATTACAGCTTAATCTGAGATACTTTCTAAAAGATGTTTACATTTTTACCAGTATATCTTCTTTTTCTCTTTTGCTAAAATGGCAACATGAATATATAGTGTACAATGCCATAGGTTAAAGCACAATAATATGACGTCTGCAAACCTTTGTGCACAAAACCTACAGTAATTTCAAATAAATGTCAATTTTTGACTATTTCTGTGTACAATACACTTTTGTGTATTGAAAATGTGCAACTTCACTTCACTTATAATGACCTATAGAATGTACAGAACAATACACAGTTAGATATTACTGGATTATATTACCAGGATTTCAAGTAGTAATACTAATATAAAACTTGTTGAGTACAGTAAGGTGAGTTGAATATATCTTTGTTTTCTTGTAGTAGTTTACAGATGCCTAGAGTTTCTTTACTGAGCTGCACACCGCATATAACTGTTGCTTCACCAGCAGTATAATGTGTCTATAAGTGTCTGTCTGTGGGAATCAGAGCATCCCCCAGTGGTCTCCTCCTCCTGTTTAAGGGGCTCGCAGGGCCTTCCCTTCTGAAACAGAAGGAGAAGAGGGACTGAGTTAGGCTCTGATTGTCCAACTGGGGGAAAACACAAGAAGGTGCTTCAACAGAAAGCACATATAATCATGTCCAAATGTTACAGTGACCCACAGGAGTTACTCAGAAGGCCAAAGGTCTGCATATTTCACCAGTAAAATAATGACTTGAAAAATAAAATGCACCCCATGTTGTTATTAAAGAGATGCTTTCTGCTAGCTGTGGGCATGATTCTTTAGCAAGCCCACCCTTTTCAGGGAACACATTAACTGATATAGACTCACTTGACTGAACTGTGAATTGTGGCACTTAGGACCAGTGGAACTGGCAAATGTATGGGTTTTCTGTGACTACAGGAAAGTATGTTTGAGTGACTCACCTTTCTGTGAAACTTCAGCTGCATCCTGAGAGCAAAACCAAAAAAGAAACAGCAGTTGTATGAGTTAAATTTCTATCAATATGCAGTAGAAACATGGTAGTGACAGCACTATACTAGAGGATATGGGTGGTAAAGGGGAGGGTGATAGGTAGTGAGCAGCATTTCTTTTTCCTTAAACCTACTTCAGTATCATCCTTGGGTGGGATGGCAGTCTGAGGCATTTTCAGATCTAGTCCTGACATGAACCAGCCAATCACACTGTGAAACGACAAACTAATTACCTGTATGCAAAAAAGGTGCTACACACTTTTGTATAGTCTACATATGAATGACAAATTAAGCTGATCAAGATCCTCACATCTAAAGTTCCATGTGCTTCAGCTGGCCAAGCTGTGCATCTGATATTGCTGGACAAAATCCACTTCTGTCCAAATAACAGTAGCAGTTGTACAAATATTATCTTATCTTAGCGTATTTTGATGTGTTTTAGGCAAACTGGCCTTTGTCATGGAAAACATTTTTCTGGTGCTTCGGGGCGGGAGCATCACCAATACACTCCGGTTACTTTATTGATTTTACTTTCACACACACACAACTTAATAACTTAATTTAACAATCCCTTTGTCTCTTTTGTTAATGTCTGTTGTCTCATCTGCTATGTTATGTCCTTTAAATGAATGAATGTGTAATTTTGTGTTGCAATAAAAAAAAGAAAAAAGAAAACAGAGAATTCCATTTTGCTTCACTTTTCAGTGTCCCAGTATTGTACATGCTGGCTCACTGTCACACTGCTGTGATTTACTGGGACACTTATCAATGACAGACCCACAGATGTGATTGTTTACACCTGCACTTTTCTTATTATGTCAAGTCAAAATGTCTGCAGTGAAAAAAGGTACTGAGCTCACCTTATAGGCAGCTATCAACATTTATTTTCCCCATGGACTTCATTTAAATGTCATTGTTAAAAATGAAGGCTTCCTCTATTCAGAAAGAGGGATCCAATCGTATCCTGAGGCTTTGCTGTCCGTATCCAGAGAGATTGCACTGAGCGATTCAGCTGGTGGAGACAGAACTGGTGAACAAAGTCAAAATATGTATTTGTTATAATATAGATCTTTAGACTTATAAAATTTCAGGTGCTGTTTTCAGTGTGAATATGACTGTGGCACTATAGGGGTTTGTGCATTCAAATGACACTTTATGGGTCCATGTGAAACTGTCTGATTGTGTGTGTGCGTACATTTGACCAGAGAGGAGCGGGGGGACTTGTTTGATGGCTCTGTGGGTACTGCACCAGGGGGCAATGTAACTGGCTGAGGCATCATCTGTTTTATCCACTTCACCACTCTGCAACAGAGGAAGGTTGGCTCTTCGAGTTCCTTTAACAACCTACTCTCGTTTGTGTGTCTGTGTTGATTCAGATGATACAGTAAGGTGTACACACAAGGGGTGGGGTTCCAGCTGATCATAATAAACTTTGGACAAAAGGACCAATCAAATGTCAGCTGCAGGTAGCATATGTTGGTGTGTCAAGGTCCGGCTTTAATAGTTGTGAATAATTAGTAAGATGTGATTTCAACTCATTTCTGCCTCTGACCCCTCATCATCTGACACCTCCACCACCGGGATGTGTGGGAAGGGCTCATAATCTGGATAGAGAGGCCATTCAGACAGTTAAGTCAGGAGGGGAGATTCCCAAGAATCAATAGTGGTCATTTCACACTGATGCAATATCATGTTGTTACTTTGTTATACTTACTAACAATTGAGATGGCATTCATACATACTAGTCCTAAATTTCTTTTCAAATTAGTCACTGCCCTATACAGTACATGCAGTGCTTTCAAATGAATTAATATCTAATCATCACCCTTTAGGAAACACAGAAACATGATAAAGAAGCATACCTGGCATTGTTTCTACATCATACATCTAGGACAGCAGAAAGAAAAATGCATTTGGTCAGTTCTTTATGGTACATTTTTTTATATTATTGCATACATATAAGTGGGGGCAGCGGTTAGCACCTCACAGCAAGATGGATCTGGGTTTCAGTTGGTGATTGGTGGCTCTAAATTGCTGGTAGGTGTGACTGAGTGTCAGCCCAGTGATAGGCATCATCGGGTCCCACAGTATGAAAGGTTGGAGTTGTTCCTCAGTGTTTAATATAATACCTACAGTATATATAACAACTTATAATACTGGCATTGCTAGGTATGTTTAAGGTTGCATTGTGTTGTAGTTACAGTGTTGATTTGTTTTTCCTCTAGCTTGGCGTGTAACACAAAATGTCTCAGCGTAATTGACTGGCTGAATATACACTTAAATGAAGTTCTGTGTCTCACCTCAGTGTGTTCCTGGGGGTAGGTGACAATAGTCTCGCATCATCTTGTTCAGTCCCTGAGCAACCCAGCCCATCATTCCAGGCCTGTGAGAGAAACAACCTTGAATTTACTTTTGATTTATATTTTTTCTTTAAATATTCACTTTTTTAAATAATACTGTATCTTTCCTCTTCCTCTCCTGACTGGTGGATGGAAAAGAGGAAAAAGGAGAATTAAAAAAAAATTAGAAGCAAATGCATAACCTTCTTGACAGGACAGCTCTCTCTTTCCTATATTAGTGTATACTTTTTTCCTAAAAATTGTTCAGAATACTCATTTTCACAAAACTCAGCTTAGTACCTCTGTGTGTTAAACCAAAGGCAGTGGTAGAGGACATTTTGTTTTTGGCTGGTTGGACTGAAGGGACTGAATGGATATTAATTCTCATTTAAAAACACTGACAGAAATAGTCAGGCAGAGAACTTAATTAAAAATAACAATATCCATAACCATACACTGTAGTTCATCCTCTAACTTTAGTTGCTATATCCTGAATGCTATAAAGTTTCATGAGAAGCGATTTTGATAACAATAACAAAAATGTTCTATATCAATGTTATTATAGCTGCGAAGCATGATTATCTTTTTGTGTACATACACTTAATGACCCTGATTTAGCCTTGTAATCAATGGACTAAATACCACTCAAACATATGTGGACTCACCCTGGCATCAGAGTTGGCCCTGCTGAGTCGAGGGGACCCAGCAGGCTGTGGCAAGGCACTGACAAACCTGTTAGACAGCCAGCCTAACACTCCGGTCTGGGCCTGGCTGTAGAGGAGGTGAAGAAAGATGGCAAGATCTCAGTATGTACACACACACACACACACACACAAACACATTAAAACTCACAGAAAGCGGAAATTTACCTGTCCTCTGAAACGTCCACTGTGTTTTTCAGTGGAGGACTCTTTACTGTAGTATACAGCAAGTTAAAAACTAAATATTTACATTTTAGATACATTCCTACACATACAGTAAGCAGGTGACTTTTGTCAACAAAATTTACTGCATCTGTACATACTGTACAATTTAAAGGTGCAGTACAAATAGTATAAAACAAGGTGAAAACAATCCTCACCCCCTCTTGATTTGGTCAGGTCCTGTAAGGTCAGAAAGAAAAACAAGCCAGAAGAAATACTCAGAAAATACAGTGTATATGTAATTTTGGACTATATGTCACACGTCATTAGTTTTGTAGTACAGCAGCAGGAGTCTTGGCAGCTTCATCTATTCCACAAGCTTCAGGTGGTTGCGGGACCACTTTCACCACCCAGTTAAACAGGCACACAGTTAGCCTCTCAGCAGCTCCTCATCAAACACTGTCTTTCAGCTGTTACGTACTGTAACAGCTTTTTGATATCTGTTATGCTTTTTTTTTTTTACAACATTTAGCATTTAAAGCAGTTTATAATGTAAGTCTATGGAAGTCTTGGTCCTCTTTGAACCTTGACAGGCCTGGCATACTTTGAGCTACAACCAACATTTCAACTGTCATAAACTCATGACATATTTAGCTATAGACATTGTAAAAAGCTTTTTGATATCTTTTACGGTTTTTGCATGATCACCATTTACAGTTTATGTGAATGTCCATTCATTGTACCAGACTCACTCAAGGCTTCACTTACACCTTGTGGTAAATAAAGTGCAGTGCAATGTAGCCTGTGGTAGACTTCAACTCTTCCTCCTCTTTTAACAGGTCAGGTCGTTCTTTCTGTCTCTTTGTTTCATGCAGTTGGTATCTGTGTTAACTGAATGTCTGTCATCTGCTACTACTGCAGTATCCTTGTTGCTAGTAGCCCCTTCACTGCTTCTACTTTCTTTTCAAGTACTTCTGACAGTACAACCATGTTGTAATACTATGAAAACTTGAAATGTTAATAATAATAAAAATAATCAGATTGACCTTTATGGTAGCATGATAAAAGGAACATAGAAAATATTGTACATTAATATCACACTTGCACAAATAGAAAACCATTATTGTATTTATATTTTTATTTATAAGGCAAATCAAATCAAATTGATTTCTACAGCACTTTATAAGCTACTTCCCACTGACCAAAGTACTTCACATGCATAAACAAACAAAGAAACAAAACACAAAACTGTTAAATACAAGTCAAATCAGATTAGTTATGAAGTCCTTTGAAAGACTGGTGTTGGCCCCCCTGAAGGACATCGTAGACCCCCTGCTAGACCCCCTTCAGTTCACCTACCAGGCAAACAGGTCAGTGGACGATGCAGTGAACATGGCACAGCATTACATCCTGCAACACCTCAACTCCCCAGAGACCTAAGTACGGGCCTTTTTTGTGAACTTCAGCTCGGCGTTCAATACCATCATCCCAGACATCCTCCACTCCAAACTGACCCAGCTCACTGTGCCTGCCCCCACCTGTCAGTGGATTACTAGCTTTCTGACAGACAGGGAGCAGCAGGTGAGGCTGGGGAAAACCACATCCAGCACCTGGACAATAAGCACAGGTGCCCCCCAGGGATGTGTGCTCTCCCCTCTGCTGTTTTCACTCTACACCAACGACTGCATCTCAAAGGACCCCTCTGTCAAACTCCTAAAGTTTGCTGATGACACAACGGTCATTGGTCTCATCCAAAACAGAGCTTCTCTCAACCAGAAGGGGAAAACAGCACATGCAATGCAGCATACATTGAGCTTGCCCAACAGGACTCCTCGTCGGGGAATCGAACCCCGGTCTTCCGCGTGACAGGCGGAGATACTGGCCACTATACTAACGAGGACTGCCGCTCACCTGGTCCTGTTGGACGTCATCCAACATCAGGACCATCGTCAAGAAGGCACAGCACAGGATGTACTTCCTGCGCCAGCTCAGGAAGTTTGACCTGCCCCAGGAGCTGCTGATACAGTTCTACAGAGGAATCATCGAGTCTGTTCTCTGCACCTCCATCACTGTCTGGTTTGGCTCAGCAACCAAACAGGACAAGTACAAACTTTAGCTGACAGTCAGGACTGCAGAAAAAGTCATTTATTTATCCACAAGCCTGCTCTTCATGGAGGACCTGTACACCTCACGGGTCAAACAGAGGGTGTAGAAGATCACTGCAGACCCCTCACACCCCGGACACAATCTGTTCAAACTCCTCCCCTCTGGACGGTGTTACAGGTCACTGTGCACAAAGACAACCAGGCACAAGGACAGTTTCTTCCCCCAGGCTGTCACTTTGATGAACACTTAACCAACGACAGTATGACTTGACAATAACCCTCAGTGTAATACCTGTAAATATACCTCGTACAGATTATACAGATCCATACAGGTCTCTAGTTTTAAGTATTCTATTTTTATTTCTATTTATTTCATTTCAATGGGCATTCCTTTGTGTGTCTGCATTGTTTACTGCCTGTTTATACTGCTTATTTTGCATTGTTTGCATAGTTTGTTCCTTGCTAATACTGCTTATTTTCTTATATTACACAGCCCAGCTGGTTTACTGTTCACTTGCCCCTTGCATGGGGATATGTACATACACATTGAGAGCTGATGTACCAGAGTCAAATACTTCACATACATAAACAAAAAAAAAAACTATGAACAAATACAAGTCAAATCAGATCATTACAAGGGATGAAACGACACCATAAAATGCAGAGAACATAAGACCTTGATAAAATAGAATGTGTGACACTGCACTATGTATTAAAAGGCCAATGTAAATAAATGAATGAATGAATGTCTTAAGCTATGAGTAAAAAGCTGTCAGGTCTGTAACAATTTGAAAACAGACTGGAAAAATAATTGTAATATTAAATGATTATTGGAATTGGGATAATTTGCCTGAATCAATTTAGTTTGTATCAGACCCCAACAATGACAGTAAACAGCTCCAATGATGGGGTGACAATCCAATCAATCTCAAATCCATCCAATAGGCTTCACAGGTTTGACAGGAATGATGACTAGCTGTAGTCTGGAGGTCTGTATACAACTGCACTTGCTGGGGCTTCAACCATTTTTAGCTGCTGTATTTAACTGTCCTGCTGCGTGGTAAGTGTTGGGAAACATGTCAAGTCTGTCTTTAGTTACGTGATTTATCCACAACCTCAACTTCTTTTTGAAGGCAGTGACTTTGTCAGTCTGTTCAAAGATGTTATGTCCTCTCCCCTGCATAGACACGTTTAAAGTGTTGAGGTGCTCAAACACATCGGCAAGATACACCATGCGCATGAGCCAGAGTTCATCACTGAGCATCTCAGTGTACGGGGAATTATTGTATGAGAGGAAGGCGGCGATTTCGTGTTTAAGCTCGTAAAAATGTGACATTACCTTTCCCCTCGAAAGCTAGCGAACTTCTGAACGATACAACTAGGTGTGCTCTGATCCCAGGTCTTTGCACAGCTGCGTGAAACAGCAGCTGTTCTTGGCGCTCCATTTAATGTAGTTCACTATTTTTATGGCATCTTTCAGTGTTGTATCAAGCACTGGCACAATATCCTTAGCCACAAGTACTTCTTGGTGAAGAAAGCAGTGATTCCATGTCGCATTTGGTGCTCTCTCCAGGATTTTCTTCACAACTTCGAAGTCTTTTCCAGTCATGGAAGCTGCACATCAGTTGTTACCCCCACACAATTGTAGTGTACAGGAGTGTACACTTTGTGGGGATCAATGGGAAAATCTTCACATAAGTTCACCATACTTTCAATTAGAAAAGCCATTCAGGTATCAAAATGTTCAGCTCTTCAAGGACATTCCTACTTGTATTTATTGCATCTCATCCTTTAGATTATTCAACAAAGAACTTCAGCCATTTCTTCTCAACTATTTCAACAAAGAACTTCAGCCATTTCTTCTCATCCTTCAGCTGTTTCAGCAATTGATTTCAGGCATTTTCAGGGTGATCCTTCAGCATATCAGCATCC
>NW_018127945.1:2516744-2517059 GCF_001952655.1 Monopterus albus | reverse complement strand
TCCTGCTTGTATAATTTTTTTTTACAATCTTTATACTTTTTAAGAAATTGAGCTGTTTTCAACACGTTTTTGGTGCTTAATTTCTTCAGCATACTTTCAGATACAAATGCCATTCAGGTATCAAAATGTTCAGCCCTTGAAGGACGTTCCTGCTTGTATTTTTCTTTTCTGTAACTTTTATACTTTTTAAAATTGTCAGCTTTTTTCAACATATTTTGCCACATTCAAATGAATGGGCAAAATTTTCACATCTTAATAACTTCTGCATACTTTCAGCTACAAATACCATTCTGGTTTCTAAATGTTCAGCTGTTT
>NW_018127945.1:2503436-2516521 GCF_001952655.1 Monopterus albus | reverse complement strand
ACACACACACACACACACACACTCCTACTTGTTTTACCTACTACGTTTTCCCCTACTTTGTGAGGGCTGCTGACACACAAGTTCAACTTTTAATTTCATCTTACATACAGTAATTATTGTACTTTTTCTTTTCACCTTTCATAATTATTCAACATTTTTTCAACTTCCACAATTGTTCAGCATTTCATCTCATCCTTCAGCTATTTCAACAAAGAACTTCAGCCATTTCTTCTCATTCTTCAGCTGTTTCAGCAATTGATTTCAGGCATTTCAGCATTTTCAGTGTGATCCTTCAGTATTACAGCATCCACATGCATTTTCATCAGCAAATGCATTTCTCTAGTTTGGTTTTATTCTCCATATGTGAAGAAAAGTGCATGAAGGCTAGTTGTATTTATAAAGTTGTGAATGTGTGGGGAACGGTTGGATCACTATTACTGTAGGTCATGCAGTCTATTATTTTTGCCATAAAACTTTTTATGTGTTTTTTCAAATGTAATTCAAAGTGTCTGCATTTTCAATCATCATTAAATAGCATTTTATCAAGTGCTGGGTCAGATTTGTTGATCATATTCCACCATGTTAGCTATTTTACTTACCTAAATGGTTAGTTTTGTCAATTCACCTGGCAGTTCACGGGTGTTAATATGTTGTTTCGGTGAAATGAAATTTCAAATCTTTAGTTTAGATCATTATTAACAGTACTTTGACAAATGTTTAGCCCTATGTTGACCATATTCCATTCCACCTTTTTCAGTGTTCTAAACCTGTCCTATAGTAGAAAACTAACATTTCTTCTGTCAGTTTAGCTAATTTAATTAATAGTACAGCTACACCTGGCAGTTACTGGGTGTAAACTAACAACTAATCTCTATGTAAGAAGTAGATTCTGTGGTGCAACTCACTTTAATGTAGTAGTTTGTAAATATACACTACATTAACACATTCATTAATACTAAATTTGTACTTAAAGTAAATACATAAAGTTTTCAGTCCCTTTCAAGTTTTCCAGTTTATGTTTCAGACTCATCTTAAAATGCATTGTTAAATTTTTTCCTCACCAATCTACACACAGTAAAAGACTAATATCACATTTACATAAGTATTCAGACCCTTTGTTACAACACTTGCAGTTGAGCTCTGGTGCATCCTACTCCTGTGGTTGTTGAGATGCTTCTACAGCTTGATTAGAATCCACCTGTGCTTAATTTAATGCACTGGATATATAATTAAGAAAGGCACACACCCATCTCTATAAGGTCTCATAGAGTGAAAACAAAGCCATGGGGTTGAGAGAACCATCCACAGACCTGTGAGACAGGATTGACTTGTAGTGATTAAAAACAAACAAGGTACCAGTCCAGAGGTAATATGTAATAGAATAGTGTGTAGTTCATATATAGATAGTCATGTAAGGGTGAGCTAAGTGTTTATGTAAGCTTGATCTGTTTCTCTTCTCTTGCTCAAGCAAGTATATCCTGGCTTGTGTCCTCCTTGTTTAATTTATGGGTAAACATCCAGAGAGAAGGCCTCCTTAAATGGGAAATGGGCATAGCTTCAGCCTTATGTGAACACTTCGTGGGCTCTGTTCATGTTTAGAAAAAGGAAATGTGCGCTAGGTCAACGTGACCTAGAAGTTCATGTACTGGACATCTCAGACAATTCTCAGAAGAAGGGGTGTAGAGCTGGCATGGGACTGTGACTCTGGCTCAAGCAATAGGAGGCTGTGTAACTGCGAGAAGCTAAAAGTTAGGACAGCTGTGGGTTAGGGGAGAGAGAAGAAATGGTGCTGCAGTCGTGAGTGTGCATTTGGACCCGGCCAGGGGGGACTATGGACTCTGACTGTACCTTGTGACCAACAATGACGGACTGACTCTGTGACAATCTCCTTATTTAATACTTTATCTATTCCATTGCAGGAGGAATGATTCTGTTTGCTGTTTCCTAACTACCAGATTGCAGGAGTGTCTCATAACTTATCGACCTGTTCAGAATTACTGTAATATTAAATGATTATTTAAACTGGGATGAATTAATTTAGTTTACATGAGGCTCGAAGTACGACAGTCTCAAGATGCAGATCTGGGGAAGGATACAAGAGAATTTTTGCCGCATTGAAAGTGGCCAAGAGCACAGTAGCCTCCATCATTTTCAAATGAAAGAGATTTTGAACCACGAACAGTTTTCATAGATCTGGCCACCCAGCCAAACAGAGAAAAGACTCTCAGCCAATGAGAAGCAAAATCCTCTGGTCTCGTGAAACAAAGAATGGACTATATGTCCACAATTCCTAACAGTGTGTGTGGAGAAAAACAGGCAATGAGCATCACCTCACTAATACCATCCCTACAGTCAAACTTGGTGGTGGCAGCATCAGGCTGTGGGGATGTTTTTCTTTATCTGGGACTGGAAGACTAGTCAGGATGGATGCAGAAAAATATAGAGCAATTCTTAATGAAAACCTTCTCCAGAGTGCTCAGGATCTTGGGCTGGGGTGAAGGTTTACATTACAAAAAGACAACAACCTGAAGCATATGGCCAAGAAAACACAATAGGGGCTTCAGAAAAATTCCGTGAAAGTTCTGGAGTGGCCCAGCTAGAATCTGGACCTGAATTCAATAGAACATCTCTGGAGAGACGTGAACATGACCGTGCACCAACACTCCCCATCCAACCTGGTTGACCTTCAATGATTCTGCCAAGAAGAAAGGAAGAAAATTCCAAAAGAAAAGTGCCAAGCTTGCAGCTTCATTCTTAGGAAGACTTGAGCCTGTCATTGCTGGCAAAGGTGCTTTCACCAAGTACTAAGTGAAGGGTCTGAATACTTACATAAGTGGGATAGTTCAGTTTTTTATCTTTAATAGATTTTCAAAACACTCAAAACCTTTTCACTTTATCATTGTGGAATACTGTGTGTAGAGTGATGAACACAAAAAAATAATCAATTTTAAAATGAGTCTGAAACATAAAAAAATGTGGAAACTCGAAAGGGTCTGAATACTTCCTGTACTGACTGTAAAATGACCTGGTACAACCAACAGCAGTCGCTCTCCATGCCTAAGATCTGGCCTTCCTCACTGTTCTAAGAACATGTGCCATTCTCACTGCAACTAACAAGAAAGCTGTAAGACCACTGAACACTCTATGTGGCCACATACCATTTTGATAACTAGTGAACAATTTGAATACTACTAATGGGACAGGCTCATAGCAGATACTCCATGATTAAAGTAAAATGGCTGGGAGTGGGGTTGTGTAGAACATATATATAAAAATAAACACTGACAGAAAACAGCTTCACAATCTTTTGACAGTTTTAGAACAATTGCATTAACAAAGCAACACTGGCAAGACTAGATAAGCTTAGAAGAGTGTGGTTATGCTGTAGTGTATTTCAAATTTCCCCATCGTAAGACAAGATCTGTACAATTAGTACAAAAAACGTTCACAGCAATTTTCAGTCGGGAATGAGTGAGAGGAATTTGGCTTCCCCACTTCTAAAAGTATCTAGTAAGTATTCCTCTCTTAGAAACTTCATTACCCAGAACTCTGCTCAACAGATCTCATGAAAGGTCATTATCCAGTGACCACGTGAATGGAGACTAATAATCATGTCAACAATAATAAATAAACATGTAGAGACATAGGGACTGAAAGACAAAAGGAAAGTCTGCCAAAGAAAAGGTGAAGGACTGGATGGGGAGATGATGGAACTGTTGCAGTACAATATTTTACTGATGTGTCTTTCTGTGTTCCCATCAGGAGATACACTGCCATAGGAATACATTTATTTCAGCCTTTATGGTTTAGGAATAATGTTTGATTTGTTTTATAGTCTAAAGTGGCAGCAGTTACTTTTCAGCCTTAATTTTATTTTCGCTTGTAGCCATGGAATTAGTCCAATCATTGTCCCCTTTCTACAAGGCACTGATTTGGGAAATCAAGTCATTTTGGTCACTGACACTGGCAGCAACATAGAGTAGGATGGTGGTAGTCACTGGAAAAGATCAGTTATTGTAGTTCTGTCTTCCTCAAAGTATAAAGTCCACTACAGTCGTTAGCTGTCACATTGTATTGTGCTGTTGCTGAGAGCGGCGTTTCAGCTCACGCAGCTCCTTCTCTCGCCCCCGCCGTGCTTTGTTGGACTTGGTAGAGCGGCTGGAACGTGTGGACTGAG
Organism: Monopterus albus; assembly: GCF_001952655.1. Classification (NCBI taxonomy): domain Eukaryota; kingdom Metazoa; phylum Chordata; class Actinopteri; order Synbranchiformes; family Synbranchidae; genus Monopterus; species Monopterus albus. The sequence goes on along the minus strand of NW_018127945.1, from coordinate 2,512,344 downwards.
CTGACTTGGTGCTGTGGCAACGTGAGGAAGCTCGCTTCAGGAGATTCTGAGATATACACCGCTGTAGGTTCTTCATAGAGGAGGTGGCAGCCATGCTGATAATCCAGGGGTGCTTGAGGGCCTGGCCAGCTGTCAGCCTCTCACTGGGGTCCACCGTTAGAATTCGCTCCACAAAGTCTTTGGCTAAGTTGGACACGCTGGGCCACGGCTGGAGAGGGGAGACAGATTGGAGACAAGAATGTAATTATGTAACTGAGTATGCTGAGATTTTAGTCTAAGTGCTCTATATAGACTAAACTAGTGGTTCATCACCTGAGGTGTGTGCACAAAGCGATGTTGCACAGGTGCTACTAATATCATTAAGTCATTAATGAGAGTAGTTCTACCTGTGCTCTTTCTGCTATGTGAAAATGTTTAAATGACAATACATTCATAAAATAAAGGCAAAAACAACAAGAATGAAGAGGAAATGTAAATAAAAGGTAAATCACGGAAATTAACAGGTAACTGTATGGAAATAAGGAAAACCTTGTATGTTTGATAGAGAAAAGAAGAGATTAAAAATATCAGCAAATACGAGAACACCATTTTCTAGTATTTGATATTTTACATACATTTGCAAACATATTGTAGTTTAGGGCATAAAATATGCTGTGATTTGAATAATATTTTGTCTGAAGTTAAAGTTAAAATGTCCATAGAACTCCTCCTATTGCTTGCTCCTTGATGCCCCCCAGCCCCACCCCACCAAATGAATATGCAAATATTGTTTATTTCAAAACTTTAACATGCTGGACACAGGATTTGTTCTGGTTCACTGAAACCAATATTCTTGGTGTATGTGACCTAAACATTACATGTTTCTACATCACAGCAGTATATGTTACAGATTAGGCCTACATACACATGTTAAACTGAGACCTAAGGTGTGCACAAAGAAACTTTCCCTCTTCAACACATGGGCTTTTATGGATATGGCAGAGCAGCTAAAATATGAGTACTGGACTGACAAACTCTGCACATAACATGATTCTGCACTGGAGGGCCAAACATCCAAGTAAGGCAGGACTTTAATCAGTAGGCATCAGCAGAGTTTTGCACTGGACACAAGAGGGCAGCAGAGTGATGCAATGCTCAGAATGTAAGAGCTCTGAACTAATAAGAAGTTTGGTCCTTTGGCCATATTAGATGTTCAGTTTGTACAATACAATGCAATATTGGGTTTTGGTCTTTTGATATTGTCAAAATCAATAATAAGAACTGGATGTACCTATGCTTGATTCTTTGCATATGTTTTGCTTGAACAGAATATCCTGTTCCCAAAAGATCTAATGGATAATAAAATGTCAAAGCTTTTTTCTCTTTGGCAGCTTCTTTCAGCTCTTTCTGTGGCATGGACTTATTTAGTATGAGAGACTGGTAGTGATTCAAAGTCTACCCCCTGCTTAGACGAGACTTGGGATTATCAGTGTTGCATGCCTTTCTACAAACACACACAAATACAATTTGTACACGATGTCCTGCTTAGCAACCTGCTGTGTTTTCAGTCTCCCAGTAGACAAATACCCCCCACGCCCCCACCCAAACACACACACACACACACACACACACACACACACACACACACACACACAGAGCAGGTAAATCACCAGTATGAATAAAGATACATGACACATAGATAACCTTCGGACATACATTCCTCCTCCACCTACAACAATGCCCAGAGCGTGAGTAATTCTTTGGGCTGCAGCTGTAAATGTGACCATTATTTACCACAGCTGTAAAGTTACATGTTGCCAGAGGAAGAGCAATTAAGAATGTTTCACCTCATCTCCTGCTCTCATTATTCCCCAGGAGAGGACTTTCTTCAAGTGTCACATGCCTTTCTGCCATGCACTGCTGCAAATGTTCTCACATACCATCTGACCCGGGATGATAAAATTACTCCATTAAAATGAATACTTCTAGTACTCAGTTATGACTGAGTCATGTTCAAACCCATTGTAAAATTCATCAATCTACAACTATCACAGCACATATATATTGTTAAAATATTATGTTTATGGCATTATTTCACAGAAACAGTAAACAGAAGACATACAGGAAACACAGGGACAAAAGAGGGGTGCGCTGAAATTATGTGGTATGCATCTTAACTACTGAGCGACCGGATGTGCCAAACAATGCAAAATTACATCAGTACCAGGTGCAGAAAAAACAATTTTTAGTCCCCAGTTACTGAATATTTAAACTGTCATTTAGTGTGCAAATATTTGAAAATAGTAAAAAAGAAAGAAAAAATGCTACCACATTGTCTCAGAGAGAAGGTGAGAATTGATTGTTTTGTCCACTCTATTGTCCAAAACCCCAAACTATTGTTTACAATGATATAAAAGAAGGCAAAGAAGCAAATCTGAACAACTGGGAAGTAAGAACTTGTAAATATTTGGTATTTTTTTGTGAAACAGCAAGCCAGTGTACAGTCCTCCTCATTCAAGTTATCAAGGGTCCCAAGGCCACCAACACAAATCTGATAGGGTTGAGGTATTTCTTCTCAATATTTCAGGGGGATAAATTAGTTACAGTAAATTATTGTTTATCAAAGGTATTAATTTTCTTTTGATTGACTCATCAATTAATTGACTAATTGTTTCAGCATTACACATTTTCATAGGCTTTTTAGATTTAGCCGCCATTTAGCCACTGGAGGTCACTGCTATATACAGGAGCAGTTCAAGGTGCTCTTTGGAGTTTGTGACCACTAGTTGCACTATGGAGCAATGTGGGTCCCTGTTTTGTTTGTGTCATGCACATGTGGTCTCATATTAACATGCACATTACTATTTTTTCACTGTGCCAGTGATTGACAGGTGATGACAGTGCCGTGTTAAAAAAGTAGTAATACACCACAAAGACAAAGAAGAAAAACAAGCAGATATGGATATAAACAATGCAGAATTGAAACTTTTGCAACTATTGCAACACATTCCACATTAGACCTCAAAGATACAAATTATGCATTTAGGTAGATAACATGACTTTGTTTACAAGAATATTCCACAGGGCACCTTTAAAGCTGCTATAATAAAAGAAAGAAAGTTACTTTTGACAGTTGGCACGTGTTTTATGCCGGATGCCCTTCCTGACGCAACCCTGACTCGAACCCAGGCTGCTATAATAACAATAGTAAAAACTGAGTCAAATGACTATGTCTAGAGAGAATTATCACTCAACTCTGCACCTTCGCTCAGCTCCACTGAGCTTTTCAGTGTCTCTCAGCTCGTGATTTTGGTTTTTCCAACCCAACACTTGACTGTTTTGATTCACTTTTACTGCCCTCTCACTGCCCTTTTGGCTGTTTTTAGCCTAATGATTAATAAAACTACTATACACTATGTGTGTGGCAGCAAACAACAGACAGACAAGTTGGCAATTAGCTGGTGAATGCACTGGAGCATTTAGCAGCTAAAGGGATGGTTATTTTGTTCAGGGATTGGTGGAGACTAAAAACAGAGCCAAAAGAAGACTTAATATTGGACTTATATGCATCTAGTAAACACAACCCCATACAGCAACCTTTGGCAAGTTTGCCATATTAAATAAAAAGTTTTAAATATGTCAGTCCAATTCCCTAAAGTGGAAGAGCAGTCATAGCGCCCTGCATGTCACAGTGGCACGGTAGTGTTGAACAAAGAACACACTGTCAGTGCTCTCATGAAGAACTGTTTGTTTGTTACTCTTTTATGTGACAACTAAGCTCACAAGCTACTCAATACCCTTTGTATCATCCTAAAAATGCATAATAGTCAATTTCTGGATATACTTTTGTTTCTTCCAGCTGCTCTACTTCACTATTTGCAGACCTCAGCTAAAACCTAGGCTCCCTGGCAGCAATTTCAATTATTAAATGTACAAGATCTGACCTTAACTTACCTGTCAGAAACTTGAGAAATTCAAATCTGGACTCATCCCCAGAGATGATTCAACTGCTCCATATTAAATATTACAAAACTACACAAGTATTATTTGCACTGGAGTGGCTGTTTACATGACAAACATTAACCAAGCTTTTGTAAAGCTCTCTGGCAACATAAACATCCCACGTTAAGAAACAAAGGAGTGGACAGCACAGCATTTTTTTTCAACTACACTCATTAATAGAGAAAAAATACTGTGTGCACATTTAGAGGGAGAGCGTATTAGACAGCACAGATAAATGAGAGTGAGCATAGAGAGGTAAAAGGTACATAAGAGAAATGAGCATAACTGGACATGAGGACTTAAGTTTAAAAAAGTGTTTGCCTGTGTTAAAACCATGTCACCACACAAGGAAAGCAGAACCTCTTGGAAATCTGTTGACAAAGCCCCATGTAGTATGAGGAATGTATCCCAAATATGAGTTAAGTCTGCTGGAGTGTGTGAGAGAGAGAAAGAGAGGGAGAGGGAGAGGGAGAGAAAGAGAGCCTGACACAGATCTAACTCCTCACCTCTCCAGAAAAGCTGTACTTCCCCTTGAGAATCTGCCGGTAGAGCCTCATGCGGTTATCATCCTCAAAGGGCATGGTTCCACTCAACAGGATATATGATATCACCCCCAACGCCCACATGTCCACTGCATTTGTATAGGGCTTTCTCACCAAGATCTCGGGGGCGATGTACTCCGGTGTGCCACAGGTAGTCTTCATCAGACACTCATCTCCCTTCTTCCTGCTACTGGCCAAACCAAAGTCCGTGATGATAATCTTGGAATCAGGTCCCGGGTGGTAGTACAGCAGGTTCTCTGGCTTCAGGTCTCGGTGAGTGATCCCTAAAGTGTGTAGATACTTGACACCATCCAGCACCATCTGCAGCACCCGTGTGGCATCCCGCTCTGTGAAGGAGCCGCGAGCAATGATCCGGTCAAAGAGCTCTCCTCCGGTGGCCAGTTCCATCACCATATAGACACGTTCTGCAGTCTCAAAAACCTCCATCAGTTGGATTATATTGGTATGACGAACACGTCGGAGAACACACAGCTCTGATTCACACACTTCTCTCCCCTCCCGGTAACGTGTCTCGATCATCTTGATGGCATACGGCTGCCGTGTGCTCTTGTGTTCCACACGAACAACTCGGCTGAAACTCCCACGGCCTATCAGAGCTTTGATGTCGTACTTGGCTGTGACCCGGGGGTCAAACTTGGCTCGATACTTTTCCACTTTCTTCCGCTGAGGGTCTGACAATTCACACAGGTCCTTGGGGGGCAGGGCAGAAGCAGTGGGAGTGGCAGCTTGTGCCTGGGCAGGGTGTGGGGGGGTGGAGTCAGATTTGTCACCTCCCCCGGCCCCACCCACCTTGCTTCCGGTGCCATCCCCTCGTATGAAGTGCTTACAAATATCTGTCTGAGGGGGTTGGAGAGGATCAACCTGAAACATACATAAACAGAATTAATAAAAGATGCAAAATGTACACCAGAGTAGTACAAGTGCTGATTCTTCTTCTGTGTGGAACATAAGAAAGGATTAAAGACTATAACTGAATCAGACTGAACAGTGAACTTTGAAATCATGAGGTTCACCAATGTCCAGACAAGCTATGAGAGGCTATGAGAGGCTCTGAGACAGACCTCTCCTTTATGTTTCTTTATGACATTATTTTATAACTGCATAGAGATATGCTATAAGCAGCAGATAATAAAGGATGCTGTTTAGCTGTAGTGAGTGTGATGACAGTGACAGAGGTCAACGACAGTGAAATGTTTGGTAAAATGCTGTTTAATTCACAACTTTGTGAACGGCTGTTGTTGGCCCACTATAGCTACACTAGCTCCTGCAGGCATTTACAAATCTGCCAGTGTTATTTCCTGTCCGCTCTTTACCCATGTTGTGTCGCCCAAACCAGTCAGATTTTGATCTGACTTCCACCTTTAGTTTATTGTTAGCATATCCTGACTGATATTGGATGTATAAGATGATGATATTTGGGAGTTCAAAAACAAACAAACAAAAAACAATGTGCTGGCCAGGAGTTTTTTTGTTTCATATTTTTTATATTTCAAAAACCAAATATTGTCAGGTTAATGTTAGTGAAGACTTTGAAAAGGTGCAAATGCACCTTATAGAAGCTGGAACTACAGAATGTTGATGCAGTAACTTCAAAAATGACTAATCAATTATCAAATTAGTTGCCAATTAATTTTCTGTTGTTTGTCTTATCAGTTAATCTACTGGTTGCTTCAGGTCTACTGTGAAGGATTCATAACATTCTGACTGAGGTTACATATCCAGACTGCACCACATTTCACCAGGACTGTTCCACTGTTCTACAAAAAGACAGATGCCGTCAGAATACTATGAAAGAGGCAACAATCATATAAAAACTATGTGCACAGGGGCTTTAATGAATATACAATTCTGAAATGCCTTTCAATTAACTGTTTAATAATTCCCTAAGTTCCAGGTTCTTAAACTTCTAAAACTGGTAGTAGTAATGGTTCTACTGCTGCTTTTAACTAACAGTACATGGCAGTAACAATATCATTATCATACAATTATAACATTGTCATTTACTGACCTTTTTGACCAGGTCCAACTGAACATCCCCTGGAGGCTCAGGGAGGACCTTACTGTTCCTGCACCCCATCACATTACCCTGGGCCCCTGCCCGGCCATCCGCAAAGGCCACCAGGAGCCCTGCCTCATCACTGCAACAGCCAATTCAACACACTCAGGGCATCCAATGTCCAGGCTGTACCCACACTCAGAGCCAGAGGGCTCATCAATAAAACTGATTACACCCTCTCAAGTTCCAGTGAGCTGGCATCAGCAGCCAGACTTCATGAATACAACCGATAACATCCACTTAAGTCGAGTTTAAAAAGTTCATTAATGCATTTTGGCAAGTTGTGTTTCTCAACTTCTCCAGCAAGTGACTCTTTTATTACAATATTCTTTTATAGGCCTGTGCCATCTCAGATGCATTGCATGAATTGAGTAATTATGGATACTCAAGGTAGAAAAATTACTGATCAGTAGAGAGAGTCCTGTACCCTGGTCATCCAGCTTCAAATTTAGGTGAGGTTGCCTTTAGGAGAAATGTAGTTATCTTCAGGATTCATGCAGAGCTTCCACAAATAATAAGATCATAAGCTACACTTCGATCCACTGGGAGAAGTTGCAATGTCAGCAGTGGTCTTGCCACAGATAAGGCAACTCCCCCTGGAGGATCACAGGCTGTAGAGAAGCAGAAAGAAGCTCTGAAAAGCAAAGAACAAAATGAAACATGAATCTTGATGTATAAGCTAAATGCTGACATGACAGAAGCAGGTTTCTAACAAATGCTATATATTGTTATAAGCAGCAAATGGTCCAAACAGATTAATCATTTTAGCACTAAAGTTACACTCCATTACTGTATAGACATTGTGTAATAAAGCCATACTGTGAAACTTCCAGCCAATATATGATTCCCAACATGTTTTGAAATGGCAAAGAAAACAGGGGAAAGCTTTGCCAATACAAGAACAGCGACAGATGGTCACTTTTTTCTAAAGCATCCACGTTGGACGTCTGCTTGACATAGTTTTTGAAGTTTTAAGAGCTAAATATTGATCAGCTTACTTTACTTTGACAGTCATACCAAAACATTAACTGGAAACATTCCTCAAAAGATAGCTGAAATGCTCTAAATAATGAAGTAACCATGACACATAAGTAAATGTCTATAATAAACTACTTGTAGAACTAATTTAAAGTTTAGCTATGTTACAAAAATGGCCAAGGCCCTGCTCATAACAAGGCCCCCCCACCCCCCTTTATCCAATAACACACTTGATCATTTTATTCAGCAGCAGTCTCTGTAGTCTTTTACAAACAACCCCGCTATTTCACAGTTACAGATACCTCCATTCTCACCTCCTTACTTTTCCGAGCGAAGTGTCCAAGCATGCTAACTAGCTTGCTAGCAGCAGGGCAGGACTCCCAGCTCTGCCAAATCCAGCCTCCTCACCCCACTCTCACTCAGCTGGGCTCTCCATTTTCACCTCGTAGTTTCCCAACTTTATTCCCGAGGACAAACAAGTCAAATCCGTTACTTCCTCTCTTAACACCATTTTGTGTTCATTCCGAATTTCGTGTTTTGTTTTAAAGCGTAAAGGGGCAGTACAAAGACATGCCAAAAGTTGCTTTTCTGAACGGTGTTTTTCGATCAGGACCAACTTCACACAACCAGAGAGAAGTGAAGAGATGCATAATGCGACACGAGAGTTCTGGTTTATATTTTCAAAATAAAATGCGTGTTTAAAGAGTTACATTTTAAAGGGGGTATAAAAATGTAGAACAAACTGAATTTCAGGAGAAATTCAATCCAGTGGGTTTATTTATCCAAAAAGTTCTGTATGCATTGGCACACTTCTCTTTATGGGCAAATTGATTTTTGTTTAAGATGTGGTTTTCAAAACATGTTAATGTAGCCATAACCTCACTAAAACCAATAAGCGAAGTCACGGCAGCGGCTGTACACTTGGTCCATTGGTACTCTTGTGTGTGTTCAATTTGCTCATCATAAGGCTCAGCTGTAGCACTGAGGGGATACTCTCAAAGGTGTAACAGAAACCTTGATTTTCTCAACAGGGTTATGATAAATTGAGTCTAATGTCTTACATTTTTAAAGAAAATCTTACTTTACTATTAAAATGAAGTGTTACAAAATGGAGATGTGCAACTAAAAAGACATGCATTTACCAGTTAAGGCAAGCTTGATTATATATGTCAAGAATATATACCGTATCTCAAACTCTGCTACACAGATGGTGATTTTTTTATGTAAATATGTTTCTTTGACTTCCCTTTAAAGTTCACTACTAAATTGCTGGAATTTTTAAGTCTACAATATAAAAAATATTAAGAACTGGACGCAGGCAATTGCTCTA
>NW_018127945.1:2502663-2503408 GCF_001952655.1 Monopterus albus | reverse complement strand
CCTTTATTTTGTCAGTTTTGCACATTGATTATGTTAAATTACCACACCCCAGCTGTAGAGCTAAGTGGTATTCAAACAGAGACAAAAATTGTGAGGGAGAATCAGTGGGTTAATGGGGACCGAACAGCTCATTTGTGCTAATTACTGATGAAATAGCCTATAGGTTACTTGTTTTCCAAAACGTTCTTTACATGATTTTATTTTAAAGGCCAAATCATTCAGGTTCCTGTGTATCTCTGTCTGTTGGTGTTTAATTGAACATATCACTCCTCTTCCACCAACTTCTTTTGTAGAGAGGGGGCAACCTCTTTTCTGCTTGTTTCAACCCCATCAACCCTCACCGTCACTTCCTGGGTACAGAGAGAACTCGATCTGACAAGGCGATGACTTCTGTCCTGAAAAATAACTACAAAGTCTGGGAGGCACATTTCCACTTGGCTCACAAGTTCAGGTAAAAATAGATATATCTGACCCTCACATATGCTCTCAAGTAACAACATCTCAGAGGCTGTAATGATAAAATAAAGCCTTTCTAGATCTATCTGCAGACATCAGAGCAAAATATGAATAAGACAGAAATAATAACATAATATTTGAATAGTGCAGTTTTTTATAGTGTAGTTTTTATTTTATTCACTAATATAATGGGGTCCTGCTGGGACACTCTGAGGGACTCCTGGTGATGTTTGGACCTCTTCTGAGGATCAACCACTTCATTCAGGTGTGTGTGTGTGTGTGTGTGTAT
>NW_018127945.1:2500307-2501901 GCF_001952655.1 Monopterus albus | reverse complement strand
CAGATCCCAGGAACAACATCTGAGATCTCTGTTCAGAAGAGTGCAGTCCAAGGAACAGCTAAGATACTGCGCAGGACCCTCAAGGTCCCAGGCCTCTGGTAGAGGACCCGTGCTTGAAGGAAGGAATACAAGACCGCCCCAAAGTGGGGGGCTAGTGGGTAATTTTTTAAAAATGTATATATAAGAAAGTCACTTTCGGCTTTTCCCGCGTTAGGGGTCACCACAGCGAATCATCACACTGACAACTCGCGTGTTGACATTTGGCACGTGTTTTATGCCGGATGCCCTTCCTGGCACAACCCTATATATGTATGTATATATATATACAGTGGAACCTCAGTTTTTGTGATTAATCTGTTCGAAAAAGTCAGATGAAAACCGAATCGTACAAAAACTGAAGCAATATTTCCCATAAGAAATAATGTAAATCCAATTAATCCGTTCCAGACACCCAAAGATATTAACAAAAAATAAATTTTATAGAGAATAACTACATTTTTACATACAGAAAACAATGAGAAATAAATATAAATGACTAATGAAATGGATAAATGAACATTTAACATCACTTTTACCTTTATTGAAGACTCTTGTTGGTGTATGGAAGACAGCGAGGAGGGGAGAGGGAGGAGGAGAGGTTATTGTTTGGAAGGGGAATCCCCCTCAGTAAAGACTTTATGTATCAAGGCCCTATCTGGAGTTACTTCCCTTCACTCATTTCTTCCAGGAAATGATTGGCCGAGTCACACGGGCAGGCGGACGAGTTTGGTACGGACTAATGATGCTGAATCGACCAATCAACTATGCAAAAACTGAGTGGATGTACAAAAACTGGGACAAAATTTAGACGAAAACACACACACACACACACACACACAAAGGCCTCACTAACACCACTGACTTTGGTACGGAAAGTTGGGGGTTTGAATCCTGGTCAGGGCATGGTCAATATCCAGCCTGGGCCCTTAGGCAAGGCCCTTAATGCTAATGCGGAATTGAAGAAAGGGGTACCTAAGAAGTACAATTCACTGTCCATACCTGAGGCTTTAGAGACTGCCAAGCAAAGGCTCACAGCCCTGGCCACCCAGCTGAAGGGATACACCAGAGAAGTTGAAGCCAGGAGAATAAACCGAATGTTCTCCACTGAGCCATCCAAGGTGTACTCTCAGTGGCAGGGTAATAACATGACAGCAGACCCACCAAGGCTGGAGACTGAACAATTTTGGAAGAGCATATGGGAGAAGGAGGCATCACACAACAACAATGCCCAGTGGCTGGTGGACCTGAGAGCAGGCCACAGCAACCTCCCTGAGTAATCATCACAATGGCAGACATTCAAGAGAGGGTCTCAAGTATGAAGAGCTGGACAGCACCAGGCCCCGATATGATTCATGCCTACAGTACTGGTTAAAGAAGCTAACTTCACTCCATGAGTGCCTGGCAGGACAAATGAACTAGCTACTAATGGATGGAACCCACCCTGAGTGGTTAACTGAAGGCCGGACAGTCCTAATCCTGAAGGGAGCAGTACCATCCAACTACTGCCCAGTAATCTGCCTCTGCACAACATGGAAGCTCCTGTCAGGCATCATAG
>NW_018127945.1:2497416-2499902 GCF_001952655.1 Monopterus albus | reverse complement strand
CTCACTGATCCACACCACTAGGATCTACAGCCAGGACATAGGAATGTCATTCGGACTGGATAAGTGTGGTCGAATGGTAACAAGGAGAGGGAAGGTAGTCAGAACTGAGGGGATTGTACTACCAGAAGGCAACATAGCAGATGTTGAGGACAGCTACAAGCACCTTGGGATCCCGCAGGCAAATGGGAACCATGAAGAGGCCGCAAGGAAAGCAGCAACTACCAAGTACCTGCAGAGAGTAAGGACAGACCTGAGAATACTTCTGGCGCCGACAGCGATGGCGGTTGTGGTTACTCGCGCTCTCATGTGTTTGTTGTTTTTCCTTGTTTTCTTGGTTTTGTGCAACTCATCCCGGATTACTTTTACCAGAGAAGAACTGTTAAATATTGGACAAATCACACCAAACTACCTTCCTCCGATTTTTGTGAAAGATGAATGCTGTATGGACATTCTGATCAGAGACGCAGCAGCAATATACGGGACCTGGAAACGATGCCGCCGGCGTGGAAAATGCTCTGGCGCTTTGGTGCAGTTATGACAAAGGGGAACTCAGACCTCACTCCCATCTATTCACCTGCCTAATCTCCGCTCCCTGGTCAACAAAATGGATGAAATTCTACTTGTCAACAGGACTAACTCTGACTTTGCATGCTGTGCTGCTTTGTGCTTCACAGAGACTTGGCTCAGCGACTCGATCACGGACAGCGCGATTCGAATACCGGGCTTCCAGGTGTACAGAGTGGATCGTGTAAAGGAGCTGTCCTGGAAAACGAGAGGAGGTGGAATCTGCTTCTACATAAATGAAGGTTGGAGCACAGATGTCACAGTGCTACAGAGGACGTACCGCAGACCTAAAGACTCTTGTTATCAACCCTTTTACTCTCCCTGTGAATTCAACAGTTTCATGCTAATGGGAGTGTACATAACACCGCAGGCTAACGCTAGCGCACTATGGCTCCTGGCAGAACAGATAACTAGCCTGGAGCTACAACATCCTGAGTCTCCACTCATTGTTCTAGGGGACTTTAACAGAGCAAATCTCACCCACGAACTGCCAAAATACAGACAGCACATCACCTGTCCCACCAGGGACAAAGTCACACTGGACCACTGCTACACAACAATAAAAGACGCTTATCACTCTGTCCTCTGCGCAACCCTCGGACTCTCAGATCACTGTATGGTCCATCTTATTCCAACCTACAGGCAGAAACTTAATGCTGCGAAGCCTGTGGTCAAAACAGTGAAGAGTTGGATTGAGGAGGCTAAGTCAGAGCTACAGGCCTGCTTTGACTGCACACACTGGAATGTATTTGAGTCTGCAGCTACAACCCTGGATGAACTCACTGACACTTTGACATCTTATATCAGTTTCTGTGAGGATATGTGTGTGTGCCCAAAAAGACCTTCTGCACATACAACAACAACAAGCTCTGGTTTACAGCAAGACTCAAGCAGCTTCGTCGTGCCAAAGAGGAGGCCTACAGGTGTGGGGACAGGACTCTGTACAGCCAGGCCAGGAACACACTGACAAGGGAGATCAAAGCAGCAAAGAGGGGCTACTCTGAAAAGCTGAAAGTTCAGGTTTCAGCCAACGACCCCTCGTCTGTGTGGGGAAGCCTGAAAACCATCACTAGCTATAGGAAACCATCACCACCTGCAGTGGAGGACGATCAACTAGCAGATGACCTGAATGTGTTCTACTGCAGGTTTGACAATCAACATCCCCCTCACGCTCCCCACCTCAGACCCAGCAGCTGCTCCCCCAACAATCACCACCCTTCCCTCCAGCCCCCCACCTCCAACGATCTGTGAAAAGGATGTGTGCGGCCTCTTTAAAAAACAAAGGATCAGAAAGGCACCAGTCCCAGATGGTGTGACCCCCTCCCATCTGAAAGTGTGCACTGATCAGCCGCCCCCCACCTTCACACCTATCTTCAACAGGTCACTGGAGCTGTGTGAAGTCCCCTCCTGCTTCAAACGCTCCACCATCATCCCAGTTCCCAAGAAACCCTCCATCAGTGGGCTGAACGACTACAGACCTGTTGCCCTGACATCTGTAGTTATGAAGTGCTTTGAAAGGCTGTTGTCGGCCCACCTGAAGGACATCATAGACCCCCTGCTGGGCCCCCTGCAGTTTGCCTACCAGGCAAACAGGTCAGTGGATGATGCAGTGACCATGACACTGCATTACATCCTGCAACACCTCGACTCCCCAGGGACCTATGCTCGGATCCTCTTTGTGGACTTCAGCTCAGTGTTCGACACCATCATCCCAGACATCTTCCACTTCAAACTGACCCAGCTCATTGTGCCTGGCCCCACCTAGCGGTGGATTACTAGTTTTCTGACAGACAGGAAGCAGCAAGTGAGGCTGGGGAAAACCACATCCAGCACCCAGACAATAAGCACAGGCACCCCCCAGGGATGTGTGCTCTCCCCTCTGCTGTTTTCACTCTACACCAATGACTGCATCTCGAAGGACC
>NW_018127945.1:2487654-2490795 GCF_001952655.1 Monopterus albus | reverse complement strand
TTCTGCTTGTGTGTTCCACATCAGAGCAGAACCATAGTTCTTGTAACCTGCCTCTGTCAGCATGGCACGGAGAGGTGTCACCAGATTGGTGAAATCAGGTACAAAGTTCTTACTGAAATTAATCAGTCCCAAAAACTTCATCATTTCTCTGACTGTGTCAGGTTTGGAATAACAGAGGATGTCTGTCTTTTGAGTCTCCGCTATGTGTAAGCCCGATGCTGACACCATGCGTCCCAGAAATGCAACTGTGTGTCTCCCAATCTGCAATTTATCTTTGGAGACCTTGTAGCCTCCCTGAGCCAAGTATATCAACAATGCCTCTGTCGCAGCCATTATGTGAAGCAGGTGTGCAAGATGGTGTAATCGGGAGCCGAAAAAACAAAGAGAGGGAGGTGAGAGAGGCAGGTGCAGCCGGACAAACCTGACAACAGCAGAGTTTTGTGGAGGAGCATTTAAAGCGGATAATTAGTAAGAGGAAGATAATGTTCCAGAAAGAGAAACAGAGATACAGTAAAATTAATCATATAATGCCAATAAAGCTCCTTCAATTGGATTGAGGAAGTGAAAATAAGATGTGGGGTGGGGTGCTGGGGGATAACAGAGAACAGATGCTAGATAGTGGGTACAAGACAGAAATATAGGGAATAAAGGAAAAGATGGAGGGAGGACAAGGGGGTAGAGAGATAAAGCAACATAGAGCAATCAAAATGGAAAGGGGGGGTACAGAGTGATAGAGGAGCAAAAAAAAGACATGATGCAGACAGGGACAAGGGACAGAACAAAAGAGGAAACACAAAAGGAGTCTCTGAGGGTCCATGCTGTTAGACCAGCCTCTCTGCTCTATCTGCAGGTCAGGGCCTCTCCAGCTCTGTGTCTCACTGCTACAGTATATCATCATCCTTGTGATTGAACACCATTTTATTGCACCTTGATTAAGATGCTTTGTCTGAGCACTCTGGTTCTACTGACACTTGTGTGCATCCCTCTGCATCACAACTCTCTCAGCTCTGGTTCTTCCCTCTATCTCACTCTACAGTTACACTTTTGTTATCCTGCTGCTCACTCTCTTTCACCCTTTTCCCACTGCCCAAAGGTCAATATAATCTATTAGGTCTAGATATGCTGACTGGTGTATTATTTATACATACAGAGGTTGAGGAGATGCTCTATTAAAAGCTCAATTGGCTCAGTCTGTGTCTCTGGCTCCATTAATATCCCCATAATGGTTCCCTAGCATTTGTGTGTGTGCCTTGTTTCTTGTGAAAAGACTGCAGAGAATGAATAAGCTAGTGAGAGTGTACAGTGAGTGGACTACTTTGTGTGTGTGTGTGTGTGTGTGGGTCTTTACAGGCAGTCCGCTGCAGTGGGACAAGAGGAGCAACTCTATGAAATAACATCCTGTGTCAGATATGATCCTTGTTGGAGGATATTACTATTTCTGTGCCCCACCCCAATCTAGCAGGAGACTCCTCAAGAGAGTCAGGGGTAGAAACAGAAAAAGACAGAGAGAGAGAATGCTGCACACCGTCAGTACAATCGGGTCATAGTAAATTCACTATTGATTAAAGTAGGCGCTTAATTCCCTGAGGGAATATTGTATGAATACTACACTGATACTGCAGAAGATAAAAATATCATAAAATACAACATGCTCATTCTGAGGATATCACTGACTGTTTCAGGGGAGATATTAATTTCCAGGGGAATATAATGAGACCATTTCATGTCCAAAGATGGTCCATCTGCATGGCAGATGTCACAGAGACAGAGGGATTTTCATTTGGTTGCAGCTGAACTGTACATGTCTGAAACACCTGTGCTGCTAACATTTATAGTCCAGCTGATGGCACCTAAGTTACTACTCCTGCTGTGAATATATTTTTTTATTGCAGTTCAGGAATTTTTTTAGAAATAACAGTGTCACCAGTCCCTGGCGTCCTTAAAATTCTAATTGAAGGTACTCACAGCTGAAAAGCACCCAGCTAGTTAATTCCTTCTAGTTATAATTATCATCAAAACAAAAGTGCATAGTGACAGAAGAAGAGAAGTCAACAGACTGAATAACAGTGCAGGGCTGATACACACTAATAGTGTTACAGGCATGCATGGCATTCAGCAAAATAACAAATTAGAAAATTAGTGGACTGCACTAATGTTTGTGAATCCTTTATTAAGTTAGCGTCTAACATTCTTCCTAAGTTCTTGTTAACCACTAGCCAGTTTCAGACACGTAATTGCTTTATTAGATTTGCTGTTAAAAATTAAGAAATGTCTTAGGCATTAAACACAAAGAAATAAACTATACAATGGCATCAATGGAAAGTCATAATATAACTACATCACATCTTAGGAGGCCAAATTATACAGTCATCCTACTGTATAGGGTTTACAGTAGCATAATTAAATAACTATTGTATTCATATGTGAATCCATGGAGAAACCTGTTTATTTCAGAATTAGCAATCTACTACTACTCTACTTTTGGCTGTTCGCGTCAGGGGTTGCCACAGTGAATCCAGTTCAAGATTCAAGATTTTTCTTCACCATTTACACATAAACAGACAGTCTGGGCATATAGGAATTATTGTGCAGGGCTCCCCTGGAGTCAAGTAAAGAGTTTAAAGCCAAAAGAACAAACACATAGTCTAAATATAAGGTTACCCAGGAATACAAAATACAAAAAACAAGAATACCAACAAAATAATTGATCAAACTGTGGATACAGGAATAAGGTAGTGTTGTACCCCATACTTTTTACCATACTGACTCTGAGAGACGAGGCAGTCCAAGTAACTACAAAACAGTGCTGATTTATTCAAAGGATCACAGGTAAAATTAACATTACACGCTCAAGTATCTTGCACCTCCATACTGCATGCAGGCAGATGTAAGATGGAAGACCTTGAGCCCACCAGGCCTATACATTATATCACCTCGGTTGGGCTAGCCCCATACTACACAGAAACATCAACCGGGACGTCTCTGTTGCCAGCTTTGCAGCTGGCCCTAGCACTAGTCAAAACATGAAGCAAATCAACGTGTGAATGTGTATGTCTGTTGGTTAAGTGGTGTGTAACTAAAAACATTCTCACGACCTCTAGTACATGTCGTGACTTAAACATAAGAACATATTATGGCTAA
>NW_018127945.1:2486037-2487233 GCF_001952655.1 Monopterus albus | reverse complement strand
GGAGGAAGAGGAGCAGGCCAACAAGGGAGAGGAGTTCAAATCAGAGGAGGAAGAGGAGCAGGCCAACAAGGGAGAGGAGAAGGTCCAGGAGGGAGAGCAAGACAACCTCGCACCATCATTACGGACGAGATGCGAGCAACAGTCATTGACCATGTCATTGTCCATGGCATGACAATGGCTGAAGCAGGACTACGAGTCCGTCCAAACCTGAGTAGGTTCACCGTGGCCACCATTATCAGGGCATTCAGACAACACAACAGGTATTGTACTCTATTGCTTTCTTTGTCACAATACAATTTTACAAGCCTGTGAAAGTAGTCTATTGGTTTCAAATCAGTTGTTACTGTATTGTAAAACTGACAACACATGTTTCTTTCTTTAGAGTTGAAAGAATGCCACATAGAGGTGGGAGGGTTGCCATATTTACAGCGGCACAAGAAACCCGCATTGTGGATATGGTTCGTGAGAACAACCTCATCAGACTCCGGGAGATCAGAGACAAAGTCATTGCCGATAATGTCAACTTTGAGAGCATTGATGATGTCAGCTTGGCCACAATAGACCGAGTTCTCCGGCGCCAAAAGATGCGGATGAAACAGGTCTATAGGGTTCCCTTTGAGCGCAACTCTGCGCGACACAAAGACCTACGTTACGAGTATGTGCAAGTAAGTATACATCCATGTTCACAGTACAGTTAGTGGACATACTGTGTTGCTCAGTGGCCTACATTACTTCTGGACAATACTGTGCTACCTGATTGACTGTTGTTCTGAACACCTGTGCACTTTCACATTTTCACAGAGGATATTACAGTTGGACACGATGGCCAGACCTCATGAGTACCTCTTCCTGGATGAGGCTGGCTTCAACCTGCAGAAACGAAGGCAAAGAGGCCATAACATCATTGGCCAAAGAGCCATCACTGAGGTTCCTGGCCAACGGGGGGGGTAATATTACTCTTTGTGCGGATCATGGGTTTGGAGGGGCTTGTCCACCGGCATGCTGTCCTTGGGTCTTACAACACCCAACGTCTCCTCACCTTCTTAGAGGAGCTAAAAGACATCCTCCTGGACCGCCAACAACACCATCCTGGGCCCGCACATCAAATTTATGTGATCATTTGGGACACTGTACGCTTCCACAAAACAAACCAAATCAGAGAGTGGTTCACCACCAACAGTAACCACTTTTTAAAC
>NW_018127945.1:2467162-2472576 GCF_001952655.1 Monopterus albus | reverse complement strand
ACTGTGTGTTATATAGTATTTGTTCCCTCCTCCTTACACATTCCTTTACATAAAGCTGGAAAGTACCAAACTTTCCCAAAGATATTTCTTGCAGGATGCAGGTGGCAATTGTCAATACTTTCTCAAACATGACTCCCTAATTCCAAAGTAGTACATCCTGTTATTTAAGAAGCGCACACACATGATATAGTGAACATCCTGTTATACTGGAGAAACTTAAATTTATCCTTACAAGTTCATTAAGTATAAAATAGTGGAAGTGTTCCAGACATCTTTATATCCTACTGTATTCAATCTCCGGCTTCCTCCTGCGACTCCTTTCATGGGAAGCGGTACTATCCCAAAAATACATGTCAGTGTTAGAGTGAACACACACAGACATTGCAACTGAAAATTGAAGGTTATATTCCTTATTAGTACATTTAACTAAGACAGTGCTGTTGCTTCAGTCTAAGTGAAGATTATACTTCCATATAAGTACATAAGACTATGCTGGTGCTTCAGTTACAATGTCTCAAACAGTTTAATATTCAACAGCATGTAATCATGGTAACTCCCTTGGAGCAAAGCACAGCTCCTTAGAAGCACACACACACCGCAACTAAGTGAAGGCTATGCATGAAGGCTATCCTCATAAGTACATAAGTGAACACACTATGACCAAATGAAGGCCACACTTTTATCTCCAAAAACAGTGTCCTATTAAGGTAAGAATTTCCAAGCAGTGATAGTGCTTCAGTTATATAGCAACCTTAATGCTTCAATATCCCACAGCATGCAGTCATCAATACAGTCAATACAGTTTTAATATGTATAAGCAAGGAAAATAAAGGTATGAAAACTAACTAAACAAAACTACAGTAAAGAAAAGTAAAGCTTTAAAGTAACTAGAGTCTATAAGAATCAAATCTTACATAACAGCATTGTCAGATAGACATCTACTGTAGAGGAATTGTTTCCCACATAGAGTATAATCCATTAATGTAAATTCAAAAGTTATTAGAAAATGGTCAGACGGAAGAGTTTTGGGGGCAAACTATTAAGTGTTCAGTTTTGATGCCATATATCAGAACAAGATCAAGGGTGTGATTAAAACAGTGAGTGGGTTTATTTACAGTTTTAGAAAAGCCAATTGAGTCTAATAATGACCTGAATGCACTGTTGAGGCGGTCATTGTCAGCATCTACATAAATATTAGTCACCCACTATGATTATTTTATCTGTACTAAGCACTAAATCAGACAGGAGCACCCGGAGAGAACCCATGCAAGCACAGGGAGAACATGCAAACTCAGCAAAGAAAGGTTGCGAATCCGGAGTGAGGCTTTCAAATGAGTTATAACTATGTTTAGGTCTAGGGTTGATTAATGGGCTTGAGTCGAAAATCACTGCCACACCTCCACCTCGGCCTGTGTTTCGAGGGATGTGACAGTTACTCTGACTAGGATTCATTTTGACTGACATAACCAAGTTTCAGTAAGACAAAATAAATCAGTGTGATCTTCACTTATCAAAGCATTCACTAACAGCGATTTGGACAAGAGAGGTCTGATATTTAATAGTCCACATTTGATTGTCCTGTTATTTTGTTCTATAAGAGGAGTAGTCTTAATTTTAATTAGGTTCTTATGAATAACTCCTCTTGAGTTGATTTTTGGTTTATACAATTTAGGTAGTCAGGGAGCAGACACAGTCTCTATGGGGTACTGGGAGCTTTGGGTTGGTAGCAGCTGCAAAGAGCCTGCAGAGAGGCATGGAAGACTGTGACCCTGCGTCCTGGACTCAACTCTGGGTTGTCATAATTTAGGTTGTAAAATAAACTCCTCCAGATTTCTAGATATGTGAGCCACACCATCCAAATTGGGATGGATGCTGTCTCTGCTAAACAGACCATGTTTTCCCCAAAATGTATTCAAGTTGTCTATGAAGCCCACATTGTATTCCAGGCACCACCTAGACAACCAGCGGGTGAATGATGACATGCAGCTAAACATTTCATCACTGGTCAGATTAGGCAGGGGTCCAGAGAAAACTACACACTAAGTTACACACTGACTCAACATTAATTTTAGTGACCTCTGTCTGGCGAAGTCAGGAGTCATTAGCACCAACATGAATAACAACCTTACTGTATTTACACTTATCCTTAGTCAGCAGCTTTAAATAGGATTCAATGCCGCCCGCTCTGGCCCCAGAAATACATCTGACTATGGCCACCAGTGTCTCTAGATTCACATTTCTGACTATGGAGTCGCCAATTACCAGAGTTGTCTTCTCAGCAGGTGTGTCACTGAGTGTGCAAAATCAATTTGAAACATGGTGATGCACCGTGGGTATTCATTTCGAGCTACAACTCTTGCAACCTGTCACCCAGCCACCTGACTGAGCTCCTGGCTGCTTGGGAAGCTCTGGGGGGCAGCTAGCTTGGACTAAGCTATGTCAAGGAGGCTCTGCACTGGCTACATGGACCTGGCTAGCTGGGCTGTTCTCCAAGGTGTGGAGCTGTGCTTCCAAATCGATGCACCTCACCTCCAGTGCTGCTAGAATCTGACATTTATTACAAGTACCATTATTGCTAAAAGAGACAGAGAAAAAACTGAACATGCGACACTCCGAGCAAGAGAAAGAAGGAGAGGAAGAGGCGGAAGCTACTGCTCTCAACTAAGCTACTAACTTAGCTAGCTTCTAAGCTAGCTGACCTAAAGTATAAAGTTAAATTGGTAATTAGTAAGAACAGGCGCTTAAGTAGTGCAGGCACAAATGTGTAATACCAAAACCATTTCATATTTTCATTTTTATTTAATACAGTTAAAACTACCCAAGATTAAAGAGTGTGCAAATAATGACTTGTATTTGCATGTAATGTCTTATCTTTTCACAGCCAAACATACACTGACATGAGCCTTACCAACATATCTGCAAAACATGTTTTATTATTGCACAGTGTCTAATGTATGTATTTTTCAGATTTCTTGAAATACTGTCTGTCTTCATACACATAATGATATTTTGTAAAAAATAAATGTGTACATTTGAGGATGTAGAATGTGCTTTGAGAGATTTTACATTGTGTGATAGTGATTTCTGTCATTTAACAGTCATTGTGTTCAGTGAAAGTACATGAATGCAATTAAGCCTTGTCATTGACCTGCTGTGAGAAGTACAGTGTGTAAAACAAGTAACTAAAAGCTGTTTTGGGCTCTCTGGGTATTTCTGTATGACCTAGAGTCCTTGGTTTACATTACTGTTGTGCTTCATTATTATTACATACAGTCTGTCAATCTTCATAATTTGTCATCTCAGAATTCATTATGGATCTGTAATGACTGTGTTCTGAGAGTGTTACCCACAGAGTTCCTTCAGATGTCACTGTCTTGAGGTTTTAGACACTGTGCAAATTGCACAGAAGATTATATTATGATCATTATGCCCATAATGAACTCATAAGCTGTGTTTAAGGTCTAATGACCAGTGCTTAGAAGAAAAGGGCAGAAGCATTTACCAAACCTCAGGACATGACATACTGGGCTCTTGTGTTAGAGCATCACAGCTGTGACAGGAAAACATTGTAGTGCTCACTGTGGGGAAACTCAGTATATTTTATAAATTAGCCTTGAGGTTGAAGGAGTTAGCACAGATATGTCCGTGTTTTGTTCCTGAACCTCAATGATAAATGCTTCATTAAATTATGTCCCTGACACATCTATATTTTGGACGTTGCCTCCTTCAGAAAATGCCTTTGTGGCCTGCTCTAAACCCTGACCACAAATTCTCCAATTGCTCAGTATTTAATTGAAAATATGCCAACAAAGCCATACTGCCCAAACAGGGTTTCATCTGCTTTTTCAGTCTCCCTTTTCAAACTTGAATGTATTTAATTGTTTCTTTTCTTATGCCTCATTTCCTACATCTTCCCATGGCACGGTGAGCTGTAGTTATTACAAGGAGAGCTGCTTGTTTTCCATTCCAAACTGAACACTGTCCCCAGTGTTTGGACAAAAATGGGAAAGAAAGCCTTCATGCTTTCTGCCACAGCCACTTGGAAGAGTGGAGTGGAGTGCAAAGGGAAATCAAATTAACAAATTTGGGCTCACTGGCAAAATATATGAACTGTGAGAATGTGAAATTATCGGTATGCCATGTTGAATTTTTGGGTGCTCACGCTTATCCATCATAGAGATATAGACTACATCAGAATCAGAAACAAAATCTGTTTTATTGGCCAGGTGTGTTGGACACGAGGAATTTGGCTCTGGTACAGCGGCTCTCAATGTGTATGTAAATATCCTTATGTAAGGCAATAGCAAAGGGCAGGTAAACAATATACCAATATAAGGCAGTTTAGTATAACAAATTGAAGAGTATAAACAAAGCAATAAACAATGCATTAAACATAGAGTACTTAAAAAATAGAGACCTGTACGGATCTGTATAATCTGTACAATGTATATTTACAGGTATTGCACTGAGGGTTATTAGCCAGTCATACTGTTGTGGGTTAAGTGTTAATCAGAGTGATGGCTCTGGGGAAGAAACTGTCCTTGTGCCTGGTTGTTTTGGCGCACAGTGACCTGTAACACTGTCCAGAGGGGAGGAGTTCAAACAGATTGTGTCCCGGGTGTGAGGGGTCTGCAGAAATCTTTTCCACCTTCCTTTTGACCTGTGAGGTGTACAGGTCCTCCATGGAGGGCAGGCTTGCACCAATAATCTTTTCTGCAGTCCTGATGGTCCGCTGGAGTTGGTTCCTGTCCTGTTTGGTTGCTGAGCCAAGCCAGTATCAGCAGCTCCTGGGGCAGGTTGAACTTCCTGAGTTGGTGCAGGAAGTACATCCTCTGCTGTGCTTTTTTGTTGATGGCACTGATGTTGGACATTCATTCAGGTCCTGGGAGATGGTGGAACCCAGGAACTTGTAAGACTTTACTGCTGGTACAGTGCTGCCAAGTATGGTGAGGGGGGTAAGGTGGGGGGGGCTCTTCCTGAAGTCCACAGTCATCTCCACTGTTTTGAGCGTGTTCAGCTCTAGGTTGTTGCGAACATACACCACAGGACCAGCTGCTCAACCTCCCGTCTATAGGCTAACTTGTCACCATCTCGGATCAGACCAATGACTGGTCCAATTCTTTTCACTTTATACATGCTCCTTTTAGGCAATATTATCAAGAAACATGGCATAACACTTCACAGGAACACTTTACAAGCTGACCCCCCGAGATGGCGCTCCTTGGTGTGCGATGCCGCAGTTCACTCAGAGTCAGGTTGTTACTCTTTTGTCTCTTTTGCTTATTTGTGCCATCTAAAAACCACAAATTTTATTTATGACCGGGCGACTTTGTTACTGCTAAGAGAGCACAGTCTTTTTGGAGATTTTGACCCGAGCACATTGGACTCTCACCCAGAGCTAACATGCTATGTCG
>NW_018127945.1:2462724-2467097 GCF_001952655.1 Monopterus albus | reverse complement strand
GTGTCGAGCTCAAATTACTTCGCAGAATAACATACAGGACTGCTCCCTGCTGTGTTTTTGTGAAATGGTGCCGGGAAAAGAGACTCCTGATGAGCGTATAACTCTGGATGGTTATTCTGTGTTCAGACAGGCTCGCAGCACCGCTGAAAGCAGCAAGACCTGCAGAGGAGGAACGACCACCTTCGTCAAACAGTCCTGGGGCACAGACTGTAAGATTCTCTCCAAATTCTGTTCTGAAAATATGGAATATTTAACACTAAAGCTAAGGCCATTTTATTTTCTTAGAGAGCTGCAATGTATCATTGTGAGTGTAGTGCATGTACCCCCCTCAGGCAAAGAGGAAGCTGCACTGAAGGAACTGTACAGAATGATTAGTGAGCATGAAAACACATACCCTGATGCTGCCTTTATTATTCTGGGAGTTTTTAACCACTGCAATTTCAGGAAAAGTATGCCTAAACTGTATCAGTTTGTAACCTTTCCTATTAGAGGAAACAAAACACTGGACCAATGTTACAGTAACATTAGAAATGCTTTCTCAGCTGAACCTAAGCCTCATTTTGGTAGAGTTGACCACCTAGCAATCCGGCTAAAACTTGCGTACACCAAACGTCTCAAGGCGAAACCAGTCTCAGTGAGAACTGTTAACACCTGGAATGACTGCAGGGCTACAGATTGGAACATCTTTAAATGGGCCACAGATGACATCCATGAATATGCAGAGACTGTGAGTGACTACACCAGCTGGTGCACATCCATATGCACACCAGCTAGAACAATGCGTGTTTTCCTAACCAAAAACCATGGCTTAATAGGGATATAAAACAGAAAATCAGGAAGAGACAAGAGGCTTTTAAGTCAGGGGACCAAGTGAAGTACAGGAAAGCCCGGTATGAGCTACAGAAGTCCATCAGAGCTGCAAAGAGAGCATACTTCCAAAAACTGGAGAGCTACGGTAAACAGTTCCTCACATTTTCAAAAAATCCATTATTGTGCCAGTCTCTAAGATGCCAGACACATCCACTCTGAATGACTTCAGGCCAGTGACGCTCACATGAGTCCCCATTAAGTGCTTAGAGAAACTCGTCCTCACACACGTTAACCGCATCCCGGACACTGTAGACCCCTCCAGTTTGCCTACCGCCCCAACAGATCGATGTCCTTACCCTGAAACACCTGGACAACAGCACTACGTATGCTAGGATGCTCTTCCTGGATTACAGTTCTGCATTCAACACCATTCGCCCGGGCAGGCTTGGGAAGATGACAGACCTCAGTGTCCCAACCTGTAACTGGATTCTGGACTTCTTGACTGAAAGACCACAGGTGGTCAAAATGGGAGGGCGTGTGTCTGCTGAGCGCACAATCAGCACAGGCTCACCGCAGGGCTGCTGTCTCATCCCCAAACTCTTCACCCTGTACACCTACAACTGTGTCTCCAACCATGACAACACCATCATCATTAAATGTGCTGATGACACCACCATTCTGGGCTTCATCAAGGGAGGAGACAAGACAGGTTACAGATGCTTTGTGAACAACATTCTTGTTTATGGAGAGGAGAATGCCCTCATCCTCAACATAAGACAAAAGAAATAATAGTCTTCAGGAAGAACCCCTCCCCATCAAAGGGACTGAGGTGGAGAGGGCTGACAGCCACAAGTTCCTGGGCCTGCAGGTGACATCTGATCTAAGCTGGTCACTGAACACAGCTGCCACAGTAAAGAAAGCCCAGCAGTGGCTATACTTCATCAGGTGTCTCAGAAAAGCTGGGCTGAACCGTCGCCCTCTCACCCAGGCTTATAGAGGACTGGT
Source organism: Monopterus albus (assembly GCF_001952655.1). Taxonomy (NCBI): domain Eukaryota; kingdom Metazoa; phylum Chordata; class Actinopteri; order Synbranchiformes; family Synbranchidae; genus Monopterus; species Monopterus albus. The sequence continues at coordinate 2,465,282 of NW_018127945.1, read as the reverse complement.
AAAGAACATCCTCAGTACTGGCATCACAGTCTGGTATGGTAACATCACACAAGCAGAGAGGATGGCTCTTCAAAGAGTCAAAGACTGCAGAGAGGATCATTGGGACTGTACTGATGGCAAATACGAACGTGTGAGAATATATGTGCAATATCCCCTCACTACATCACCCAGCGTAATGCCATATCCAACTCCAGCATGTGAATTACTAAGTGCAATGTTTGAAGTTCACTGTGGGAAATACTATTACTATTATTTTTGTGTATTGCGGTTTTAATGATTTGTTGCCTTATGTAACTTTTTTAAGACTAAGTGTTCATTCTGGCTTTTGACTCCTTACCTGACTCCAAAGGAGAGCTGCACAAGAATTCCTATATGCCTAGATTGTCTGCTTATGCATAAATGGCAAATACAAATCTTGAATCCTCGATCTATGTGGAAGGGCATCCAGGTCATCAGTGACTACAAGCCCAGCAATTCCACCCCAACAACCACAGATGTCTCCTTCCTCAACGAGGTAATTGACCTCTATGCTTGCTTCAGCCAGGACAACAAGGAGACAGCTATCAAGTTCAGACCCTCCACAGACCACCAGCCACTCACACTCACCTCAACCCGGATCAACATACACAAGGCTGCTGGCCCTGATGGCATTCTTGGATGCTTGCTGGCATCTCTACAGACATTTTTAACATGTTCCTCGCCCAAGTAGTTGTGCTAACATGCTTCAAAACCACCTCCTTTGTGCCAGTGCCAAAATATTCCACCCCAACATGCCTGAATGACTACCGCCCTGTAGCGCTCACACCCATCGTCATGAAGTGCTTCGAGCGCCTGGTCCTGGCACACCTGATGACCTTTCCCCCCCTCACACTGGACCCCCACCAACTTGTCTACCAAAGGAATAGGAGCACAGAGGATGCAGTCTCCATAGCACTGCACGCTGTACTCAGACACCTGGACAACAACAACACTTGTGCAAGAATGCTGTTCGTGGACTTCAGCTCAGCATTTAACACGGCCATCCCTTCCAAGTTAACCAAACCTGGCGACTTGGACATCAGCACCTCCCTTTGCAACTGGATTCTGGACTTTCTAACCAATAGGCCCCAGCATGATAGCTCAGACAACACCTGCTCCTCCACCATTATCCTCAACACGGGCGTACCACAGGGCTGTGTGCTGAGCCCTTTCCTCTATTCTCTTTTCACCCATGACTGAAGGGCTGTGCATGGCACACCATCATCAAGTTTGCAGACGACACCACAGTGATCGACCTCATCAGCAACGATGACTCAGCCCACAGGGAGGAGGTACAGCACCTAGCTGTGTGGTGCGCTGACAATAACCTGCTTCTTAACACAGACAAGACCAAGGAGCTCATTGTGGACTACAGGAGGGAGAAAGGAGGCACACATGACCCCATCCATATTAACAGGATGGTTGTTGAATGTGTCTCCAGCTTCAAATTCCTGGGGACCCACATCTCAGAGCATGTGTCCTGGACCACCAACACCCACAGCCTGGTTAAGAAGGCTCACCAGTGCCTCTTCTTCCTGAGGACACTGAAGAGGAACCACCTGTCTTCAGCCATCCTGGTGAACTTCTACTTCTATGCTATCAAGAACATCCTGACCAGCTGTATCACAGTCTGGTATGGAAGCTGCTCTGTCTCTGACTGCAAAGTGCTGCAGTGGGCAATGAAAACTGCCCAACACATCACAAGGACTCCACTTCCAGCCATTGAGGGTGTCCACAGGGAACGCTGTCTCCAATGTGCTCGCAGCATTCTCAAGGACTCCTCACACCTTTCTCACAAACTGTTTGACCTCCTACTCTCTGTGCCTCCAGACCAAAACCAGTAGACTCAGGAACAGCTTCCTCCCCACAGGTGTCTCCTTACTGAACTCCCCCGTTGACCCCCCACTGCCTTCCTCTATACCACTTCCACACCTCACCCTTTCTCATCTCTCCTCCAAGGACTAATGCAATACACTTCTGTTACCTGTAACACTGAAGTGATCTGTTAATTTGCATATACTCACAGGATGCTCTGTATTCATTTGCATACTGTTCATAGGCAGATACTGTATATTTATCTTTATCTTGAACTTTTCACTCATGTAATTTATTGTTGTCTTCTTATTCTGCACTGTTTCATTCCATCTCATCCCATTGCACTAGTGTTCCCTAAGCTTACAGTTTTTCTCAGTCACTTTGGTACATTTCTCAGATCAGAATTGAAATTCTCAAAACTACCTGTTCAATTTTCACATCATTGTGTCACTTGTGCACATCAAAAAAGCAGTTTCTCATTTGTCTGAAGAAGTTGCAAATGCTTTGGTACATCCATGCAAATGATTATGTACAATTCTCTGCTGTTTCCTACATTATCAGTTGTTTATGTCATGTTGATCAAAATGTATTATATAGTTCACTGTGCAATAGTCTTACCCCTCAAAACATCTAGTCATTAGTTCATCGTATAAGTCGTTAAATGCAAAATGGTTGAACAAGTTGTCATAATATGACAAGCATATTTCTATACATTTCCATTAGAC
>NW_018127945.1:2459665-2460574 GCF_001952655.1 Monopterus albus | reverse complement strand
GTGTTGTGTTTTCCTTTCTATATTGGTATGACATGGTCTGTCAACAAATTACAATACAAACAGTAAAAGTGTGAATCTTGTCCAGTCTCTTGCAATCAAACTCCCACATACACTAAGGTGTAACCTACAATTTGCAATAATTGTCATCGAAACTGTAGGCATAGTTTGCATCAGAACCTCCCTCCGAAGTACACGGTTATATTGACAACATGACTAAGCAATTTGACTGTCTCATCCGTACACAATGACACAAGGACTTGTCATTCTGATGGCACTGACATGTTCACTGACATAAAAACTTAGTTTTGAGAGATGAACTAAAGATTTTGAGCAAGTTACAGGCTTTTGCAGGAAATCCATAGTGTTGTGCTGTTTGTACAAATTGTTTTGAGAAATGCACATACTTATTTGCAAATTTCAATTCTGATCTGAGAAATGTACCAAAGTGACTGAGAAAAACTGTAATGTACCTTGTCCATTACTTGTAATTTGAATCCATTTGTCTGTTGTTTCTCTCAGTCAGGTTGAACCCCTGTATTTTTTTCTGTAGTTTCTTGTCCAGTATTATTTATTAAATTCCTACTTGAACCTTCCCTTGGCCTGTGTGTCTGCACTGTGCGAACCATTTGATTTTACTGAAGTAGTGCATTGGCACAAACCTACAAGGTCCCTCAGATCTTCAAGTCAGCATTTTTAGAAGTAGTGAGCCAGATATAAATGCTGGGGTGACCGTGTTGTTACTGATGCAGCCCCATAAGTTGTGGAACGGTCTACCTTCTAATGTTAAGGTCAGCTACTGACCTCAGTGCTTTTGAATCATTGCTTAAAACATATTTATTTGGTTTGACTTATGAAAAACAGTAGGCCTGATGAATTCCTTTTATTTCTTTTGGTTTTAAGTTGTTATAC
>NW_018127945.1:2451636-2457722 GCF_001952655.1 Monopterus albus | reverse complement strand
TATTATAAATTCTCTATGCAGAGGAAACTCGTGGTTCCGGCTTCCTGCAGCAGCTATGCACTATACTTCTGTGTGATAGGGCTTCAGAAAGAGACGGAATCCAGAGCTCTGTATTGCTTTTCTTGAATATTTTTTCTTAAATATTGATTGTAATAAATATCTCAAAGGACAGATTTGTCTTTTAGCATTCTTCATAAAAGGACACGCAGGACTGGTTTAGTCCAACATTAGGTATTTTTGAGTAGTTCTTCTGAGATCCTTATGTCTGAAATACAGGTATTTTCCTCATTGTGGGATTAATTATGGGAGTAATATTATTGGTCTTGATTTCTTGATTCCTCTCAAATATTATATTTTGTCTGGTTTTAGGTACTTGGAATTTGTTTTTCATATGTATGTGGTGTTTGTTCTTATGGTGTTTTGTTGCTTGCTCTCTATTGCTGCTGGAACAAAGGAATTTCCCCATTGTGGCATCATGAAAGTCCTACCTTATCTTACCTTACCAAATAATACACAACAAAATATGACCTACAAAATATAAAAATAAGGCCTAATCATTTAACACTTACATTTACATTCCTGAAGTATTTTTGAACATGATATTTGAATATCTTATATGAGAGTAATCTTTTCAGTTGAAGATACTGAAAGATGAAAGAGTTGAAGAAGTTGGGATTTTTTGGGTGTTAAATAAATCAGAACGATGCTAACCATCAACTCTTGGTGTAGTACCAATATCCTCATTTAACTCTAGAGAAGAAAGCCCACAGTATACATATTAAGTCAATATATGTTGTTCTACAGGCTTAGTGATGTGGTGGACTAGTTGCTGAACGCTGGTGAGCTAAACACCAACTCACTAACCAGCCAGGAACATGCTAGAACAAGTCAGTCACAATACCCCAGTATTTTTCTGTTATATCTGTATTGTGCCCTTACTCCCCCCTGGGTTAGATAGTACATCATTTCCTTCAAATGAGTTTTACTGAATAGGGATAAAGAACTCCCAGCTTAGCTTACTTGCTAATGGACCAATGCCTCAATACATTTCCACAGCTCATTCAACGAACATATAACAACAGTGATAAAACAGTCCCACCTCAAGTTTCACTACATTGATTGTTTTGGAGCTTTTAACCATATCTCACAGTCTTCGTGAGCAGAGTTTGCTCAGCTGTCAAAGAACAAATTTTCCAGTAGGCTATTCTAAATACTAGTAGGACTTCTCATCAGTGGTGGCTGAAAGATGAGCTTGATGATGTGATATGATATGTGATATGAAAACTTTGGAAAAAGAGGGTTAGTAGACCTGAGCTGAGGCTGATCTAGCAACCAAGTTAATATTCCTAAAGGATGTTGCAAGGACAAAATTTAGAAGAATTACATGGTGAGTGGGTGCTGAACTTGGCTCTCATAAAAACAGAGTTGAAAGAAATAACCTTTCATTTCTACTGCGCAATTAGTGTTGCTCCCTTTGAAAAGAGGGAATGTGAACCAGTGTACCCATGGGTATATAGGAAGAGGAAGGTTGAGAATACAGAAAAACAAAATAGTTGCAGCAAGCTAGAAGTGGAAAAGCAGCTTATAACTTTTTTTAATTAATTTCTCATAAATTGACAATAAATTCACAGTTTGACTGCATCTCAGTACATTTTGCTGCAGAACTACACTCTAAAAAATACATCTGCTGCATTAATATACAAAATATCAATGTTTTAATGCCAAGTTGTCTCGTTTTTAGAGCAGGAATACTGCATGTAGATGTTTAAATGCATTTTTTAAGTGGAGAGAGAAGGTGGATTGGAACATGCAGTGAGTGAAGAGGAGCATCATCCCCATTTAGAGAGGCATGATACAAAGGCTAGAACTCAATTGATTACAGTCAATCAGAGAAAGTAGAGAAAATGTCAGGCACCTGCTGGGGCAGTCACTGTCTGTCAGTCAGGATACAGTTACTAGAACCGCACCGTATTGCAGCAGTAGCACTAGGGAAATACACACACTAGCATGCCACATGTGTGACCTTGTACAAAGCAATACACAACAAATACATCAAACAGAGACAGCTGAAGAGATCGTATATATCCATGACATACAATTTTCCAGTAGAGGTAACCAATGTTAACACACCTCCCGCTGCTTCATGAAGTGGAATGAAATTTATTGGATATTTCAAACTTCTTTAACAAATAAAAAACTGAAAAATTGGGCGTGCAAAATTATTCAGCCCTTTACTTTCAGTGCAGCAAACTCTCTCCAGAAGTTCAGTGAGGATCTCTGAATGATCCAATGTTGACCTAAATGACTAATGATGATAAATAGAATCCACCTGTGTGTAATCAAGTCTCCGTATAAATGCACCTGCACTGTGAGAGTCTCAGAGGTCCGTTTAAAGCGCAGAGAGCATCATGAAGAACAAGGAACACACCAGGCAGATCTGAGATACTGTTGTGGAGAAGTTTAACGCCGGATTTGGATACAAAAAGATTTCCCAAGCTAAACATCCCAAGGAGCACTGTGCAAGCAATAATATTGAAATGGAAGGAGTATCAGACCACTGCAAACCTACCAAGACCTGGCCGTCCCTCTAAACTTTCAGCTCATACAAGGAGAAGACTGATCAGAGAGGCAGCCAAGAGGCCCATGATCACTCTGGATGAACTGCAGAGATCTACAGCTGAGGTGGGAGACTCTGTCCATAGGACAACAAGCAGTCGTATACTGCACAAATCTGGCCTTTATGGAAGAGTGGCAAGAAAAAAGCCATTTCTTAAAGATATCCATAAAAAGTGTCGTTTAAAGTTTGCCACAAGCCACCTGGGAGACACACCAAACATGTGGAAGAAGGTGCTCTGGTCAGATGAAACCAAAATTGAACTTTTTGGCAACAATGCAAAACGTTATGTTTGGCGTAAAAGCAACACAGCTCATCACCTTGAACACACCATCCCCACTGTCAAACATGGTGGTGGCAGCATCCTGGTTTGGGCCTGCTTTTCTTCAGCAGGGACAGGGAAGATGGTTAAAATTGATGGGACGATGGATGGAGCCAAATACAGGACCATTCTGGAAGGAAACCTGATGGAGTCTGCAAAAGACCTGAGACTGGGACGGAGCTTTGTCTTCCAACAAGACAATGATCCAAAACATAAAGCAAAATCTACAATGGAATGGTTCACAAATACACATATCCAGGTGTTAGAATGGCCAAGTCAAAGTCCAGACCTGAATCTAATCGAGAATCTGTGGAAAGAACTGAAAACTGCTGTTCACAAACGCTCTCTATCCAACCTCACTGAGCTCGAGCTGTTTTGCAAGGAGGAATGGGCAAAAATTTCCGTCTCTCGATGTGCAAAACTGATAGAGACATACCCCAAGTGACTTACAGCTGTAATCGCAGCAAAAGGTGGCGCTACAAAGTATTAACTTAAGGGGGCTGAATAATTTTGCACGCCCAATTTTTCAGTTTTTTATTTGTTAAAAAAGTTTGAAATATCCAATAAATTTCGTTCCACTTCATGATTGTGTCCCACTTGTTGATTCTTCACAAAAAAATTACAGTTTTATATCTTTATGTTTGAAGCCTGAAATGTGGCAAAAGGTCGCAAAGTTCAAGGGGGCCGAATACTTTCGCAAGGCACTGTATGTGTGTTTCCGTACCTGTGTAAAATGCCTTTGTGATGTGGTTCTTCTTGAGGACCAGATAAAAATATGGCGTAGTCGCAAATGCAGTGCAAACCAATAATTTATTGTGCTCATCCCCAAAGTGAAAAATAAAAAAATGCAGATATTTACAAAAGGGTTCAAACATTTTTCCCAAAAAACAAACAAACCATGCAACGAGTAGCACTGCAGTCATCAACAAGACAGGTACAGCCTTCTATGCAGCTCAAAAACCAACTACCTCACAGTAGAACCTGGGTCACCTTTAATACCCTAGGCTCCGCCCCATGCCAGTCGGGTCACAGTGACGACTACTCACATGACACATACATAACCATATTTAAAGGCCTTAAAAATGGCCGCAATGTTTGAACCTACGACCTATAAAAAAACACTCATCCCAGCAACTAAACGACATGAAACACGATGAGTAATACCGCAACTTAACTATGTTGTGAATTCATTTCTCTATGCGCATATAAAAGTGATGGTGCTCCTTTTAATCCATGTATTTGCGCATGTATGTCTGTATAACCTACATACACTTTGTCAGCCACTTGTGATGGAGCTATTCCATCACAGCCTTGCATTACATTCAGCAATGGATTTGATGGTTCAAGGTCACACACACACACACACACACACACACACACACACACACACACATACATGTCTTTATGCCTTTGTGTGGCCCACATTCTGTGACTTCTTTGTGAGGGCCACCACTTCTACTATAGCTACAATGGTGCAAAACACAAATCTATCATGAGGTGGCAATAGAGAATCAAAATGTCACTTCAGAATTCAGAAAACTCGAAATAAAAAAAAATTGTTTTCTTCTACACATGTGAGGACCGGAGCCTGTTGTCAAGCAGATTTGGTGAACTGGACCATCTGACACAAAGCACCAAAACAATGCATGTTATATCACCAGATTTTAGCAGACCTTTCATAACTGTCCCATCTTACTTTCCTGGTTAACCCAAACCACAGCATTACAGAGATAGAAGCATGTGGTTTTTAATTTTGCCAATGTAAAGTGTATTTAACCCTTGTGTGGCATTCACTTTTTGGACTGGAGGTGTGTGCAAAGTGTAGGAGAGGCTGGGGGGGGTGGGGTCAGTGTGAGGGCCCCGAGATGGCCGGAGATGTGTGGTTCTCCACGGGTGAAGCAGAGAGCAGCATGGCCTGTTTGGAACTTAGAAAAATAAATGACCTGTGGTCCTGGTACTCTGACTTTCTGTTCCCACACAGTGTAATACCAGAGGCATGAAACTCCATTTGGAGTACCAGGGGCACGAAGTTGTGGCCGGGCGATTTTAAATTGTTTAGCCCAGGGAGGGGGCTTAAGCGTGTGTACACAGGTTCAACCAGTGCGCTGGGTGCCTGGAGCTCTGGGCCACTGGGGGAGCTAGCCGGTTCCTTTCCCCCACTATGTAGCTCCATTCCTGTGGTACTCCCTGGTGATAACAAAGCATAGAGTCCCTGGGGCTTTGGTTCAGACTATTTATATGTGAATATAATGTATAGTCCACGTAGGTTCAGGTCAATTTTCTTTTAGTAAAAATCTAAAACAGGGTCAATTTGACCTGGACGCAACACAAGGGTTAAATTTGATTGTATTTACATCTATTAAAAAATGTATTATAAAAATGGTATATGGTATGCATCTCTGCATTTAAAACTGGGTAGTTTTGCAGACATCTAAACTTTAGGTTTTTTCAATCTTACATGTCACTTGCTAAGTTTGCTTAACACCAGTAGTAACACTGAAAGCAATGTTTGTCAAAGTCCTCTAATCTTGATTTACCTATTTTAATTCACCCACTCCATTGATAGAAGCTTGATAAACAATTTAGCACACAAAATTAGTCACAACTGGCTTTATTTGCACAACACTACATTAAAAATGAACTACAACAATTTCCTTTTTTGAGACATGATGGAGTTGTGGACATGATTCTTTAAATCTTTCCAGCTGCGACTGCCCAGTGCTGGTTCTGCTTCAAGTGCCTTGAGGCAGACCTCTTTACCAGGAACTCTTTGCATAGTAATGCATTGCCCCAGTTGTCGCCACACCGCTGCTTGTTCTACAGAACTCCATGGCCTGCACTGGCGTTTGTTTTGCTGAGTAACTGTAGGTCCACAGCTGAAATAGAAATGACAAATGTGACAGACATTCTCAATATTGATAAATCAAAAATTTACCTGGTGATCTAATTTGTAATGTGTTGTTAATCCACATCTACTGTAATTACCACTACTCAAGTCTGAGAACTGAGCAGTACCTGTTTTCTCTGTCCTTTTCAGCTTGTGTGATGGTCCTGTAGCTGAGGCCTGTTGAGTCAGCATGTCTGATTCTTCTGCAGCAGAAGAACAGGGCACCTCACTATTAGCCACGAATCATCGTCTTATCAGATAAT
>NW_018127945.1:2442241-2448279 GCF_001952655.1 Monopterus albus | reverse complement strand
TCTTCGGTTGAAAAGTATGATTTGTGAGAGAAGGCACTCACTGAGAATCTTGTATGCTTTAGGGATAGGCGCTTCCATGAGTTTCACTTGTGCCTCCTCTGCTGTGGACTTCCAATACTTGATGCAGCTTCATCACATCTTCTGTGAGTGGGATCATTTCTTTTTTATAGCAAATGGCAAATAATCTTCTGCATTTGCATGTTTTGATGACTGTCTATAGGTTACTATCTCGCCCTTACCCTTTTGCAATACCTCAATGTCATGATAATAATTTCCCTTCCTACGTAGTTGCTCAAATGTTTGGTGACACTTCTTTGATGTTGATGGAAGGCACATTGCTAGGGCCACTTCTGTTTCACTGCTGTGTTTCTGCCTCAGATGCCGTGCCATTTTACTTTGTGTTTTTTTTGCAGTATACACAGTAATGACGCTTGTCCCACTTTCTTTTTTTGACCCTTGTGGCAGGTTTTCACTGTAACCACTGTCCTACCCTCATCCTCATTGTCGCCGCTGTCATCAGGATTCCCATCATTGCTGTTTGTTTTGCAGGGGTCTTCTTCAGATGATGGGATATATTCACTTTCCAGGTCAGGAATGGATTCTGACAGAGAGTCATCTGTGGCACAGTCCTCCTGAGAGAACAAGCAAATTAGAATAGTAGTTATTCAAATAATGAACCTATAAAGTTTTGTAGTTGGGCTGCATTGCTGTAGCCCACAACAAAATAAAAAGCATAAATATATACATACCAATTCCTCTTGTGCCTTCCTTTTTCTGTTCATCATCTGTAAAATTAGGAGTAAATTTGAAACATATTGACAATGTTACAGAAAACCGTTACAAATAAAGCATACATCAGCTTCATTTTACTGCATAAAAGTTGGCATATCTTCAAAGACAGTTTAAATAGCTTTAACTTGTGAGCCTCTATTTAAAGAAATAACTCAAAGCAAACATTAGCTTAACAGCTTCACAAATACTAACGCTGGAGAATGAGCCAGAGAACTAAACCAGAATTTAGTTTCAAACCAAAACAACTAACTAGTTTAATAAATCTTACCTGGACAATTTGCAGTTGTTTTTCATCATCTAATTCAGCTTTCACGGTTCTCGCTTCGTCGTATCTCTCAGCACACCGATTGTGGTGCTACCACAGTCTCCGCAGTGTTGAGGCATGCATTTAATGCAACATTAGTTGAAGGTGAGCCTCAAGCACCAGGTGTTATAAATATTGCTTGATTCCCACTCACTTCTAAGCTGCCCTGTCTGCACCCTTTTAAAGACACAGGCTGTATTGCATGAATTCAGCTTAAGCAGTATTTAATCAGAGCATGATACTTTTAGAGCACAAGCTGGCACACATTTTTCTAACTTTACTCTCTATATCTGGACATCTTCTGAAACTTAGACAGATCATTCTTTAGGATGAAAGGAGCCTATCCTAGCATTTTCTTTGTGTGGACCACCCAAAAGGTCCACACAAGAAGAAATGTCCACACAAGAAAGGTGTTCCGTCAGGGGTTGGTTTGCACAAGTATATAAAGACAAACCCACACAAACACACACACATAAACCTTCCTGGATTTTTTGGTATAACAGACCACATTTCTTTAATCATCCCTTGACACTCAGGGATTCTCTTCCTATCCTCCCTCTCCCCTTTTTCTTTGCTTTTTCCTCTCTTCCCCCTCTATGCTTTCCCCATTCTAACCATTCATTAGTATAACCAGTCTTTCTCAGTTCCTTCTTTCCCCAGTGTTCACTCCTCCTTTGCATATATCTTTAGAATCATAATTCAAGTCCTCCTATCTCCTAAGCATGTTTTTATTCCTCTCTCGTTTTTTCCTTTGTTCTCTTTGTTGCTCCCCCCAGCCATTCTTCCTTCAATTTCTAATTTTCTAGGTGCATCATGCGCGTTGGAGCCATGGGGGATGTCGGGGATGTAACACCCACACTTATTCTAAAAACACATTTCATCCCCCACACTTTTTGGTGAGACATAACGAAATAAATAGCCAATGTTGTTATGTGCACTCCCAGCACTTTGTCCGCCAGCCCTGGGTCCACCAACAACTCCGCGCCAACAGGTGCTGGAGTGCACTCCCGGCAGCAAGGCACACCTTCTCCCAATCAGCGGAGCATTACTTAAGGAGAACGTTAGTGTGTTCTTGTCGCCAGATGATCTCTCGATGTCCCGCAAATATTCAGTAAGCTTCCAATCTGACTAACCTGTTTCTAGTCATGGCCATACAAGGCCCCATGAAGCTTTGAACCCTTTTGGACCATTGTATCAAAAATTGGTTCACTACTCAAAGCTTCATTCATTGAGCACGTGGGTAACATCTACTGGCGCAATGGTTGTTGTACAGCCTTGCAAAGGTGACGCTGAAGTGCCTTGCGTGTGCACTGAGTTTTGTTGTAATGTGGAAATTACTTAAAGCTGAAATCTGTTGTATCTTTAGTGGGTGTTTGCTATCAGCGAACCTGGTTGCTTTTTCCTTTTCTCCCTTTCCTAGAGCCGTCTATTTACAGGTTTGGTTGTGTAAAAAACAAATGAAATAAAACAAAACGTAGCATTACAACTTCTTGTAATCATATCAAAGTAACTTAAAATGAAAAAAGTGGTTCTCTTTTGTTTTGAGCCCAACACGGAGAGAAGAGACAGTGCTCTATCCGTGAATTACCAAAGTTAAGATAACCAGAGTTTTGTCAAAATAACATCCCGTTTTTCAAAATAAAACCCAAAATACTTATAAGCGTAAAATAAAGAGAAACATTGCTCAGAAATGACTAAAATTAAATATTTACCCCCTTTCTAGGCTGGTTACAATAGGTTTTTCTCTTTTCCCATTTTGGTAAGTATTTGATATTCTTTTCGTTTTTGTAGTTCATATATTTTGCGTCCCCAGTTAATTCTGTTGCAGTGCTCTTGCACCAACTATTTCCCATTGTTTTGATTTTCCCCTCTCAGTCAACTCAGGTTGGAACCACTTTGTTATCACCATGTGGTATATTCACTGTCGTCTTTCTGAACTACTTGAGTTTTTTAATTAAATATATTTTATTTCACACATGCGCACACACAAAGTTTTCAGTCATGCATACCTCTGTCCCTAACTTTCTTCAGACACACAGCACACTCATGGTGATCATCAGGCAATAAGCATTTACACCACACACTGAAGTCTGGACTTTGTCTGTGTATGTACACAAAGCGCTTTGAAGTGGGGACTCTTCCCCGTAGGAAAAACCAGGATAAATCCCGTACAACCCCGCACAACCCCGCAGTCAAACTAATTCATTTTGATGCTTTTCACTCAGCTCAATAAACCAAACCATAAACAGTACAGACTTTGCTCTACAGCTTTAACTTAGATTGTTTCTTCAGACCAATCTAGACTCATTTATAGCGGACATTTAGCTTATTTAGTCTTTGTCCATTAACCACTGACTATTAGTGCTCAATCGACCGTATTTATCCAACACAACGAACATGGGACAGCACAAACAGGTAAACATCAAGACAAACATGGAGTGTGTAATCAGACATATAATAGCAACTCCACGGTATCCTGCAAACATTTAAAACAAATTATTTACAGCAGTTAGGTCATATTGTTAGTTTTACATTATAATAACAGCAGCACTTTCCTCCGCCTGTGGAATAAAGCAAGTTAGTTTGTCTCCCACACGAATTCTGGGAGAATCACTCCTCCTGCAATAGAATATATACATTATGAGACAAAGGAGATAGTCACAGTCTTAAGTCAGTCTGTGTGGCCACCAGATACAGTCAGTCAGAGCTTAGATCCACAGTCGGGTCGGTCATTTCTCCTGTGCACGTTCACAGCGCCACCTTGCAATTTTTCTGCCACGTTTTCCTTTTCATCCTGCCTGAAAACCTAATGCAGCTTGCTTTAAAACCCAAATAAATCACTCATATTAGCTGGAGCGCCTTTACAGCCTCCAAATGTCCCTCTTGCATACCTTCCTGTTCACTCTCCATCTGTTGCTCTGTAACTCATTTCTACCAAGTTCTTTGTCAAACTCTCCCCCATTATTCTACAATACAAGGTCAAAAATACAAGTTTTTTTATTAATATATGTTCCCCTTGAACTTAGTGTGTGAATGACTAAAAATAGTAAAACACAAAGTACACAGTTTAAATGTGGCCAGTCTCACTGAGCCCCTTGAGAAGTTGCGAATGTCAAGGTTTTATCACCGTTTGGTTTCCCACCTCAACTATTTGTCTCCACGACACCACATTCAAATAGAACCTGTAAAAGGAACAATCTTTATTCAGTCAAGAAATTATTATATACATGTAGTTTTTACTGCGCAGATTTCTTGGCTCTTCTTTCAGACTCGAACTGAAGAGGACTCCAACCTTATTTCCCTTTTCTGATTATATTTACCCAACCTTTCAACCCTGAATTTTAATCTAGACTCAAACTATAAGATTTAGGTAAATAGGTTATTTATCTGTTTTGTACAGAAAGGTTTACCGACCAGGGAAATATATCTCGTCGGGACTCAAACCCAACGGGCATCTAAACCCAGTTTTTATTTGGTCCCGGACTCGAACCGGGACCTTTCTCAATTGGACTCAAACCAATTGGAACTTCAGTGGACTGAACCACCGGCATCAGTGGACTCGAACCACCGGCACTTGGTCTCGGACTCGAACCGGACCTTTCTTCAATTATTGCTTGTCTTCAACAAAGTTTATGATGACAATCTTAGAAAATCTGTTCTTTTATGAAGAATGCTCAAAGACAAATCTGTCCATTAAGATATTTATTACAATATTCAAGAAAAGCAATACAGAGCTCTGGGTTCCGTCTCTATCTGAGGCCATGATTCTAAACAGCAAAACTGTTCAACTTGCCTTCGGAAAAAGAAAGAACGCCTATATCCTGAACCCAGTCAAATTAATACAGTTTCTTGGAATATGCAAATGATGGTAGAACTGACGTCATCCGTGTTGTCCTTCATCCTCGTTCCTTGGTTGGTTTGTTGACCTCGTTCTGACCCCTCATTTGGTGATCTTGTTGCCAGGCATTTTGATCTGTGAAATTTCAAGAACAACATCCTGACCTTTCAATGCCCTAAGCACATAGACAGTTTTTAGGGACAGCACCTCTTACTCCAGTGTTGCTATGCAACCTGGCGGCCCAGTTCCTGTTTGTGGTTTCCTGTCTATTTCTTATAACCTTACACAGGTTCTGTTATTGTCAGTTCCAAGTCTCCTGCACTCTTAAAGACAAGTGAAATGGTTAAAACAAAATGAAAATTATAAAGCATATCATACTAAAATTAACATGTAGATATATTTGCTAATGCAGATTATAATATTGATTATAGAAGGCCAAGCATTTCATATATTGTTGATAAATGTTGATAATATAAAGCCAACACAATAAGACCTTACACCCACTCACATCCCATGTTGCAGACAGGCCAATCATCTCAGTCTGCCTCTGCACACTTCCTGTTGTTCTGAGTCTCTCTGCACCTACTCACACAGCATTTCATGTGCACAGGTCAAGTCTTTACAAAGGTCAAACAGATTAAACAATTATTTGAACAGTTTTGCAAATACATAACATAGCACTATATCATTCTATCAAGAATTTCTTTCTACATCTGTTGTAATGTAGTGGTTAGCAATAAACCAGATTCCAGAAGAAATATGTAATAGAACAGTATGTAGCTCATATTTATTACTAGCTTGTGTAAGGGAGAGCTGAGTGGTTATGGGTTCATTAAGTTCATGTGAGTTGGGCTTATGTAAGTGGTCAAGATGTTTCCTGTTTTCGAAGTACAGGCTGTAGAGGGTTCCCAGAATAGAGGAGTGAGAAGGGTGGGGGCCCGATGGACGTCAAGACTGACAAAGTCCAGCTGTTGTGAAATAGCTATATAGCTGATAAAGGAGTGAGCCTGGAAGAGAGAGGATGTCCATGCTACCGTGAACAGTCTACCACAAGCCCGGTTTTGGAGGGCCGGGGGGGGACGACGACTGACTAGGGCTGACAGG
>NW_018127945.1:2419566-2439778 GCF_001952655.1 Monopterus albus | reverse complement strand
TATTTTTTTAGTATATTACTTGTGTGGTGTAGAAGAGAATTATTTAAGAATGTAATTATGTATGAATGTTAACACTCTGTCATAATTTTTTAGTACATTACTTGTGTGGTGTAGAAGAGAATTATTTATGTAGAGATACTGCTTGCAAACCAATGATGGTAAGATGATGTCATGGGGTAGGACTGGATAAGTCTGACTTCTTCCTACTCCATTCAAGCATGTACTAGGTATAAGCACATTGATATTGGATTAGCATTTGTTGGATATGTGTAAAATTATGTGTGTTGACATATAAACTGTCTTTACATGCTTGAAAGAAAGGATAAATCAAATCAAAATCAAATCTTTCAAATCAAATCAAATCTTTACAAACAGTTAGTTGTTGTCTGCAGATTTAGGAACAGCACCTCTGGCTCACGTCTCTTCTACTCTTGTGACAGGCAGCGTTGCTATGCAACCTGGCCTTGTTCCTGTTTGTGGTTTCCTGTCTGATTCTTACAATAAGACCTTATACCCACTCACAACTCTTCTTGCAAACAGTCCAGTCATCTCAGTCTGCATCTGCACAACTTCCTGTTGTTCTGAGTCTGCACTTAGACACCTACTCACACACAACATTTCTAGTGCACAGGTCAAGCCATTATAAAGGTCAAGCAGATTAAACAATCTTTTAAGCAGTTTTGCAAATACATAACATAGCACTATATTATTGTGGCAACCGCTGGCTGGGTTGAGGAGAGCTGGTCCGATCCTAACCTAACTGTACAACTACTATCCAGCTGTGTGCTGGCACCTAGACTGACAATGAGGAGAAAACCGTCTCTGTCTTTTCTTGGCTTTATTCAGGCGTACAAAAACAAGAAAAGGGTTGCAAAACACAGCACTATGTGCTCACTGGAAAAAGTAACAAAAACAGAACATTACAGGTCTCTCCCCGAACTTCACCATCGCCCGCCAACAGAACCAACCCAACACGCCCACCTGTCATCCCTTTTATACCCTCCCGCACCTGTTCCTCCCCCCATCCCACATTGGCCAGAACAGCGCGGCATTTCGCAGAAAACAGCGGTAACCAATACATGCACAGCTTTCAACAACAATGTCAAATCCATTTTCACACAACAGAACACACGAACATCAGCGGCCAGTCAGGGTCGCCACATAATTTTATCAAGAATTTCATTCTACAAATCTAATTTCATTTTACGTGTCTGTTTTCCTTTCTTGCCTTATAAAGTATCTGAAAGGAAATGTTGACAATCTAAATAATCCTCCTTCCCCAAGAACTCTTAAGAATATGAAATGGATTTATAATTATTCATTCAAATTACACACTGCAAATATTTACAGGGTTCAATGAGGCTGTGGATGTAATTAATGTTCTGACAATATAATATAATATAATATATTATGCATTCTGATTGTGCTTGGTGTACACTGGGTGTGCTTGTGTCACTCAGGCATTTTTATTCAAAAATAATAGTGTCTCCACAGTGGATGGTTTTAGATGATGTCGTTTTTTGAGACAACTTCCCCACCTTTGGTGAACACGCTTTCACACGGCACAGATGATGCTGGTGTCACCAGGAACTATTTGGCCAGGTTGAGCAGGTGTGGGTACAGGGATTTGTGTGTCATCCAGTAACCTGAGGGGACCTGTGATCTGTCCAGAGGAGGAGCAGACCAATATCGCTGAACCTCCACAATGGCATCTGCAGTAGTATTCTGAGATTTTCTGGCATCTTCTGCATCTTTGTCAAGGAGCTTCCACAGGTCAGTGCCTGAAAATGAAACATTACAGGACATTTATAAAGCATACAATTAAATACAAATAGATATATAAATACAAATGTGACTAATGGTGTACCCGTGGAAGCCGCCACAGCAGGTTCTGGCTGTGTCAGTGTTGATGATGTTGATGGTACATTGTCATGAGGTGCATTTCGGATTAAGGCACCACACTCACACTTCAAGCGACGCACAGCTGCATCAGTGTTCGCTGGATTGTGAAAGCCAATTGTTATACGTATAAACTGTGTTTAGGTTGTGTGACACAGTGACTCTGTCACTGACTGTGTCCACACATCTCTCTGGTGCATTGTCGGCAGCGCACACACACACCACACTCACTTGTGGACACATCATCCTGGTAGCATTAACATTTTTTCATGTTTGGCTCGGTAATGCCTCAGCATTGATGACCTGTTGTTGTTATACAGTACATCAGCTGCTGAGAACAGCGTAAACACTGCACCTATGAAATCACAATGAGATCTGTGTGTGATTTATTCCTCCTGTGTTTATTCGGAGGGGACCGTAAACTGGGACATCCATTATATGAATAACAGACTTGACTGGTGGCACCATTTCCCACACTTGTGACCGTTTCCTCGATGGCTCCATAGCGAGGCAATCCAACATGTGTTGACAAGAGGTACGACAGAGTGCCCTTTCATCCATCTTAAATACATCTGTATCGCACCAATATTTCAAGGCTCCGCCTATCAAACCAGTCCAGTCAGCTGATTCAATCTGAATAAAGCAGAAGTGGTTCGAACGTCATCTGTCACGTGGTTCTTCCTGATTTGAAGCAAGCTTCAGCACAGTGCTTCAGAAAAATATCCAAATTTGAAGCAAGCTTTGGAACCTAGGTATCAGAGGGAACATCACTACCTGTTTCCTTTTTTGCCTTGATGATCCCTGTATTGTTTCATGCATTTTTCTGAACTGAACTGTGAACTGAACTATTTGCTTTCTGCCAGAGGAAATCCCCTTAAGTATGTTTTTGTATGAAGTATTGTTTCTGGGGAATTGATTCTTGTCTGGCCATTATAGTAGCAAGGCTTGGGGGACATCAGTCGGTCCAGACAGAAATACTTAATTAACTTTTGAAGGCGTGATCAGGTGAGTGCATCCCTAGACCTAGGTTGGAGTCAATGATGCAATCTTCTACCTTCTTCAGCTGTCATGCTTCGGTTCCGCTGCTTCCCGTCCGGCTTTTATTTTGACATTACTTCCTGTTTTTTTTCACCTTAGTTTCGGTCTTTTTACGTTCTTCATCACTCACATTAGTTTCACCTGCTTCGTTATTATTTGCACCTGTTTACACCTCTATTTAGGCAGCGCCCTCCCACAAGGATGCTGCAAGATTGTTCTAGACCCCAGCTCTGACTTTCCTGCATTTACTTCGGTTTTGGTATTTTGTGTTTCTGATCTCGAACTGTTACCTCGGACTATTCTATTCTGCCTCGCCCTCTTGTTACGGACTGCCACGGTGTATGATTATCGGACTTTCTCTTTTGGACAACGAACTTTGGATTCCCCTGGATGTATGTGTTTGCTGGCTCTGACCTGGGACTGATACCAACCGTGAGTTTTGTGTTCACCTTGTCTTGTATGGTTTTGTTTCGTTTTAGTTCTTTTATTAAAGAGGTGGTTTTGTTCATCACTTCCTTGTCTGGCCATTTAATGAGTTCACTTTTCGGCCGCATTACGCGCGCCGTTTCTGACATCAGCTCTCTTTCTCTCTCTCTCTCTCTCTTTCACACACGCACACACCTGGACAAATTAGGCAGCACTGTGAGAATAATGTTCTTTGATTTCTTCTGTGCTTTTAACACAATCCAGCCTGTCCTGCTGTGAGAGATGCCCCAGAGGATGTAGATAGACGCCTCTAAATCACCCCTGGATTACCGAGTACCTGATAGACAGACCACAGTCTGTGCGACTGCAGGGGTGATGTCTGAATGAGTGGTCAGCAGCACAGGAGCGCCACAGAGGACAGCCCTCTCACCGTGTACACCTCTGACTTCCAGTACAAATCTGAGTCCTATCATCTGCAGATGTTTTCAAATGGCTTTGCAGCTATGGAGTGTGTCAGTGGTGGAGAGGAGACAGACTTTAGAAGCCTGGTGGACCACTCTGTTGCATGGCACTGGAATGACTATCTGCTACTAAATGTGGCCAAAACCATGATGATGGCCATGGACTTCAAGAGGACCAGGACAAGCTCAGACCATTTCCATTCATGGACAGGAGGAGGAAGTGGTGGAGAGCTACAAATAGCCTATGTGGGAGTCCACCATAGTGACAGACTGGACTGGAAATGCAACACTTCACGTCTCCAGGAAGGGACAGAGCAGACTCTACTTTCTGAAGTAGGTTAGGGACTTTAACATGTACAGCAAGCTGTTGCAGATCTTTTACCACTCTGCTGTGGTCAGTGAGGTGTTCTTATGTGCTATCTGCAGGGGCAGCTGAGTCAGAGCCAGTGACACCAGCAAACAAAACTAATCAGGAAGGCTGGGGACATCTCTGGAGTTGGTTGTGCAGAGGAGGATGCTTATGGAGAACACTTCACGTCCCCTCTATGACCTACTGGTCAAACAGTAGAGCATTTTCAGGCAGACACTTCTTCAGCTGCACTGTGACAATAAATGCTTCAGAAAGTCTTTCTTGTCTACAGCAATCTCATTCCTTTGACAATTTGCCTGGCAAAGGTTTGGACACACTTTACTATTGAAATGTCCAAACATTTGGTTCATATACAAAACACATACCACATTCATGCAGGAGCTATTTTAGGAAAGTCAGAGGGTAAACTATCCCTGTGGTGGTGTTACATGAACATGAAGAGAAAGTGTGTAAGGATCCTAAATCATATCACACATGATGGCCATTCTGTTCAAAAATAGTGTTCCTATCAAAATGACTATTCTGCCTAGAATATTATATCCATTAGAGATGCTACCCAATTCCATCTCAAATGTGATTGATATAGACTAACTGTATTTATGGCAAAGCCAATAGGTTAGTACGAAAATTAGTAAACTGCAATAAATGAAAGAACAGGGAGGACTGGGGTTTTGTGGTAATTCAACTCAGAGTTGTTAAGTCTCAGAAGGATTCAAGAAGTTGATGTGATTTACCATATCTGTTTAGTTTACATTAAAAACATTACAATAAGTCTTGTCAGTGTCTTTTTCCCTGTGTCTGTCAGTTTGCTTGTCCTTATACTGAAACAGAATAAAGGACCCATGCTCTAAAAGACATTATAGCGAAAGACATATGCAAGTATCAGTCACAAATCCTTGGGTTTTACACCAGACCATCTGTCAGGCAATAAAACACCATTGTAGTTTTCTCATAGACCTCCACAGCACTAAAGTCACCATTAAAATATTCTTCTGGGTAATATAATAGCAGACGTTCCAGGGGGGTGGTTATCTTAAGCATTCTTCAAAGCACACCTTTCATGTGACCCTTAGATAAGTCTCCCTTATTTTAAATATAGCAGTTTTAACACAAGCATTGACCAATGATTCCTAACCCAGCTTCATTCTCTTACAGAGTCCCTGAACATACTTTGAAGGACATACAATGCAGTCTTTTGATTATTCTGAAGTGAAAACGCAATTTGCCACAGTATCATTGTCAGTGGTAGAAGAAGCACTCAGATTTTTTACTTAAGTGTATTAATACCACATTGTAAAAATACTCTTTTACAAGGAAAAGTCCCACATTCAAAACGATACTTAAAAGCTGTTCTTAGTTTGTAAATTATGAAGGCCCGGAATATTACTTGGTGACAGACCCAGCATGTCAATGTGGTGAGAGAAGGTCCCGGAATGAAAAACATTTCCTCAATGATTGGTGCGTTTGTAGTAGTTTCCACATTAAGTAGCAGTTTGGAGGCAAAAAGTTATTTGCTGTGTTTGTAGTGAACAAAAAAATCACATAAGAGGGCATACATTTGCAAGTGCGAGTTCTAGATGTGAACTAGGAGTGAATGTGTGTGGTTGTTCGTCTGCGATGGACCGGCAACCTTTCCAGGGTGTACCCCGCCTTTCGCCCGATACCAGGCAAACATGTTTATTTAATGTTAAATAAACATGTTCTTATCTTTCATTATTTAAAACAGCCCATAACGCAGTCATGTGACAGGAGTCCTCTCTTCATGTTAATCTGTGCTTTGCTTCAGTCCATTTGAAATCCAAGAAATCAGCTTCAGACTGACTTGTACTAACCTTTTCATTAACAGTTGTAGGATTTATAGCTGGGCCCAGCTTGGCCTGTTTAGCTTCTGATTTCTGACTAGCACTGTCCTGCTATTTCAAATACTTTAGCATCTTTTTCACATTACAATGAATGTGTACTTGACCCAGTGTGACCTGCATGGGCTAACCATGCAGTATGTTTGTAATTAGCCAAACTGTGTTTGTAATTATTCTAATTTTAGTATAATAAGCTGCTGTAAAAGACTAGTTGTATAAAAAGTATTAGACTTTGGACTTGTATCTTAACACTACAGAAAAAGCTGCAATATAGTGCTATTTGATGTTTTGGCATAAGGTTCAACTGGGGCAAATAAGATTACTGACGAGAAGCACACAGCACTGTGAGTAAGAGAATATGGGGCTGTGGGCTCTGCAGCATTGTGTACTTGCTGTAGGAGAGAAGAGAGAGCAAGAAAGTGCAACTGGCGTCGGGTGTATTGATACTAAGAAAAATGAATACTAAAACTTTTTCAAATATTCAGAATTGATGTGTCAAAGAAAATTTATATTTTTGACAACACTGTAATAACACTGTAATTTTAAAAAACCTCACCAATGTCTCCTATATGGCTAAGGTCTTTCTGAGTGTCCAGCAAAGTCTTGAGGTCCTGAGGTTGTCAGGTTTGCCCGGCTGCACCTTCCTCTCTTCTCTTTCTCGCACTAGTCAGCTCCCTTACACTGATTATTTGATTAGACACACCTGCCCCGATTCTCTAACACTCATCAGCTGCGCCTCCTTAGTCTCCCTCCTTATTTATACACTGCTCACCTATCACTCCCCTGCTAGTTCTTTCTCCGTCGTCAGACCTCCCCATGCATGTTGCTATTTTCTTGTTTATTCGTTATGCCAAGTATATTTTGTGTTCCCTGCTTCCTTCTGCGTTTTGCCTAGTTCCTGTTCTTGCCCCGCCGTACCTGGCTTCCCTCCGCATTGGACCTCTCCTCTAGATCCTGGTACCCTCAGCTCCACCAGCCACCACCGTCACAGGTTGATGCACAGTCTCCTTTTATCTGACTCTCTCCTATTACCTCCTCAGCTATCCAACTTATGTGACACTGTAAATAAATCTCACTGCTTGCACCGAAGCCAGCCGCCTGGGTCTGTTGTTTTTCTCCGCTCGCTCACCTGTGAATCCATTCAGAACACATGAGGCATTGCTGAGCAAAGACACAGTTAAGAGTTAAAAAAACAGACTGCATCTATCCAAACTAAACTTTAAGAACATTACTTAAAGAAAATGCTCTTTAGTGTAGGAGTATAAAACACCAAAAAAAGAGAGATGTTGTTTGTAATAACCTAGTTCTGAAATAATAGATTAGGTGTACCTGTTGGAGAGTCTTTGTGGGAAGAATTTTTTCAAGTTTGGACAGAAACAACTACATCAATGTCCGGATTGCTTTGTCATATGTGGGACCAAAGTCTCATGGGAAGACATCCTGGAAAAAAGTGATATACCTCAAATAAATCTCTAAGGTGTTTCTGATATGTCCATACAAACCATACAGTACATTTTCAAAATCATGGGTACACAAAACAAAAAAGGAAATTACACATTTGTTTGTACAAAAATATTTGAATACTCATTAAAAACAAACAAAAAAAAGATATTTCATGCGGCTATGCTTTTTTCTTTAAAGAGCCCACAGCATGTTTTTCCTTGTTTTCTGTCTTATCTACAATGTTACAACTGTGAATTATCATCTTTGTGTGACCTAAAGCTCAAAAAATGAGGTGTATTAGTACAGCCATTACCTCAGTTCTTTAATTGGACAGCTCTGAATAACGAAGGAGTCCGTCTTTCTTCATCTAGTGCTGGTTTATTTTAACCACAAGCAAAATTACAAACATGACCTGGGTTGCTCCCTTTTTCCAGACACACACAGGCCGCTGGAAAGTGGAGTTCTCCCGCCACACAGAACTTAATACATTTATAAGGTTAAGGCTAACCCCTTACCCAGAAAGATTATAAATTTTCATGCGGCTATGCTTTTTTCTTTAAAGAGCCCACAGCATGTTTTTCCTTGTTTTCTGTCTTATCTACAATGTTACAACTGTGAATTATCATCTTTGTGTGACCTAAAGCTCAAAAAATGAGGTGTATTAGTACAGCCATGTTCTAGTACTTCTATGCAGAAGCAACTTAGTTTATACATGTCTTGCAAACTCTCGCTCGTGACACTTTTTTCTAACAAAATAAGGATTTCCTTGAATGGTCATAATCTCCAGGCAGATGCACGTTCATGTCAGCTTGCCTGACAGCCACCGGTGCCACTGTAAAAGTGGAATTTTGAGAGTGCACCTGGTTTTGTGGATATATTTTCCCTTCTGATGCTGCACTGTGACCAGAGGATGTGGAGAAAAATACAGGGCCTGAGGTTACTGCATGTCTGGGAATGTTCCTGTTCAGGGACTTGCTGTTTTACCTGAGTGGGTCTAACCTACAGGCAGCCGGCCCGTGAAGCCCCCTGCAACGGTGAATGATCAGCTCATCAAACGACTGTGCAGGACAAAAAAGGTATTACAGTTTTTCTCTATCGCTTTCATTCATTTCTCACAACAGAATTGAAGTTTGCAGATCTCCAAGTGCATTTCTCAAAACAACACGTACAAACTGCACAACATAGTGGATAACCGGAAAAAGCGCGTCACCTGCTCAAAATGCTTTGTCTATTGTGCAAAAGTGTGTTTATTCATCAATCATTGTGTCAGAGGCAGCAGAATCCCATGTCATTTCCTCAACAATGTGAATGTGACAGGCAAAATTATTAGTCATGTTGTCATTAGAACATCATACTCAGTTTTTGATAACCGAACTGTTGCGAGGTTGCTCACTGCTGCTCACAGTGAAGAGATTTTTTCGAAAGGACTTTGTTGAGCAGGACTTTTTGAATACGATGACAACACGGCTGTTCTTCCAAACACAGAGAACTTGCTCTGCTAGACAGCAGCTTAATGTCTTTTTTCCAAACACGTTGGACTTTCAAAGAACTTGCTCTGCTAGACAGGAGCTTAATGCCTTTTTTTCCCAAACACGTTGGACTTTCAGAGAACTTGCTCTGCTATACAGCAGCTTAATGCCTTTTTTTCCAAACACATTGGAATTTTGTAATCAAGCGTGAACGAAGAAGGATTATATCAGAAAAAAAGACAAAGTGGGAAGAACTATATATGTACAACAGAAGGTAAAGGTGAGATTACGTGGCAGTTTTCCTATGCGTCATGTCGGTCCTGTCTGTTGGGCCACAGATTCTCATCCACATCACAACATATATTTTCTCTTGCTCTGCACCGTGGAAAGAATCTTCTTGAGTGCCTAATCCTGCCTCTGCATGCATCTGCTGAGATTTCCTCACATGCTGCATCCATGGCAGCCAGCAGTGTCATCCGCGTATGTGGCTGATGATCATAAACCTTCCACCGCCAAGCCGAGAAGAACTCTTCAATTGGGTTCAGGAATGGGGAGTAGGGTGGAAGGAATTCAATCAGCATCCTGCAGTGGTGGACAAACCACTACCTGATGTTGTCAGAGCGATGGAAACTAACATTACAGTATCACAAATTACTACATACTTTGGTACATCATCTCGATTGAGGTCCCTCTCATCTTCAGGAATGACATTTCTATAGAGATTGTCTAAGAATGTAAGGAGATGCTGTGTGTTGTACGGTCCCATAATAGGAATATGAGCTAGCACACCTTGGTCTGACATAGCAGCACACATAGTGATGTTTCCTCCCCGTTGGCCTGGGACATCAACAGTAGCTCTCTGGCCGATTAGATTTCTACCACGCCTTCTGCCTTTGGCCAGGTTGAAGCCAGCCTCATCCAAGTATATGAAGTTGTGAGGTGGTTCTCTTCGTTAACGAAGGTGAAGACTCACCTGAGAGCAATTTCTCAATTCTGGACATATTTCTTAGCAAACATCTACTCACACTTTGTAGAAATCTGTACAGACATACAATTCTGAGAACATGTTCACTCATTTTGATAGTACAGACTTCCAACCTGGAAAAAAGACTAATTGGTTTGGTGGTTGTGACATTTCAGCTGAGAAACAGGACAAGTTATTTTGCACAGCTGGACAAAAGCAATAGAATTGTCAAAAACAGCTGACAGATGTACAGAACCATTTGCATGTTGTCCAAAAGCAATTGCAATTTGATGAAAACAACAAGAAATTGCTGATATGATGTGAAAAACTGACAACAGAATCTGATGGTTGAACGAGTAGTTCTGAGAAATGCAGTTCTGTTGTGAGAAATGAATGAAAGCGATAGAGAAAAACTGTAATACAGGAAAAGAATAGGTGTCATAAGTACCTATGGTTCACTTTACAGAATCAACATTCTATCTGCTAACCTTGAAACAAAACAGACTAGAGCAGACTTTAAATCTTACTAAACTGCATTACTAACACATCTGATTCAACACATTGTCTAACAATTATCTAACTGATTTACTAATATCTAACATCTACAATGTTACAACTGTGATATCATCTTAGATCAAATCAAATCAAATTTGTATAGCGCCAAATCACAACAAAAGTCATCTCTGGACACATTACAAAGTAAGGTCTAGACCTTACTGTTATCACTATTATTACAGAGGGAAAACCCAACAAATCCCCCTTGAGCAAGCACTTGGCGACAGTGGGCAGGGAAAAAACCCCTTTAATGGAAGAAACCTCCGACAGGATGGAGTTATTTCCAAGTGCTGGTCAAAGCAAGGGAAAACAGTGACTCTGTTTTTAAAGAGCCCATGGTATGTTAATTTCCAGCCATTTAATGTTAAATCTTGTGTACCTCTAGATTAGCATTGTACCCATCATAACTCCAAATAGGCTGTAATTATTTCAGAACGATAAGAGAGTGTCTTCCTATACAGGAGAGGCTAGTTTATGAACGTGCACAACTCCTGCTGCCTGTGTTGCATTGAAAGTGGACAGCACAACAAACCTCAGTAATTTGAATTTCTCCTCCATAGATAGGTAAATAACGCTATATGTACAGATGAAAAGACATTTGTAATACCAAATAATGCAAGTAATTGAGAATCCCCATATTCTAACTGGCATAATACTGGTGTAGTAACTTCTCCAGCCTTACAACAGTTCTCTCTAATGTTACAGAAACAAGGCATTAACGGACATGCAACATGTTTGATTTTTTATTACTGTTAAGTCCCACAAGTTGTAGAAATATCACTCCATTTCAAGTAACGCCAAGGTCAGTAAATCCAACCTGGTGGTTGTGTAATACCCCAGTTCTTTTATTAGACAGATATGAATAAGGAAGGAGTCTGTTTTTCTTAATTTTAGTGCTGATTTATTTTAAAGCCACAAATAAAAATTACAGAACACAACCTGGGTGGCTCCCTGCTCCAGACAAGCTGCTGGAAGAAAGGAGCTCCTGGAAACACAGAGCCTAATACATTTATAAGGTTCTGGGCTTACCCCTTTTTAACTTGAACCGGTTCTTTTATCTGAAGCACCCAAGAAGTAACACTCAGGAAACAGGAATCAACTTTACGTAGATTTATTTTCTTCTGGTTAAATGCAGAGTTATTACAGCGCTGGGCTCTGAGAGTGTGTGTGTGTGTCTTCTATTTTCAGGCGTTTCTCTCTAACTGAAAATGGACATGCAGTTAGCTGTGTCACTTACTTCCCTGATTCTGTTGTAAAAACCCCTTACTCATGCTTCAGACATGAGTGAACAGTTCAAGCCCGTCAGGCTTCACGTCTGTAAAATAGCATAAATTAACAGTGTCTTATCTATAGTTTCCAGAACGACACTTATCTATGCAATCTATTCTTGCACAATTATCCAAGAAGATGAGAAATACTACAAGTTGACTCGAAGCTGAAAATTATAACTATAGTGCATGCATAAGAGCCAGGTTAATACTGATACATGGTGCTGTTAATGAAACACAGACAGTCATACTAAACTTTATCATTATAAAAGCAAAATAATAATTACAGTAAATAAAACAACTGTAACTCCTGAAATCCAATCCTAACACCCTTACACAAAAAGATTACAAAACATCACAAGATGGAGACAGTCCGGCGTCTCCTTCTCTTATCTAGAGCTCCAGCTGCATGGAGCCACTGGCCATAACAAAATGAAGAATTCCATGTGTGTGTGTTCCTATGTGGTGCGTAACTAAAACATTCATTCAGACATAATTCTAACACAGGATGAATACAAAAAACAATTGGTGTCAAGGTACACTTTTCAGAATCAACATTGTATTCTAACATTGAAGCAAAGCAGACTGGAGCAGACTTTAAATCTTACTAAATTGCATTACTAATACATTTGATTCAACACACTGTCTAATAATTATCTGACTGATTTATTAATTTCTAACAGTTGCTGCGTCTTCCCCCACACGACCACATACAGTCCCAAAGTAGTGAAATTAATTCCAACTGGTAATGGAGCACCTACAATAACATCATGGATCGTTAATCCTCTTGTTAACCAGCAATACTTCACATGCGGCAGACACACTGGCCTCAAGCATTCGAAACAAAAAGGTACTGTGCTCCGGGGGAATCCAGGGTGCTTCACTGGCCGCGTGTTTGCAGGTTAGGCCCAGTCAGGTAAAACAGCGAGTCCCTGTACAGAAACATGACCAGACATGCAGTAACCTTAGGCCCCGTATTCTTCTGTGAAATTTGGATGAATTTGCATGCATGGTTTCAAAATGTTCTCACGTCAAAATCTGGTGGTCAACTACTAAAATTGCATTTGAGACCCTCTAGTTTAAAATGGTGTATGGCTTCATGGCATTGAAATATGACATATGTTTTTGGCATTAAAAAAAAAGCATTTTTAATGGTTTTCGATGGTGAGTAACAGTAACCTAGGTACATATGTGTGAGTATTTTTTTATTTCAGCCATTTTAGGCAAATTTAAGGAAGTGAGACCTCAGTTTTTAAATTTTAAAAAAATAAATAATCTGTAGCAAATTTGAGCTACATTCATTCAACACAGCCAAAATGGCTTGAAAAACAAAACACAAATGTTACCACTA
Source organism: Monopterus albus (assembly GCF_001952655.1). NCBI lineage: Eukaryota > Metazoa > Chordata > Actinopteri > Synbranchiformes > Synbranchidae > Monopterus > Monopterus albus. The sequence continues at coordinate 2,426,675 of NW_018127945.1, read as the reverse complement.
GTCAACTAAGGCCGCATATTAATATACAGTAGGTGCATGACAGAGCAGCCAGACTGATCCTGCCTGTACCTTCACTTACCCACAGACAGTTTCACTTATGTAGGGATGCACTTACCTGACAGCCACTGGATGCTTGCTGTGGACTCGGCTGCCATCTGTCTGCTGCATTTGTGTGTATGGTGCCCGTGATGGAGTCTGACTGGCAGTTGGGGAAGAAAGATGCACATGCGCTGTGTTTTTTCTTCAATACCGGTAATAAGCAATATACCGGTAATATGCAATGTATTATAACCACCAATTTTCATACAATGGTATACAGTAAAGCCAGTATGCTGCTGCAACCCTATTCATAATCCAACAGCTGCAGTGAGTGACTTGCACTCCAAACAACCTAAAAAGCCCTGTTTGGAAATAGTTCAGATTTTGGTCAGTAGATGGCAAAATTGTGGAACACTCAAGGTAAAGTTGTAACAGTTAAACTATGTAAGCTAGAGTTAGCCCATCATTCCCTCAAGGCAAGCTAAGGAAACATCTCAAAAATATGCACTTTTGACATAAAGCTAAAAAAATGAGGCGTACTAGTACAGCTATGCAGAAGCAAATCAGTTTATACAAGTCCCGCAAACTCTCACTCAGGAGACGATTTTTTTGCTAACAAAATTAAGTCTTATGTGATAGTTTAAGGATTTCTTTGAATAGGCATAATCTCCAGGCAGTTGCGCATTCATGTGTTTGTCTGACAATCACCTGTGCCATTGTAAAAGTGGAATTTTTTGACTGCGCCTGGTTTTATGGATCTACTGTGAGCAGAGGATGTGGAGAAGAATACAGGGCCTAAGGTAGTAATACAAGTAAAGTGCAGTAGCATGTGTTCTTGTTGTGTTTTTCATTATGCTTCTTTCATTGGCTGTTTTAAAGTTTTAAAGATTTTGTGATTTAGCTTTTGTGTTACCTACGTATCAACTTTATATTTCATTTATATTGTGTGGCATTCGTGCAGACAGCAAAGTAAAAATTTCTTTGTCCAGGGAAACATGTTTCCTTAATGTGCATATGACAATAAACACTTGACTTGAAATACAAACAGCATGAAAAACGGTCCTGGCACAATTGGATAAACTGTATGATGATAATGCATGTGAGTGCTGAAATGTTGTCTCTGGCCACAAATGTATGGACAGTGCCTACAACTGAATCCCATGTGACAGTCGCATTACATTATATAAACAACTGGAAAATACAAAGTGTTGTTCTCCAGACTAAAGCGATGCTGGAGTGGCATACTGCTGAAAACCTGGGAAATGGTCAGTCCATGATCTTCAAATAGTTGTCACATAGTTCCCAGCAATTATCAAAGAGTATTTTAGCTTGAAGTGCCCAACACTAAATATACAACTAAAACAACCTGGAAAAAGTTTCTTCTCTTTTCAGGATCTCTCAGCAGATTGTGGACAAGAAGCATGAAATTTGAGTCAGATACTTATTCTGCATCATCAGCCTGCATAAATACAGTATTAAAAACACAGTATCGTTTTAAAACATTATAAAGGCAAAATCTGTTCCCTGATTTTAATACATTTTACAATAATTGCAGACGAACAAATGAAAAAAAAACATCACACTAAAAGCAAAAACTTGGATCATCACTAGTAAAACATAAAAAAAAACAAAAAACAAAAAAAACATCCAAAAATATTTTATTTTGTTGACAGCAGATTTAAACCCACCTCCACATTCCACGGGGACTAATCTTAAAAAGCTGGCCATAAGGTATGTACACGTCATAGTTGGCCGTCTGGTTAGAACATGACATAGCTGGCCATCAGGTATGTACACAACGTAAATGGCCATAAAGTACATACACGACATAGCTGGCCATCAGGTATGTACATGGTGAGGAACCAATGGCCGTCAGTTAAGTGCACGGTAAATAACCACTGGCCGTGAGCTAAGTACACGATGTAGCTGGCCGTAAGGTATGTACACAACATAGTTGGCCGTCAGGTAAGTAAACGGTGATTAACCATTGGCCTTAAGGTAAGTACATGACGTAGCTGGCCGTCAGGTGTGTACACGATGTAGCTGGCCATCAGGTAAGCACAGGACGTAGCTGGCCTTCAGGTATGTACACGACATAGTTGGCTGTCAGGTAAGGACATGACATAGCTGGCCGTCAGGTAAGTAAACAGCGATGAACCACTGGCCTTGAGGTAAGTACATGGCGATTAACCACTGGCCTTGAGGTAAGTACACGATGTAGCTGATTGTCAGGTAAGCACAGGACGTAGCTGGTAAGTATACAGCAAGGAATCACTAGCCGTCAGGCAAGGACACGACGTAGCTGGCCATCAGATAAGCATATGATGTAGCTGGCCGTAAGGTATGTACACGACATAGTTGGCCGTCAGGGTATGTACACGACGTAGCTGGCCATCACGTAAGTAAACAGTGATTAACCACTGGCCTTGAGGCAAGTAGATGACATAGCTGACCGTCAGATAAGCACAGGACGTAGCTGGCCATAAGGTAAGCATACAGGAAGGAACCACTAGCCCTCAGGTAAGGACACAACGTAGCTGGCCATCAGGTAAGCACATGACGTAGCTGGCCGTAAGGTATGTACACGACATACTTGGCTGTCAGGTATGTACACGACATAGCTGGCCGTGAGGTAAGTAAACGGCGATTAACCACTGGCTGTCAGGTAAGTACACAATGTAGCTGGCCGTGAGGTATGTAAACAGTGATCAACCACTGGCCGTCAGGTAAGTCCACGGTGAATAACCACTGGCTGTGAGGCAATACACGGCGAGGTGCCACTGGACATCAGGTGAGTCCACATCGAGCAGTCACTGGCCGTCAGGTAAGTACATGGTGAATAACCACTGTCCATCATAGGTATATGACTTAACTGGCTATCAGGTAAGTATACAATGTAGCTGACCCTCAACTAAGGACACGACATAGCTAGCCCTCAGGTATGTACACAACGTAGCTAGCCGTCAGGTGATGTAGCTGGCTGTCAGGTAAGTACACATTCTGTGTTTTATAATAATTCAAGATAAAAAACAAAATACCAAACATGGTCGACTCCTCTCGGCTCCGCTCGGATCTGCACATGCGTACTCTATTTGTTGTGGGTGCATTCATGAGTGTCTGACTTCATAAGTCTTTTGTCTTAGAAGGTTGCATTCTACAGTATAAACACTGCAAGATGAGAAGCAAGAACCCAGACAAAACTGGACTTTGTTTGGGTTCTCGTTCAAGTTGTGTATGCAGGTGCACTGCAGCCAAAGATACAAGTATGAGCAGTAGTGCGGGAGTAGTCTGTGGGATTAGTAGTTGGAAAGATGGCAAAATGTTTCAGAGAAACTTTGGATGCAATCATGCAGAGCAAGAGCGATTCGAGCCGGCCTGGAAACGGCAGAAGTAGAAAGACTGCTGATGACCCACATCAAGCAGCGAGTACACCGACCCCACTCAGCAGCCGCTGCAAGTGTGGTGGCCAACTGCAGTGTGCTGGAGCTGCTGTTGCTGCAGGCCCTCTCTTATAGCAAACCCATGGGCAGAAAGCCATGTTTCTGTTGCCAGGACAAGAGAAAAGTGGGAAATGTATGCTGCAAATGTGAGAGGTTCCTGTAAATCTGCCACTGCATAAAATAAAAAAAATGCATCCAAATCAATGTTGCTGTCAGCCATTGACCCATCTCAGGGCCTAGTAATAACAATAATCAAATATTGGTTGAAATGTATTTTTTGGAAATTATATTACCTTTTCATTTTTTCCCATAAAAAAGTTATGTAAACATACTGGCCTAAAAACGGTTAAAAAACTCCCAGAAATATAATTAATATTTGATATGTATATTTCAGGCAGAAGTTGTTCTAAAAGACTGGCTAGTTTAAAGTGGAATAAATATGAATTTATAATAATTTTATAGCTGTGTTTGGGAATGTGACAGATTTTGGTCATGGGGACAATTGTGTGATTTTTTATTTATTAAATCTGCCACTGCCAAAAAAAAAGCATCAAAATATATGTTGCTGCCAATCACTGACCCATGTCAGGGCCTAATAATAACAGTCCAAAACTGGTTGAAATGTATTTTTGGAAATTATTTTAATTTTTTTTGCATAAAAAAACTGTGGAGTTATGTAAACATACTGGCGTATAAAGAGTTACAGATTCCAGAAATATAATTGATATTTGATATGTATATTTCAGGCAGAAGTTGTTCTAAAAGACTGGCTAGTTTAAAGTGGAAAAAAAGAATTTATATTAATTTTATAGCTGTGTTTGGGAATGTGGCAGATTTTGGTCATAGGGACAATTGTGTGACTCTTGTCAGGAATTATTAAGGTTTAATTACTCAAATTGACGTAAAACCAGGATTTTCTGTCATAGCTGGTCGAGATGGAGCTTTGTTTATCTGTTCTGTGTCAAAATGAAACTGATTATTTTCATTATGTATTAATCTGTGGATTATTTTCTCCATTAATTGATTGACTGGTTTTGTAAAACTTATGACTGCAGTGACACATGCTGTCAGAAAGCCTTAAACAATTATCAGAATAGTTTAATATACAGTAGGTGCATGACAGAGCAGCCAGACTGATCCTGCCTGTACGTTCACTCACCCACAGACAGTTTCACTTATGTAGGGATGCACTGATGCTGATACCAGTATCGTGTCTAATACCACCCTCTATTATTCTACTCCTACTTGTAAAAGTTGTCCCAGCATTACCTTAACCTCATTCTGACTGGTTTCGGTTCGGAGGTACAGTATTTTAAGATAAGTGACAACAACAAACGAAACACTTGGCGACAGTAGGGAGGAAAAAACTCCCTTTAATGGAAGAAACCTCCGACAGACCTCGGCCCTTGGTGGGTGGCCTTCTGCCTCGACCAGTTGGGGTGAGTGGATAGAAGAGAGAAAAAAGAAAAAAAAGAAAAGCAACAAGACACAACAAAGAATCAAACACTGGGCAGGTTGTTGTGGCCGGTGACTCAAACTGACTCTCTCAGTGAAAACAAACGCTAACTATGGAATTAAACAGTGATGTTAAATGAGTGCTGTCAATGAAAATGGGCTGAATTGTCGTGGAAAATGGAGGCTGAGACCAGCAGCTCATCTTCACCAGAAAGGACAGGATGAAGCCACAGACAGCAGCCATTTTAACATAACAGAAGGCAGCTTTATTAAACTTTTTAATTGCTGATTGTGATAATATGCGCTCCTAAACTGTGATGTTCTGGTCAGGGTTTGTGAAATCATTACATCCTAACCCAGGGTCACACTCCTCAAAAAGGTTAAAATCCACTGTATTACAGTATGTTGTGTAGCAGTCTACAGAAATTCAGTCAGTTACATTATCACAAGTTTTTAGATAATTTGTACAGCCTCCTGTTACATAGGATATAAGCAGTATTAGAAAGTAATCTCATGGAATTAAACTCTGTCATTGCACTTTTATAGTAACTGTAGTTTTTTTATAGTATAAACATTCCATCATTAAGTACTCAGTATTGGCAAGTACTCAAATGTAAGTAGTGTATCATTGTTAATGTTTTGATTAACCACACAACATACACACTTGCCAACATTTATGGCCCTAATAATGATGACCTATATTTTTTCCATAATTGTTTTCTCTTTGCTGGATGACTTTACAAACATTATTATTGCTGGAGACTTTAACACTGTTATAAAAATGATTGATCCACCTCCTCCATCAACACAAGAGACTGGCATTCTACAGAACTCATAAAACAATATATGAACGGCCTTGGCGATAGTTGCAGAATGAATAATCCTTCATCTAGAGAATATACATATCTTTCCTCCCTCCACCAGTCATTATCATGAATCGACCTTTTTCTCAGAAGCAATTCACTAACTCAACTTGTACAGAAACCACAATGCATTCAATCATAATCAGTGACCACGCTCCTATTTTGCTCAAATTAAATATGCAAATCCCTTTAAATTAAACCCTTTAACACATAATTGGTCCTTTAATACATAATTAACCCTTTAAAAGATGGTACTTTAACACATCATTGCTTCAAGATGCGGACTTTATATTAAAAAAAGAGTGGGCATTCTTTCTGGAGATGAACAACTCTCCAGGAACCTCACCCTCTCTACTATGGGAAACAGGAAAAGCAGTAATTAGAGGAAAAATAATATCATACTCATCATACAAGGAAAAAAACAAGAATTGGAAAACAATTAGGAGCTAAAGATAAAACAACTGACAGAATCATATTCAAATAACCCTACTGAACAAATACAGAATGAATTGACCCACCTTAAAACTCATTTTATAATAAAAGCATTTTATAGCAAACTATACTCCTCTGATCATGAACCAAATCCATCTGAAATAGATACTTTCCTAAAGTAAATATAAAATAAATATAAAATTATCAACACTATCCAGAGAACAAACTGATATCTTAGATGCCCCCATCACTCTGGAAGAACTCCAAAAGCACTGAAATCCATGCCAAATAATAAATCACCTGGACCTGACCGATTTTATAAACACTTCTGGCAGATATCACCGTTATTTCTCAGAGTTACAACAGAAATTAAAACCACCTCAACAGTACTGACACATACACTCCGGTTGAAACTATTTAACTTAGTCAACCTTGCACAACAAAAATAAACCGACACCATAATTGTATCATTAGATGCAGAAAAAGAATTCGACAAAGTTAACTGGTCATTTCAGCACACTAAGAAGGTTTGGTTTTGGAGAGTCTTTCATCCACTGGATTAAAATGCTATATATACAAGAACTACAATAACCACAAATGGGATAACCTCACAAAGTTTCTCATCTCACTGGGGAACTAGACAAGTGTTAGAATCTAACCTCTTTGTCAGAAATTAACCCAATTCTTTTGTTGGAAGCACGAGAAGTGACGACAGGAGAGGACTGTTTAAAATCAACAGAAAGTTTACTGAAAGTCTGATTACAAGAAAGTCTCACAGCGCTGGATTCAGAGAGCCAGAGCTCCCGCAGGAAAACCAACTTCTGAACCCCGAGTCATGTTTTCACATTACATTTATGCATTTTGGGCTAGGTCCGCCCCA
>NW_018127945.1:2394904-2411203 GCF_001952655.1 Monopterus albus | reverse complement strand
GTGTGTGTGTGTGTGTGTGTGTGTGTTTGAGACAATAAGCTGGCCAAGTGGTCGTCTTCAGGTGATACAACCCTCTGTGTGTGCAAGATACCCCCTGGTGGGGCAGAACTTGGGATATGCTTAGTGTGTCCAGGTGTGGACTAGTGGGGCTTTGTTGAGATGTAAATAGGTCGTCTGGTTGCCTGGGAGATGCAGACATTCAAAGGTTATAGAAAGTAAGCAGATTCTACCTCATTCAAATTGTAAGACATATAAGCAAGGAGAATGAATGTATTAGAAAATAACCAGGGCTCAGTAATGCACAATAATCAATACAGCTGTAGTCAGATAAGATAAAATTATGAAAGGTAACTAAAGGGAACTGAAGGCATGAGAAGTAACTAAAACTGATAAAGTAACTAGAGTCTATAAGACTCAAATCTTACACAAGGATGCCCACTCTCACCATCTCTATTTGCCATTTGCATTGAACCCCTAGCAGCAGCAATACATCAAAATAATAGCATCAAAGGAATACAAGATACTAACTCACAACATAAAAATTAGCCTCTATGCAGATTATTTATTATATCTACAGGGCCCCTACAGTTCACTACGAGAAACTTTCTCCACAATAAACTGGAATAAACCCACCATATTGCCACTCTCTGAAGATGCCTTGGATTCTACAGCTCAAGACTATCCCCTACCATTTCACACTGGCATTAAAAATTAAATATTTAGGCATCGGTATTTCCCCCAGGCTGTCAGAACATTTAAACCTCAACTACAACATGGCAACACAAAGGAATCACTCACCTTCATCATCTATTTGAAAACAACCAGTTTATACCATTTAATACATTAGTCCAGAAGTATGAAGTTGGTAGAGGAGAATTTCTCCAGTAGCAACTGTTAAAATCAAAGATCAATATAACAACAACCCCCTGCACTGTGGTATTATATTTTCATATTTGGCTTTCTTTGCTAGAGTATCTGACTGCACCATGTGTCAACTCTCGTCTGCCTGCTTCCACAAGCTATTTTTCTGTGGATTTTGTCAGGCGCACGCACTCACTTTGTGTCCTTCCCTGCACTTTGTTACGTTAAGCTGTGTGTGAGTTGTTTAGGACCCAGTAAAAATGCAGATTCGAACCCAGGTAGAAAAGAAAACGTATTTAATGCTCCAAAAATAACAAACAAAACAGAGCCGGTCTCGTCCGCTGATCTTGGGGCAGCTGGGCACACTGGATTGACTGGACTACTGTCTCCCGGGGTGAATGAGAGGCGTTGCTCGCTACATAAGAACAACAAGAGTGTAAGAACAAGCAGCAGGTATAGAACAGATTGTTTCTGGTAGTCACTCTGGGGACCTGAACAGCTGAGTGCGCCGCAGGCCCAGGGAGTAATCCAGGGAGAAGGAGACTGGTGCCAGAGATCTCGGGTTGGTGTGTGGGTCCCCTGATGAGGCAGCGCTGGTAGCTGAGCGGTGCGATGTAGGATGGTGGTCGCTGTTCCAGGATAGCCTAGGAGCTCTGAGAGTTGGAGCAATTCACAAAAGCAGTCCAAAAAACCAAAAACCCCTTTACACGTGTGAAGGGCACGAAAACCGATACCACAGACTAATGCGAAATAAGAGTTCACAATGTTGTCGAAGGAGCGTAGCTCAAACAATGGTCCATAAACTTTGGCATGAACATGGAGGCGGTTACCACCAGAATAATACATAATAATCTGGCGACGAGGATGCACCAACGCTGACCCTATATACTGCTCCGATAATGGAGAGCAGGTGTGCCTCGTTGCCTGGAATGCACCCTCACCTGTGCGGGGGCGGAGCTGCTACCTGTGCCTGCTACAGAGGTACATGGGGCGGCCAGAGTCACAGACGTAACACACTTATCCTTCTCTGAAAAACACAACAGCTGCCCCTGCCTTCTCATAGTGGTAGTCAGGTTCTATATGGGCATGATTGTGCCTGCTTCTCAGACAAGGCCTGTTGCAGGAGAGAGGATGTTGTACTTGGGCTGCTATTGCGGGATATCACGACGAGCTGTAATGTTGTTTATAATGCTCTTGGGTGGTGGCGGGGCATTGATTACATTGAGCTGCGCTTTTATCCCAATAGCAACAGCTTTTAGAGGGCAAAACTTATATATGAAATAGAACGATGGTTACGTACAGTAACCCAAGCTTCTATGAGTATAGGCGTAGCCCTCTAAGCTTGCAGCCCCACTGTCTCTACCTCTGCCGGCTGACGGAAAAGCGCTGGCATGGGGAGCCGAACTCAGGACACATAGGCTTTATTCGGCCACAGCGGACCTAAGTGGAGAGAGCCCAGTTCAATGCACAAGGCGCGAAAAAAATCACTTCAGGACTCAGGATTGCACATGCGCAAGGGATAAACCCAAAAGCGGTAGCTCTTAGAGGGCTATGCCTATATTCATAGAAGGATAAGGATAATCACCTTTATTGGCCAAGTATGTTACACACAAGGAATTTGTTTCCGGTACAGAACCGAGGAAGCCATCTGCGGCGCCAACTCAACCGATGGCTCTAACCCTGCCACTGTCGCCTCCCCACGACTTGGGTTACTGTATATAACTATCGTCATGAAATGCGATTTGGGGAGAAAGGCTTCAAAGCACTTGCAGAGCCCCCTGCATGGAGTGGGGAAGGGGGAGGTAGGAAGATGCAGAAAAAAGGGTAATGACAAACATGAACACTTAATGGGAGTAACCTTGTAGTAAGTACTTCAGTACTCCAAAAACAGCCTAGTTCTGAATCACTGCAGCTTGCTTTAGAAAACACTACCATGGCTTAAATGCTGAGGACAAGTACATAATGTAAAAATCCCACTCTGTTTCACCCAGTACATGCTGTAATTCCCTACATTTTTTCATTTGAAATTTAAAAAGAAAAATGAATGCACTCAATTAGTCACACAATTAGCACCAATTTAATGATTTTCTAGAAAGTTAGCCAAGCCTACTACATATGGATGGAGGGGTAGAGAAAATGCCTGTAAAGGAAACAGAAAGAGGGGACAGATGGTCAAAGAAAAGAAGGAAAAGGAAAAAGCAGGATATAACTAAAGGCAACCTTCAAGTTCTTTTTTGAAAGCATAGCACATTTGAAAGGAATCCTGGCGGTATGCACTAATGTACAATACAAAGCTTGTCATTACTGTCTACAGGAAAAATACAGCTACAGCACAGAGTGTACACAGAGCTTCTGTGGTGTAGCTTTTTGCTTTCATCTGTGGAGTATGACTTTGACTCTTCCTCAGAAACGAACATGCAGGACGGTTAAGTCCAACACATCCCTGGAAAAAGTCCATCCTCCATCCATGATCCCAGATGTTCGGATCTCCATTCTGTTTGATGAAATGCTCTGCAGCAGTGGCACTGCGTAGCCGGCCTGGATGGTTTTTCATCCATAGGAACACACTCTCTTTCTCTCAGCTTCAAATGTGTGATGTAAGCACAGTGTAAACACAAGTCACAGGATCATATATGTACATGCTGGCTCTTGTTCTGCTATTCTGCTTCTCACACATGAAAAAGCAAAGGAAGCTCAACACTGCATGCTATGTCTACAAACAAACAAGGCTAGGAAGTGACATTTTGTCTACATAGTGCTGAAACAGAGCAGTTTATTCAGTAACAATGAAACTGTTGTCTGTATGTTGTGTGGATAAATGGCTAATTCAACAAGCTAACTGACATTACAGTGGCATACTGGATGTTTCTTTCTGCCCACACTTACACACAGCCTTGAACACAAAAAACAACCACCAACTACACACACATTACACACTACGCACAGTACAAAGACACCAATATAGTGAGAGAAGGACAAAGAACTGACTTAAATATCGCCACTAGGTCTGTGCTTAGGTTCTACTTTTTTTTTTTTTTTTTTTTACAGTTTGCTGCATATATGACTAAAGATTGAACAAAACAATGTTAATCCAGCATGTGTCCTGTTGGACTAGTCATTTTAACACAGTATGTATATTCTGCTTTATTCTGCTTGACCTATTCATGTTGTTTGTAGTCCCATGATACATAGCTTGAATTACAAGCATGATTTTCATTTAAGCCCTGCGATGGACTGGTGGCCTGTCCAGGGTGTACCCCGCCTCTTGCCCGATGCTGGCTGGGATTGGCCTGATACACATGTTAGATAATTGTTCAACACTAAGGGTGCAGTTTAGTAATATTTGTTCCAGAAGTCTGCTTTAGTCTGTTTTATTTCAAGGTTAGCAGACAGAGTGTTGATTCTGAAATGTGAGCTACAGTTACTTATGGGACCAATTCTTTCCTGTATTAACCTTGTGTTAGAATATTATGTCTGAATGAATGCTTAGCTACACACCACGTGACAACATACATACACATTGAAATTTTTAATTTATTTATGACTAGGTAGAAATGCAGCTGCTCCAAGCCTGTGGAGCACTAGATAAGAGATGGAGTCTTCGGACTGACTACATCTGGGTAAGGGGTTTGCCCAAAACTTATAAATGTATTAGGCTCTGTGTGGCCAGGGACTCCATTTTCCAGCAGCCAGTGTGTGTGTCTCTGGAAGGGGGAGCAACCCGGGTCATGTTTATAATTTTTACTTGTAGTTAAAATAAATCAGCACTAAATGAAGAAAGATGGACTCCTTCGTTATTCAGAGCTGTCCAATTAAAGAACTGGGGTATTACACACAGAATATTTTTTGTTTTTTTACTGTGATTTTACATATATTTACTGGAAGCAAATATGATTGAAAAAACAGACCTGAATTTGAGCACATAGTTCCACTGAATGACAGCTGTATCAACTGACTGTGAACCTCAAGTTGAGTATGTCCCATGCTTGATATTACAACTTCTCACTGTTGCTTTGACCACTGTATTTAAGGTGTTATGTGCTTTACATTTCTAGAAAATAGATGCTGTCTTAGAGAGCTGGATGACAACATACAGTATGTGGATAACACACTCATGTCAGTGAGTTGGTCCTTAAGGAGCTGGACTCTGGATTTTGTTAGCTCAGCTTAGTTTATGATAAAGACTTGTGCAGGGAGAAACAGCTAGTTTAGCTCTTCCTCTACCTTTGAAGCTAGCTTTGTTTACAGCTTCATTATGCATTTTCACTGCTAAAAGTTGACATTTCTCTGTGGAATATGTGTCATGTTAGCTGCCAGAGTTGTCTATCAGAAGTGCAATGTGCTTAAAAAATGCATGCAATGCAATGTGTGCTGTATACAAATTCACCTCTAAACAGTAATTACTTGGATTTCAAGGAAGCTGCTTTATTTTTAAATAATAAAAATATCCATATATAAGAAATTATGACATTGTGGAACTATGTTGTTGTCTTTTTTTTATCTCAGTGCTACAAATGACTTTTGTAAATGGAAACCCATCTAAAGAGATACCTCTGTGTTAACACTTCTACTGCTGTTTATTCACAGTATAACAAATATATACTGTACCATTAATGTGACAAAGATGTATTGGTGTTTAAGAATGTTTCTCATTCTCCTGCAGTCATTTCTTGTCCAATTTTACCTATTTGTCAGAGCACCCAGCTGCTACCAGAGTATAGTCTCCCATGTGGTGCTGGAAACTAATTCTCTGGTCAATAACATTGTATATATACTGCAGTGTTATTGAAAACCACTCTGATTTGTCCACCTTCCTTTGATTTCATGACTTTCTTTGTGTGTGTTTTAGGCCACAATGAAAGCAACACCTCTGAGTAAACAGACTTCAAAATCTAATATGAACAAGTTATATTCCTATAAAAAAAAATTCTATCATAAGTGAGCTTATGATGAATAGCGGGTAAACTCACTATAAGCCTGGATTAATGTAAACATCTGGTCCTATTTTCTAATGTAGCCTCAAGTTTATGGTTTACTCTTTTTTAACCTCCAGTGACAACATCGTATTTAAGTTCTTTGGAGATACAGTAGTTTTCAAATTGCTACACCTTGGTGAATCTACCACTGAGGCCTTGAATTGCTATTTCTGTCAGTCTAATTAAAAGTTCAACATTTCAGCAGCATCTTTAAACCATCCAAGTATATCTCTGGCTGTGGGCTCTTTATTTTAGCTCAGTTCCTTTGGCCTTGCACTTGGATTTACCCACAGAAAATAATAGCTACTGGCTTCATAGGTTTATCAGCATTTGAAAAGAATAACAAAAGCTTAAAATGGTTACGTTTGACATTGGCAAACTAAGTAAAACAATAAAAAAATGCCACTATTATACTGTATAACTGTCATTATATCTGCTTACTACACCTCTCCATTTAATTCAGCCCTGTGGGTGTTTTTAATAAACGTTGCCATTGTAGAGGTAGATAGGCTCAATCAGTTGTTTAAGTGACACACAGTTCTCTCTAATCAATTTTTATTTATTTATTTACACCCCTCTAAAAGTTAGCAGCCTATTGAAGCCTGTTGAAGCCTTTGAGAATTTGGTTTTGTGCTTCTTCACATTTCTCTCTTCACTAAGTCTTTAAAGTCGGCGGAGCCTTGATTTATTTCTGTGAAAAAAGAGGAGCAAACCTATAACCTTAAGCCCTCTGTGTAAAGCAACCTCGTTGCTGTCAGGTGGATTCAGTCTTCAAATAGGCAGAACGGATTTGTTTTCCAGGTGTACTCACCTCTCTCTCTCAGTCTGTCTGTCTCTAATCTGATAGTATTTCTGATCCAGGGCCAGACAAGAACAACTGTTACCTGCAGCCACTTAGAATAACAAGCAACTTCAGTAAAGCCAAACTATGACTCCTGGAGCATGAAATGCACTTGGCATGCATCAGGATTGTGATTCTGTTCGAAGAACATATTGGTCCCATACTACAGAGCTACAGTGCAGGATGCCAAGAAGGAACTCCAGAGGGTTTCATATGAGGGCAAGCACCAAATAAAAAACAATTCCAGCACATGTTGACTTCACTTTAACTTCTACTCAAAACTTATGTGGCTGCAGCAGCAACAACAAACCTAACAAATGCTATACTTCTATATATACTATGTTATGTAATTATATACTTCCCTTAACCATCACCAAGTATAGCCTCCAGGGCTGATGTGGACTGTCCTGCTTTGTTTTTCTGCTGTATTTTCTCTGTTGGTTGGTAAGAGGAGGGAGGGGCTGCTCCCCTCTCACGCATGCAGTCAGTTGTGAGTTTACACATGGTGTTTGTAATGCTAATGCTTGGACATTTAACCAATCACCAGCGGCTGCTCTGCATGCATGCACCCCCTTCGTCCTCACATATCTGGTACCTGATTTTAGTACTACGTCCTCAGTGGTGCCAAAATGTAGCACCTCCAAAGTGGGCTGAGTAGTGGGAACAAACGCAGAACCTGTGACAAGATTTACTCAGGACGACACATTTCAGTAGGTTACTATAATGGAAAAACCAACTGAGACAGACAACCACACACATCTACAGGTAATTTTGAGTCGCCAATCAACCTAAGCTGCATATCTTTGGAGGAAACCAGAGTACCCAAAGAGAACCCACACAGGAAGAACATATAAACTCTGCACAGAACAGCACTGGCTTGGCTGAGACTCCAACATTGAACCTTCTTACTGTGAGACAACAGTGCTAACTGCCATTGCTGGATGTTATTACACATTGAAGCTTATAATAACTATAGGTAAGGAGATAGGACATAAAGACAGCATGTGAGGCTGCTGTTGATCTGTATGAATTTTGTGTGTGTTTCCAAAGGTAGAGAATACGCGTGAAACTGTACAGGTAGTTTAAAGATAGATTAGCAAAAAAGACTGTTGGACCTCTGAACATGCAGTTAGAAGTATTCAGCCCCTGGTAGAGCAGAGGAAAATAAACAGTGGAAAGTCTGTGGAGTTTAAAATATACATCTATTCACAAAATTAAGTTGCTTCAGAGGAGTTATATCCAGAAAAACAGCAGCAGCAGCAGAGGAGACAGTAGCACGAGGGTGTGGAGGCAGCCCGCCAGATGATTGGCATGCCCTCTTAGAGACTCCTGGTTGATCTCTTCCTGGTTGAGTGAACCATGAGGGGAGACTGAGGCTGCTGGGTGGTTGTTGTGACTGGAGCACATGTCATAGAGGTTTCCAGAGAACTGCATCTTTTTGGATTCCTGGCGGAGGGACTCCCATACAGCCGCTGCTTCCTCCGGACAGCCAGCCATCGCCATGTTTGCACAGTCATGGAACTCATCCCACGACCTGCAGATGGAGAGACATGAGGACCCATGACACCAGAATCAGTTAGTATTATGACTGCTGCTAAACAATCAATGGCAGAGCCATAAGAAAAAAAATGTGAGAAATAAAACTTGAGACTAGTAGTTTTTATAAAAAATAAATTACACATAGTTTTTTTTTTTTATATAAAAATTTTAGAAGGGTTTGAATAACTAGGGGCAGTTACCACACAGCAGTGTGGTATTTATGACTGTGGTAAGATTGTGGCAGATGCTGTGAGCCTGCATGTTACGACGTGTGTGTGTGCATGTGCGTGCACATGCATGTGTGTGTGAGGTTGGGCCCCAAATGCAGACTCTGAGACTCAGAAGGGCAGTGACAACAGAAAGGAGTTTATTGGTCAACTAAAGCAAGATGGGTAGATAAAAACAGAACAGGGGAAGAGTCAGGCAGAAACTCGTGGGCCAGGGGACAGAAAGTTCAGGTAGGCTGGGTCGGCTGGTGCACTCCAGGGGGACCAAGGTGTGCAGGTGAGTGAGCAGGGGAGTGGCAGGAACCAGGAGAACCAGAGGACTGGGTTGGGCAGATGCGACAGCAGTTTAAACACAGTGCTGGGGTTTACTCACTCCATAGCTGGCAAGCAGGTTTTTGTAGCACTGTAGAAACGTTGCAGTAACGAATGTGACAGGAACGACCATAGCGGCATCGAACAATCAGGACATGAATGAAATGAACCATCGAACACTGATGGGAAAAGGGCATATATAAATGCAGCAGGACCGGGAGGTAATGGGCGGCAGGTTTTTGGAATAATGGCTGATTAATGTGACAAGGCAGAACGACGGGGGGAGACGGGGAAAAACATAACAGGAATCAAAGTCCAAACTGTGACACTGCATTACTGCACTGTACAAGAAAACCTGGTCATTGATCTCAAACTTCAGATATATATTTTTTAATATTTCATGAGATATTTAGGGGTTTGTTTATTTCTATTAAAACCTGGAGACCATTTTTAAAACAAATGGCAACTTTGACACTGAATAATGCAAGTGTCTACTATCTCTACTCATCAACTGTAAAGGTGTAAAACAATTTTCAGATGTGTTAGATATTAATAAATCAGTAAGATAATTATTAGACATTGTGTTGAATCAAATATATTAGTAATGTAATTTAGTAAGAATTAAAGTCTGCTGTAGTCTGCTCTGTTTCAATGTTGACAGATACAGTCTTATGCAAAAGTTTAGGCACCCCTTGATAAATAACAGATTTTGGTGATTTTTTATTTGAACAGATGTTAACACAGTTTCTCTTGGAAATGGAAAAAATGCACAATATTTTCTGCAAACAGTGATGCATAGTTACTTCTTATGCCATAAATTGAACAAAAATAAAAAATAAAAACATGATTATGGCATGGTGCAAAAGTTTGGGCACCCTAAGAGTTCCAGAGTCTCAAAGTCTCTCACAAGGTATCAGACCTTAATCAGCTCGTTAGATCTGATGCACAGCAACAGCTGTCATTGGTAAATGCCAATTTCAAAGCTGTACAAATACTTTGACTCTTCAAACCTTGTGCACACACTTGTGGACACCCAGCAACCATGGGTTCCTCTAAGCAGCTGTGTAAGACCCTGAAAGTGAAAGTTATTGATGCCCACAATGCAGGAGAAGGCTACAAGAAGATAGCAAAGCGTTGTCAGCTTGCAGTTTCCACAGTAAGAAATGTAATTAAGAGATGGCAGATCAGGGGAACTGTGGAGGTCAAGATGAGATCTGGAAGACCAAGAAAACTCTCGGACAGAACTGCTCGTATGCTGGTCAGAAAGACAAATCAAAACCCCCATTTGACTGCAAAAAACCTGCAGGAAGATTTAGCAGACTCAGGAGTGGTGGTGCACCGTTCCACTGTGCAGCGATGCTTGCACAGACAAGGCCTTCATGGAAGAGTCAGCAGAAGAAAACCTTATCTGCGTCCCCATCATAAAATCCAACGTCTGAAGTATGCAACAGGACATCTACAGAAGCCCGATGCGTTTTGGAAACAAGTGCTGTGGACTGATGAAGTTAAAATAGAACTCTTTGGACACAATCAGCAAAGGCATGTTTGGAGAAAAAAAGGAGCAGCATTTCATGAAAAGAACACCTTGCCAACTATTAAGCATGGGGGTGGATCTATCATGCTCTGGGGTTGTGTTGCAGCCAGTGGCACAGGAAACATTGCACGGGTGGAGGGAAGAATGGATTCCACTAAATACCAGCAAATTCTGGAAGCAAACATCACACCATCTGTAAAAAAGCTGAAGCTGAAAAGAGGATGGCTTCTACAACAGGACAATGATCCTAAACATACCTCGAAATCCACTATGGAATACCTCAAGAGACGCAGGCTGAAGGTTTTGGAATGGCCATCACAGTCCCCTGATTTAAACATCATTGAAAATTTGTGGGTAGATCTTAAAAGAGCTGTGCATGCAAGACGACCAAAGAATATTACAGAACTAGAAGCCTTTTGCAAGGAAGAATGGGAGAAGATCCCAAGTACAAGAATTGAAAGACTTTTAGCTGGCTATGAAAAGCGTTTGCAAGCTGTGATATCTGCCAGAGGAGGTGTTACTAAGTACTGATTGTGTAGGGTGCCCAAACTTTTGCACCATGCCATAATAATGTTTTTATTTTTTATTTTTGTTCAATTTATGGCATAAGAAGTAACTATGCATCACTGTTTGCAGAAAATATTGTGCATTTTTTCCATTTCCAAGAGAAACTGTGTTAACATCTGCTTTGCTTGTGGTTTAAATAAATCAGCACTAAAATGAAGAAAGACGGACTCCTTCCTTATTCAGATCTGTCCAATAAAAGAACCGGGGTATTACAGATGGAAGACAACAAATTTTCACAACCACACTAGTAGTATAGTTCTAGGAATGGCAATGTCAGTCCATTTTGGTCACATGAAATTGACTGCCATAACAAAACAATCATTCCAGGTAGGAAGGACCGTTCCCACAACTTTTAGTAACATTCTCTACGAGCCTATAGTCTGAAAAGGCCGAAAAGGGAAGAAAAGGTAAAGGTTTGAAGACCTGCTTTTATATGAAGTCATAAAGGGTAAGTGCACAAGTGAAAATGTTTGTTATTTAAGTTATTACATAGCCTCAAATATTATTTCATAAAAAAGCATCACAACACATCACATAACATGGGCATAATAACTATTTTCTTTTTCTCTATTCTTCTAAGATGCATGTTGCAGAATACATGTGGCAGTGGCCCAGCAAGTCTTTGAACACTTTGTTGCAGAGACTTTAAAGTATGCACCCCACAGGGGAATTCAGGTTAGTAATTATCGATTGTTAAATCCATCAAAACAGTTTATTTATTTCCAGTTTATTTAATGCACTTTTTTTTGTAGGTGGTTAGTGCACTTCCACAATCTGAGGACAGACATTGAAGTGGTGAAGCTGTGCGTAAGGACATTGGATTGTTA
Organism: Monopterus albus; assembly: GCF_001952655.1. Lineage (NCBI taxonomy): Eukaryota > Metazoa > Chordata > Actinopteri > Synbranchiformes > Synbranchidae > Monopterus > Monopterus albus. The sequence continues at coordinate 2,399,519 of NW_018127945.1, read as the reverse complement.
ACTGAAAGTTTTATCAAAAAAGTATATGGTTTCTTCATTTAAATTGTACAGTGCAAAGTAATTTTCTGTTATCCAAAACAAAGTTGCAAAGTTTGTTTAAACTTGTTGACCTTCATAATAAATATTTAAAAATGACTGGAAATGTTATTGTCACAAAGAACACATGCATATTTTTTATGTTTTATTAATGTTAGGCTGGTGGTGTTGTAAAAACACAAATCTTTTCACACCCCCAGAATTTCCGTATGCCCCCCCCCCCAAAACGTTATAGGAACCTTATGAAAACCTTCCAAATAAAAATATAGGGAGATGATCCACACACATAAATACAAAGCAGTTGGCTATATCACTTTGGTGATATATAGTTATGCAGTATGTTGTGTTAAGCAGATAATTTAGGCCAGGCAGTTTTCTGACATGCGGTATGTATGTTGGCATTTTGTTTCCACAAGTCGTATTTCTTTTTTATGTTCCCATAACTCGTAGAGAACTGGGAAGCTGGAGAGTATGAAGAACCAAACAAGTCTGTCCTTCAGTTTCTGTTGGAATCTGGATTGGCTTTCACTTGGCTCAAACAGTGTCAGAGGATATTTGCATAACATTGAGCCTTCTCAATGTTATGCAAATACAACTGTAGTGTAGTTGGATGCGTACTGAATTTGTTGAGCTCTGAAGGGCTGCAAAGCTACTTCACAATGAATGGCATCTGTCACTGGCCCAACCTTTTAAATCCGTATATGGCAACATACAATTAACAGGTGTTCAGATGCAGCGCTCTCCATTCATTTATATGGGGGATTATATTCCCCTCAGCCAGCACTGCAGGGGGCTCTGGCAAAATGCTGCAACCCTATGCATTGAAAGAGTTGGTTATGTTACAACTTTTTCTGCACTGGACAGTGACATCATCCAGCAAAGGTGCTCTGTTGATTTGTGTTGGCTTGTGTGTGACTTGTGTTGGACCATGTACAAGGAGAAGGTCAGAATGTGGACACCCAGGGGAAGAAGATCGTTTTTGTTTACCATGTTAGCATGAGCATTCATTGCTATTCACTCTAGAATTTGAGCCACATAGTGACATGCTATATGTTTTTTTGTTAGTTAGGATATGGCACATTAAACTGTGTTTCTTAATCTATCAGTGCTGACACACTGGTGGTAGAAATTGTGCCAATTTGTTGTGCCATATCCAAGAGAGCTCAGATAGTTCATTGTCATCTCTTTCTCACTGCCTCCTCTTCTTTGTCTTTCTGTTCGTCTGTTTTTTCATTATGGTTTTGCTTCTCAGGTCTAAGAAACTGTTTCAAATGTCTGCTTTGCTTTTGAAGGATATTACACAGCAGTAATTCGACAAACGCCCAGTTCTTGTTGGCTTTTCTACTTTTGAAGGCCAAGGAAGCAAACAGTCTGAATTTGAGGAGCAATGCTTCACTATTAAAAGAACCAGTGCTTCAGTCTGCACATCTTCACCAGCTGTTTTTAGAGCAAGTTAAATATTCAACTTGAGCAAAACTGTCTGACCCTAATTCATGGTTGTATAAACTGTTAGTGGTTCTGTGAAAACTAATGTCACCATACTACTGGGGGAGGCGACAATGGTGCGGTGGGTAGAACAGTCATCTCCCAACTGGAAGTTTGAAGGTTCGAATCTCGGTGCCTGCAGTCCACATGTTGTATAAACTGTTAGTGGTTCTGTGAAAACTAATGTCACCATACTACTGGGGGAGGTGACAATGGTGCGGTGGGTAGAGCAGTCATCTCCCAACCGGAAGTTTGAAGGTTCAAATCTCGGGGCCTGCAGTCCACATGTCAAGTGTCCTTGGGCAAGACACTGAATGCCCTGATGGTGTTGGACTAAAACAGTCCTGTGTGTCCTTTTTATGAAGAATACTCAAAGACAAATCTGTCTTTTGAGATATTTATTACAATCAATATTTAAGGAAAAATATTCAAGAAAAGCAATACAGAGCTCTGGATTCCGTCTCTTTCTGAAGCCCTATCACACAGAAGTATAGTGCATAGCTGCTGCAGGAAGCCAGAACCACGAGTTTCCTCTGGATAGAGAATTTATAATACGAGTCATGCAAATGATCTGACGTCAGCCGTGCTGTCCTTCATCCTCATTCCTTGGTTGGTTTCTTGACCTCGTTCTGTTCTGACCCCACATTTGGTGATCTTGTCGCCAGGCAGATTTTGATCTGTGACACTAAGTACAACATCCTGACCTTTTGACCTAGACATTACACTCCTACATACATCTTTATGAACAGTTAGTTGTCTGCAGATTTAGGAAGAGCGCCAGCGTTGCTATGCGACCTGGGGCCTATTTCAAGAAGGCGGTTTAACAAACTCAGAGTTCAAACCTGAACTCTGAGTTGACTTACTCAGAGTTGGAAAACTCGGAGTTTTCGGTTTCAGAACAGCTGAAAAGAGTTGGTTTAATCAACTCTGAGTTGTCTGACTCAGAGTTAGGCGCGTGCCACGCGACTATAAAAAGCCCTGAACAATGGAGTGAAGAAATTACGAGTCACCATGGCAACAGGACCAAGCCAAAATAGGTCTGCGTTTTTCCCCGACAGAAATGGATGTGCTACTACAAGCATATAGTGACTACGAGCCCATATTTCGTAAAAGAAGCAACACGGCTGCAGCGACGAAAGAGTTAGCTTGGGGGAAAATAGCTGCCCGAGTCAATGCGTACGTTTACATTTTAATCATACAGTGTTCGGTGTAAGTAATTACTAAATAATGTTAGTAATGTTATTATTTGTCACTTGTAAAGTAAGGAATGGTTCTTAATTCGTCAATAATTTAATGAGTAACGTCAGTAATTGCATAAAATGCCGATTTTTGTACGAATTAAAAGTGCAGTTTTATGTCTACCCTTTCTTAAAATTCCTATTGTGGTTGATATGGGATTTGTAAAGTAATGATTAATAAATAATCCAGTACGTTTTATGGAGAGTAATTATTACATTAATCAAAATACTTTTTTAAAAATTGACCCAACACTGATGTAATAATATAAGAATTGAATTTTAATTTTCATGTAGGTGCATTGATGGGAATATGTGCGCCATCAATGCATCCAACCGCATTAGGAAATCCTGAAGGGGATTCTAATTATTAGTTTATTTCCAGAGGTCACAGCAAGATGTTATTAACTGATCATCATTTTTCAGATCAGCCTTACTGAAACGAATTCAATACCACTAACCTGCAATCCTGTGAAACTCCTCTTTAATGGCTCTGAGGGGTTTGTGCCCAGGAAACACAACAAAAATTCACAGAAAGCGCTTGAGGGCGAGGCACACTTTCCGAACTATTCTACATACTGTGGCCTTACTAATGGGCTCTGCATCCCCGATGCAAACTGCCATTTGCAACAAATCGTAACGCAACACAAAGCATCTGCTCGGATGTAAGAGCACGGCCACAATGGGTGATGTGTCTGATGTATGGGTGGATAAGATTATTGATATATGTTATGGACTCTCTAGAAAAACGGTACCGCTCAAATAAAAATACATGGGGATATGACAAAAAAATCAACTCGTGGCCTCAATATCCTCTCCCGACGTAAATGCAATTCCCTGAAAATTAATACAGCGTCCTCATCTACAGGATCCTCTATGAATGGACACGCCATTTTGGTCTCTGCGTGACGGAAACGTGTGCAATCTATGAATGTACTGAAAGATTAAATGAGGTATTAAACACCGTTCACTTTAAAAAGGGGCGGAGACCCGGAGGAAACTCTGAGTTTCCCGAACAAAACCTGCTCCCAACCAGGTTAGGTTCACAGAGTAAGTTGCCGTAGTAACTGACTCTGAGTTTAGATTACCTCTCTGTGTGAAACGGGTTTAACTTACCCCGCTTTCACGAGTTTAAGTTACCTCCGTCTCTGAAACCGAAAACTCAGAGTTTCCCTCATTTCGGGGTTAACAAACTGAGTTTCGACAAAACCGCCTTCTTGAAATAGGCCCCTGGAAACACCAGGAGCTATGCAAGAACATCATCCTTAGAATGAGGGTCTTCCATACTACCTGTACATTCATGGCAACAACTGGAAAACGGTTTGCAGATGCTGGTCTAAGAGACCTTTGTGTTGAGGCAGGAGTGATAGCTGATGGTTCAGTTTCAGGGGTTATTGATGGTCACAGGTACAATCGAGCAGTAAGGCTGCACAAGCTGCTCTATGAGGCTTTCCGGAGACTAGCATGGAAAGGTTTTCATCCATGGTTAAAACAGAATCATCATGATGATCTAATTCACTTGGAAGCAACTTTAAAAGCAGTCGAAAACCTGTGTGAAGAAATATCTCAGAAAAGATTTCAGGGAATCCTCGAGCAAGATTCAAGTCAATGCATTCTGGCACGATTCAGTGAGTTCCTCGGCTACCTTAGAGAAAACAATGGTCCCCTGTCTGCCTTCTGGATGTCTTATGTGGACATGGTTGAGATTTTGCTTAGTCTTATTCGGGCATCAAGGGAGGGTAAGTGGATGATGCATCTTGCAGCAATTAGAGCAATCATTCCATGGTGTTTTGCTTATGATAAGCTAAACTATACCAGATATCTGACATACTACTATGCTCAAATGTCTCGCCTGGAGG
>NW_018127945.1:2388180-2394615 GCF_001952655.1 Monopterus albus | reverse complement strand
CCTGGTCTACTTCCTGTTCTGTGTGGTTTCCTGTCTGATTCTTGCAGCCCACACATGTCTCCTATATGCTTCAAGACAAGTGAACTGGTTAAAATGAAAGTAAATCATAAAGCATATGATACCAAAGTAAACAGGTAGATATATTTGCTAATGCAGATTATAATGTCAATCCTAGAATTTCATATAATGTTGATAAATGTTGATAATCTGAAGCCAAAACAATAAGACCTTATACAACTTTTCTTGAAGACAGTTTTTAGTCATCTCAGTCTATATCTGCACAACTTCCTGTTGTTCTGAGTCTCTGCACTTAGACAGCTACTTACACAGCATTTCATGTGCACAGGTCCTTTTACAAAGGTCAAACAGATTAAACAATTATTTTAACAGTTTTGCAAATACATAACATAGCACTATATCATTTTATCAAGAATTTCTTTCTACAATGGTTAGAGCCATCAGTTGAGTTGGCACCGCAGATGGCCGCTGCCTCGGTTCTGTACTTGAAACAAATTCCTTGTGTGTGTAACATACTTGGCAAATAAAGGTGATTATATTATATTATGCTCACAATGACAATACTGACACGCTGATTTTTAAGCAGGTATAATGTTTATCATGTTCAGCCATCTACTTCAGCATGTTTGCATTTGTTAATTAGCACTCATCACAAAGTACAGTGAGGATGATGAGAATGTCATTAGTTTGGCAGATATCCATTAAAACCCAAATTATTTGACAAATCAAAATTTTGACCTGATAATGGCACCTGATGAATTAGAGCTAGTTCTTTCTGAGACTAAGCGGGCATTCAGACCGAGTCTGGTAAAACGCAATTCCATGCTGTGTTTTAACACACAGGGCTGCGTTTTGGGGGTGAGAGGTTGCAGGTGTAGTGTTATTGGCATGCACAATACAGCCACATTGTGACAAGTAGATGTAAGTAGTTTCATTCACATTTCCAGCCTGCTAGTTTTTCAGTGAAACACAGCATTAAACTTTATTTTAACAGCCTTCAAGCTCTGCATCAAAAGTGGAGTCTATTCAGCTGTAACTGGCAGCTAATTCTTCCTCTCATCATGAATGTGTTGGCTAAGTTGTTTCTGAGGAAATGTTGGCTGAGTATTAACTAGAAGAACAAGGAGGGACAACAAGAGGGGGAGCAGAAGCAGATGGCTCTGTTCAGTCTACCTGACACTAAACAACTAAATGATAAACACAAACACTTTAAGGATAAGGACAGTCATTTTCTACATTAATAGTATTTTCAACACTCCCCATACAGAGACTTAAACCAACACTGAACTAAAGAAATGCATTTCCTGTCAAAAATGCGTGTGGATGCTGATATGCTGAAAGATTAGGAAAAGTGTAATTTATGTTTCAGCTGAATGCAGTGTGTCCCACCTGGTTGCCAGACGTTGTGTGCAAGCTACATTATCACAAAAGTCAATGTAATGTTATTTCACTCAGTATAACACAAAATGCTGCTATTTTTCTGGATCTTGGATGTGTAAAATCATTGTTTTGTTGGCTTTGTTCTTGAGTCTCACTCTTGTCTTAGAGTTTGGTTTGACTCTGCATGTGTTTGCGCTAAAGTTTGTCAGTAATTTTGCACTGCATATTGCTTTATCATTCTACCAATTAAGTATTCCGAAAATATTGTAAGTAACCAAAACTGTTTATGGTATGGTGTTTAAGATTGGTGAAGCGTTTTCTTTTCGTCTGAAATCTTTAATATATAATCTATATTATATACTATATGTTTTTGTGATCTGTTGTGTGCTATGCAAAAGTTTGGCTACTAACTATTGTTTCCATATTGTTGTAATGTAGGGCTGCCTCTTAAAAGTCTCAGAGTTTATCAATAGATAAGGCTCTAGGTCATCTTCCATTTTGTCAGTCAAATTGTTTCTTTTGTGTTTGGGCCTTGTCATTATACAAAGAATATTGCGGGTTGACAACCTCCTAAAAGAAGCACTGTGGTGTGTTGTATAGTACAAAATAATGGAATTTTAATTTTAAAATAATTTAGTCATTTACATGTACCCACACATGTTCAGTTCTACAGAAACATGTTCAGACACCTTATGAACACTCAGCATCAGTGTGTGCAATATTATTTAGTCTTATTATAATTATATCAAATGAAGCCAACATACCCTCTCTAAATGTGCCCCTCCCCTCTACTTTGATGTGTTTTCTACTTTCACACTCATGGTAGAGCACTGTAAAACATAGTGTGAGTTTATATTGAGTAATAAGGAGATAGAACTAGCACAAGTTGATCCTTGTGCAGTAGTTTATGTTATGGGCACTAATCCTGCACACAACACTCACTTGTAATGTTATCAGTTATTAATGGGTACAACAATGTGGAAATGTAGCAACTGTAAAAGAATTGTAGAACACAATGCAGATCACACACCAGTAGGAGTACAACAACATAGGAAGTTGTGGATAAAATGATATAGTGCTATGTTATGTATTTGCAAAACTGTTCAAATAATTGTTTAATCTGTTTGACCTTTGTAAAGACTTGACCTGTGCACATGAAATGCTGTGTGAGTAGGTGCAGAGAGACTCAGAACAACAGGAAGTGCGCAGAGGCAGACTGAGATGACTGGCCTGTCTGCAACAAGGGATGTGAGTGGGTGTAAGGTCTTATTGTGTTGGCTTTATATTATCAACATTTATCAACAATATATGAAATGCTTGGCCTTCTATAATCAATATTATAATCTGCATTAGCAAATATATCTACATGTTTATTTTAGTATCATATGCTTTATAATTTACTTTTGTTTCAACCATTTCACTTGTCTTTAAGAGTGTAGGAGACTTGGAGCTGACAATAACAGAACCTGTGTAAGGCTGTAAGAAAGAAACAGGAAACCACAAACCGGCCCAGGTTGCATAGCAACACTGGAGTAAGAGGTGCTGTCCCTAAAAACTGTTTATGTGCTTAGGGCATTGAAAGGTCAGGATGTTGTTCTTAGAATTTCACAGATCAAAATCTGCCTGGCGACAAGATCACCAAATGAGGGGTCACAACGAGGTCAAGAAACCAACCAAGGAACGAGGATGAAGAACAGCATGGATGACGTCAGATCTACCATCATTTGCATATTCGAAAAACTGTATAATTAGACTGGGTTCTGGATTATAGGCGTTCCCTTGCTCTGAAGGCAAGTCGAACGGTTCTGCTGTTTAGAATCAGGGCCTCAGATAGAGATGGAACCCAGAGCTCTGTAATTGCTTTTCTTGAATATTGTAATAAATATCTTACCTGATGTTTAAATTTATTTGTCACTTGAATGGTTCAAAAAATCATATCATTTTATTGTTGACTAATGTTGCACACAGTGACATGCGTTTTACTTCGGTTCTCTGGAAACACTGGTATGCCTGCCTTTTAAAGGGGAAGTAGTTTTATGGGTGTTCTTTTGTTCTCGTTTTTATGTATTTTCTGTTTATATTGTTTCGTTTTAAACTGTTCTTTTATTGCTTTTATTTGTCTCTGAACCTGGACCTTGAGTCTGTAATAAAGTGTCATTCATTCATTCATTCATCTTAAAGGACAGATTTGTCTTTGAGCATTCTTCATAAAAGAACACGCAGGACTGGTTTAGTCCAACAATTTGGTGACCCCGACATGATGAAGATGTAAAACATGACGTCTGAAGAATAATCTAAATACAACTGCGGCCGCATTGAAGGTAAGCAGAAAACCTTTTTAATAAAATTTCTGTATATTGGGTATATTAAAACAAGTATTGAGATTTTCTGATGACGTCAATAAATATTCTTGAAAAGCAACAAAATTACAATATATAGTAGGTGGTTCGAGTCCACTGAAGTCCACTGAAGTTCCAGTTGGTTCGAGTCCAATTGAGGAAGGGTCCAGTTGGAGTCCAGGACAAAATAATTACTGGGTTTAGATGCCCGTCGAGTTTGAGTCTCGACAAAATATATTTCCCTGGGTTAGAGGCCCTTCTGATTACAAATCAGATAAATTCCCAATTACAAAGAATATTTTAGTTTGAGTCTAAATGAAAAATCAGGGTTGATTATTCTGTAACTGTAATCTGATAAAGGGAAAAGGTCGGAGTCCTCTTCAGTTTGAGTCTGAAAAAAGAGCCAAGAAATCTGCGCAGTAAAAACTACATGTATATAATAATTTCTTGACTGAATAAAGATTGTTCCTCTTACAGGTTTTATTTGAATGTGGTGTCGTGAGGACAGATAGTTGAGGTTGGAAACCAAACAGTGATGACAAAACCTCAGCATTTGCAACTTCACAAGGGTCTCAGTGAGACTAGCCACATTTAAATTGTGTACTTTGTGTTTTACTATTTTTATTTTTCATATATTGTGGGTGGTTTCCAGGAGACAGACAATTTAAAGGACACACTCCTGTTCTGTACACAACACACAGGGATGGTGTAGCTTGATATTGGTGTGTTGTCTAAACAGCTTGAATAGACTGTGAATAAACACCCAGTGCAAGACCGCACCAATCTAATTGGTGTAGAAGCTTGTTTTGCAAGCCTACCAGGCTGGCTGGCGGAATCATTCACAAACAAAGTCAAGGGGAACACATATTAATAAAAGAACTTGTATTTTTGACCTTGTATTGTGGAGTAATGGAGGGAGAATTTGACAAAGAAGTGGGTAGAAATGAGCTACAGGAGGAAAAAAGTATTGGAGAATGGTGGAATGAAATTTAAACACAACTTGAAAGTGGTATGAAAGGATCAGAGAAGCAGAAAAGAATAGGAGAATATAAGGCACAGGAAATTGCAGAAACACGGTAGAATCCCAGCAGACGACAAAAAAGGGAAGTTGGTGCAGTTGCTGAGTAACTTAGAGAGAGGAGAGATGTATGTTTTTGTGATCTGTTGTGTGTTATGCAAAAGTTTTGCTACTAACTACTGTTTCCATATTGTTGTAGAATTTATCAACATGAATGATAGATTACACCACCACTAATGTAGGGCTGCCTCTTAAAAGTCTCAGAGTTTATCAATAGATAAGGCTCTAGGTCATCTTCCATTTTGTCAGTCAAATTGTTTCTTTTGTGTTTGGGCCTTGTCATTATACAAAGAATATTGCGGGTTGACAACCTCCTAAAAGAAGCACTGTGGTGTGTTGTATAGTACAAAATAATGGAATTTTAATTTTAAAATAATTTAGTCATTTACATGTACCCACACATGTTCAGTTCTACAGAAACATGTTCAGACACCTTATGAACACTCAGCATCAGTGTGTGCAATATTATTTAGTCTTATTATAATTATATCAAATGAAGTCAACATACTCTCCCCTCTCTAAATCTGCCCCTCCCCTCTACTTTGATGTGTTTTCTACTCTCACACTCATGGTAGAGGAGTGTAAAACAGTGTGAATTTATATTGAGTAATAAGGAGATAGAACTAGCACAAGTTGATCCTTGCAGTAGTTTATGTTATGGGCACTAATCCTGCACACAACACTCACTTGTAATGCTATCAGTTATTAATGGGTACAACAATGTGGAAATGTAGCAGCTGTAAAAGAATTGTAGAACACAATGCAGATCACACACCAGTAGGAGTACAACAACATAGGAAGTTGTGATAATAATTTCATTGCAACAGTTCTTGCTTTTATGCTATAAAACACTCCCAGATGCTCCCTATGGATTACACATACTACAAAGGTTTCATGCAGAACGTTATAGATACATCATTTTAAAGTTAAATTGGTTACTTTTTACAATTAACATTGTCCATTTTTCTTTATTTCCTCCAGACCCCATTCACTTAAGGACTCTGGGTATTATAGAAAGAAATTCTTGATAAAATGATATAGTGCTATGTTATGTATTTGCAAAACTGTTCAAATAATTGTTTAATCTGTTTGACCTTTGTAAAGACTTGACCTGTGCACATGAAATGCTGTGTGAGTAGGTGCAGAGAGACTCAGAACAACAGGAAGTGCTGCAGATACAGACTGAGATGATTAAAAACTGTCTTCAAGAAAAGTTGTATAAGGTCTTATTGTTTTGGCTTCAGATTATCAACATTTCTCAACATTATATGAAATTCTAGGATTGACATTATAATCTGCATTAGCAAATACATCTACATGTTTATTTTAGTATCATATTGTATGATTTACTTTCATTTTAACCAGTTCACTTATCTTGAAGCATATTGGAGATATGTGTGGGCTGCAAGTCAGACAGGTGTTGTACCTGGTACTTTTTACCATACTGACTCTGAGAGACGAGACAGTCCAAGTAACTACAAAACAGTGCTGATTTATTCCATGAACACAGGTAAAAATTAACATTACACGCTCAGGTATCTTGCACCTCCAACCTGCACGCAGGCAGATGAAAGATGAAAGACCCCGAACCAAACCAGGCCTATACATTATATCACTTCG
>NW_018127945.1:2385090-2387757 GCF_001952655.1 Monopterus albus | reverse complement strand
ATTCATTCATCTTAAAGGACAGATTTGTCTTTGAGCATTCTTCATAAAAGAACACGCAGGACTGGTTTAGTCCAACAATTTGGTGACCCCGACATGATGAAGATGTAAAACATGACGTCTGAAGAATAATCTAAATACAACTGCGGCCGCATTGAAGGTAAGCAGAAAACCTTTTTAATAAAATTTCTGTATATTGGGTATATTAAAACAAGTATTGAGATTTTCTGATGACGTCAATAAATATTCTTGAAAAGCAACAAAATTACAATATATAGTAGGTGGTTCGAGTCCACTGAAGTCCACTGAAGTTCCAGTTGGTTCGAGTCCAATTGAGGAAGGGTCCAGTTGGAGTCCAGGACAAAATAATTACTGGGTTTAGATGCCCGTCGAGTTTGAGTCTCGACAAAATATATTTCCCTGGGTTAGAGGCCCTTCTGATTACAAATCAGATAAATTCCCAATTACAAAGAATATTTTAGTTTGAGTCTAAATGAAAAATCAGGGTTGATTATTCTGTAACTGTAATCTGATAAAGGGAAAAGGTCGGAGTCCTCTTCAGTTTGAGTCTGAAAAAAGAGCCAAGAAATCTGCGCAGTAAAAACTACATGTATATAATAATTTCTTGACTGAATAAAGATTGTTCCTCTTACAGGTTTTATTTGAATGTGGTGTCGTGAGGACAGATAGTTGAGGTTGGAAACCAAACAGTGATGACAAAACCTCAGCATTTGCAACTTCACAAGGGTCTCAGTGAGACTAGCCACATTTAAATTGTGTACTTTGTGTTTTACTATTTTTATTTTTCATATATTGTGGGTGGTTTCCAGGAGACAGACAATTTAAAGGACACACTCCTGTTCTGTACACAACACACAGGGATGGTGTAGCTTGATATTGGTGTGTTGTCTAAACAGCTTGAATAGACTGTGAATAAACACCCAGTGCAAGACCGCACCAATCTAATTGGTGTAGAAGCTTGTTTTGCAAGCCTACCAGGCTGGCTGGCGGAATCATTCACAAACAAAGTCAAGGGGAACACATATTAATAAAAGAACTTGTATTTTTGACCTTGTATTGTGGAGTAATGGAGGGAGAATTTGACAAAGAAGTGGGTAGAAATGAGCTACAGGAGGAAAAAAGTATTGGAGAATGGTGGAATGAAATTTAAACACAACTTGAAAGTGGTATGAAAGGATCAGAGAAGCAGAAAAGAATAGGAGAATATAAGGCACAGGAAATTGCAGAAACACGGTAGAATCCCAGCAGACGACAAAAAAGGGAAGTTGGTGCAGTTGCTGAGTAACTTAGAGAGAGGAGAGACAGAAGTGTCTGAAGTCAGAGCATGACAAGGGCTGGCTGGTGAAGAGAAAGAGAAAGGCTGAGATGTAGACTGCTGCTGATCACAGTGCCTTATTACATAACATGACAATGGCAGGCATTACGGTTTTGACTAATCTTAAAATAGCAAAGAAAAAGCACGGGAGAGACACAACCCCAGAAAATAGAGATAGAAAGAACAACATAACTCCTTCAGCACCCTTCACTGTATCCTGAAATTCCCCCACCGTATGTAGATCCACCGCAGTTCCAACTACCAGTGGTTGAAATAAAAGGAGAAATGACAGGAGTGTTTGATGTTCAGGAGACAGGGTATCAGGAAAGAACAGGGGCCGGACCACAGCACCCTAGGTCCGAGGTAGAAAAGGAAAATAAAGGAATGAAGCTTACCCCACATCCCCTTGACTGCGTCTTTTCCACAGGGTTTTACACTGGCCAAAGCGCTTTACAGAGATGATACACCATTCACTCATTCACACACCGATGACAACAGCTGCCACACAACGGCGCTAATCAAGCCACCGGGAGCAATTTGGGGTTCAGTGTCTTGCTCAGGGACATTTAGGCATGCGGGGAGACCAGGAGTCGAACCACCAACTTGCTGGTCAGGAGACGACTGCCCTACCTCGTGAGCCACAGCCACCCCCAATTTAAAATAAAGTGCTGTCCAGTCAACCTAATGGGGAGAGTCATTCTTGTGAAGTGTGGAGCTACGGTGCATTTTAGTGCTGATGGGCTGCAGGTCACTTTCCCAAATGGACATGTTTTGAACTGTTCTTTCAGTCCCTCGGACAGACACCAACTGTTGTTGGCCCCAGCACAGATCCAACACAGGATCAGTGGGCAGACATCTACTGGGGCCTGTTGGAGCCAGCCACTCCTGAACAACGGGGCATATGTGCACTTTTCCAACAGTGGAAACCTTGGCTCAGCTTGTTCCAACCCTATATCGATCCCCCGGATCCTTTCCATATCACATTGTATTATAATAGAGACCAGGACTTCATCTATCAGGAAGCATTTCAGGAGCAGGTTGCAGATGCCACTTGGCATATCTCTACTCTTGAGTTATTTATTAGGCCAGAAGGTGTGGCAGCTTTTGTACAGTTAGCATCAGATCAGCTTCAGCGGTATAAAATGGCTGACACCGCAGAACCTCGTGTCACACTTCTTATTCATGCTAACCATCAGGCTAAGGAGCTAGGTCCAGTGGTAAAGAGGCTGAGAGCTGTTACTGATTGGGTCGACACACAAATACCAGCACTAAAATATTCTGCTTCCTCTCTCTCCTATAAGATCATACATCACACAACTGATGTTATCACTCTG
>NW_018127945.1:2363789-2381709 GCF_001952655.1 Monopterus albus | reverse complement strand
CTGCCCGCGCGATCCTGTGGGATCTGCGCCTCAGCTGTGTCGCATTCGGTAATTAGCGACTCGTTTGTCGGTGCACACAGCTGGGGTGCATCCCTATGATTACCTTCCTCCTTATTTATACCTCTGGCAGACGCTCCGTCTTCGCCAGATCATTAACAGAACTAACTTGCATACCCCGTAACAGCCCTATATTCGTGGTATGTATTGTATGTCTTTTCGTTTTCCACACTGACAGTTCCTGTGCTGTGGATCGCATTTTGTACGTAGGTTACATGTTTTGTGTTATACGTCTCTAGATGTCCACGCTGACAGTTCCTGTGCTGTGGATCTCTTTGTATGTTTTTTCCATGAGGTTAGCCAGACGTTATTTTGATATCCACGCTGACGGTTCCTGTGCTGTGGATTTCCTTTTCGTTTGCCAGTTCTCCTGGTTAGTTTGTCTATTCACCTGTCCGTCCTGCTCCTCCTACTCTCCTGGTTCCTGCCATTAGCCTGTCTGCTCACCTGTTCGTCCTGGTCTCCACAACCATCTCTGTCCTACCCAGATTGTATATGTACATGGACTTTTTTATGTTGTTACTTTGTCTTTTTCCATTAAACCCCCTTGTTTTACTAGCACCTGGGTCTGCAATCTTGAGTCCTACCACAGTTCTCTCTCACCCTCCTGGTGAGGGGGACAAACCATAACACGAAGCATGAATGTCCTGGGAAAGCTGAACATTTTGATACCTGAAATACCTGAAAGTATGCTCAAGTAGAATTTCCCCATTCATTTGAATGGGGCAAAATTTTCAAAATAAAGCAAAAATATTTCAGAAGTATGAAGTGTAGAAAAATGTTGAAGAGAAGCATGAATGTCATTGAAGAGCTGAACATTTTGATACCCAAAATAGCTGAAAGTATGCTGAAATAAAATTATCCCATTCATTTGAATGGGGCAAGATTTTCAAAATAATGCTAAATATTTTAAAAGTATGAAGTTTAGAAAAATTCTGAAGAGATGCATGAATGTCCTTGAAGAGTTGAACATTTTGATACCTGAAAGTATGCTGATGTAAAATTTCCCCATTCATTTTAATTGGGCAAAACTTTCAAAATAAAGGTAAATATTTCAAAAGTATGAAGTTTTTGTAAACCTCTGAATAGAAGCATGAATGTCCTTGAAGAGCTGAACATTTTCATACCTGAAATAGCTGAAAGTATGCTGAAGTAGAATTTTCCCATTCATTTGAAAGGCTGCAAAACTTTCAAAATGAAGCTAAATATTTCAAAAGTATAAGGGTTGGAAAAATCCTGAAAAGAAGCATGAATGTCCTTGAATATTTAGTTTCTAGCCTGTCTAGACCATGAAAAACAGGTAATACAGAAGATGAGCACTTAGGAATGTTTTGTCTGGGCCATTAGACAAAACATTCCTTTTAGCAGTGAGACATATTTTTTGAGTTGGGGCAGTGAGACCGGGACAAAAGTTTCTAGCCTGTCTAGACCATGAAAAACAGGTGATACAGAAGATGAGCACTTAGGAATGTTTTGTCTAATGGCCCAGACAAAACATTCCTAAGTGCCTGTTTTCATGATCTAGACAGGCTAGAAACTTTTGTCCCGGTCTCACTGCCCCAACTGAAAAAATATGTCTCACAGCTAAAACCTGCCTCTTTCCCCCTTGACCCTGTCCCTACCAGGATGGTCAAGGAGGTCATCGATACTATAGGCCCCACTCTGGTCACATTCATCAATTCCTGCCTTGAGCTGGGCATGGTTCCGGACTCTCTCAAGCATGTGATAGTGAGAGCACTTCTAAAAAAGTCCAACCTTGATCCCTCTCTTTTATCTAATTTACGCCCGATTTCTCTCTTACCCTTCCTATCTAAGGTCATGGAAAAGATTGTTTTTACTCAACTGCAATCTCATTTAGATCGGCTTAATATTGGTGACAAATTTCAATCAGGCTTTAAGCCCCACCATAGCACGGAATCTGCTCTACTGAAGGTCCACAATGGCATTGCTTTGGCCCTTGATGCTAAGCAGCCTGTCATTTTAGCTTTGCTAGATCTATCAGCAGCAGCCTTTGACACCGTTGATCACACGGTCCTGATCTCCCACCTAGAACATTATGCTGGCTGGCCTAAAAGGCCTCTGAGCTGGTTTACTTCCTTTCTGACCAACAGGACCTTTTCTGTCATCATTGGGGATTTTTCCTCTACAGTGGCACCCCTCAACTCAGGGGTCCCTCAGGGTTCGATCCTGGTCCCGTTACTCTTTTCTTTGTATATGCTGCTTTGTATATGGTTGTCCTGGAAGAGCTGAACATTTTGATAGCTGAAATTATGCTGAAGTAGAATTTTCCCATTCATTTGAATGGGGCAAAATTTGTTGATAATGCTAAATAGTTGAAAAAGTATAAATGTTACAAACAAGAAAAATACAAGCACACATCCTTAAAAAGCTGAACATTTTCATACTTCAATGGCTTTTGTAGCTGAAAGTATGCTGAACTTATTAAGAAGTGAAAATATTCCCAGTGGTCCCCAAAAAATAGGTAAAACATGTAGGGTTGTGTGTGTGTGGGTGTGTAGGTGTTTGTGTGTCTGTGTGTGTATGAAAATAAAAGATTAGTCCTACACCCTGAGGACTACTAGGGTGTGGCTATTGAAATGAGGCATAAAATATAAACAGTTATTATGCAAAAACTGCAAAAGATATCAAAAAGCTGTGTACATTGTGAATAGCTGAAGAGTTTCTGAATAGATAACAGTAGAAATGGTGTTTTTAGCTGAAGGTATGCTGAAGTTATAAAGATGTGAAAATTCTTCCCATTCATTTGAATGGGGTAAAATTTGTTGAAAAATGCTAAATATATGAAAAAGTATAAATGTTAATGCTAATACTTGAAATCGCGTTTCTAGCTAAAAGTATGTTGAAGTTATTATGATGTGAACCTGTTGCCCATTCATTTCAATGGGGCAAAATTAGCTGAAACAGGAGGCTTGTCAGCATCCACACAATAATATTACTCCCATAATTAATCCCACAATGAGGAAAATGCCTATTCCAGCCATAAGGATCTCTGAGAACTACTCAAAAAAACCTAAAAACAAGATAATATAATGTATTTGAGAAAAATCAGGAACAAGATATTACATATGTGCATATTTACCATGCATTTCTACCCCCAGGATTTGAGTATTGCACTTCCGTCAATTATGGCATAGTCTTATCACTGCAGTGATAACGTATATTATACAGTCTGGAGGAACGACCTACAGTAATGCTCCTTCCTACACCAGGGATATAACAGTCTTGTGCTAAAAGAACTCTTCAGAGTCTATATTAACTTTGGCACAATTTGTTATTGTTCATGTACAGTACAGTTATTTGAGGAACACATCATTCCAACTGCATGTGAACAGGCGGACATGCCCTATTGATATCAGAAACTAGACTGACTTTGTGGAAATGTAAAATGCTTGTCTAAACAGCAGCAATATACGGGACCTGGAAAAAAGGTTGCCACCGTGGAAAATGGGCTGGCACCTTGGTGTGGTTACGACAGAGGGGAACATGGACCTCACTCCCATCTATTCACCTGGCTAATCTCCGCTCCCTGGTCAACAAAATGGATGAAATTCTTCTCGTCAACAGGACTAACTCTGACTTTGCATGCTCTACTGCTCTGTGCTTCACGGAGACCTGGCTCAGCGACTCAATCGCGGACAGCGCAATTCAAGTACCGGGCTTCCAGGTGTACAGAGAGGATCGTGGAAAGGAGCTGCCCGGGAAAACGAGAGGTGGAATCTGCTTCTACATAAATGAAAGTTGGTGCACAGATGTCACAGTGCTACAGAGGACATGTACCGTAGACCTAGAGACTATTGTTATCAATTGCAAACCCTTTACTCTCCCCGTGAATTCAACAGTTTCATGCTAATGGGAGTGTACATAACACTGCAGGATAACGGTAGTGGCATGGTTCCGGACTCTCTCAAGCATGTGATAGTGAGAGTAGCAGAACTGATAACTAGCCTGAAGCTTGAACATCATCTAAAAAAGTCCAACCTTGATCCCTCTCTTTTATCTAATTTACGCCCGATTTCTCTCTTACCCTTCCTATCTAAGGTCATGGAAAAGATTGTTTTTACTCAACTGCAATCTCATTTAGATCGGCTTAATATTGGTGACAAATTTCAATCAGGCTTTAAGCCCCACCATAGCACGGAATCTGCTCTACTGAAGGTCCACAATGGCATTGCTTTGGCCCTTGATGCTAAGCAGCCTGTCATTTTAGCTTTGCTAGATCTATCAGCAGCAGCCTTTGACACCGTTGATCACACGGTCCTGATCTCCCACCTAGAACATTATGCTGGCTGGCCTAAAAGGCCTCTGAGCTGGTTTACTTCCTTTCTGACCAACAGGACCTTTTCTGTCATCATTGGGGATTTTTCCTCTACAGTGGCACCCCTCAACTCAGGGGTCCCTCAGGGTTCGATCCTGGTCCCGTTACTCTTTTCTTTGTATATGCTGCTTTGTATATGGTTGTCCTGGAAGAGCTGAACATTTTGATAGCTGAAATTATGCTGAAGTAGAATTTTCCCATTCATTTGAATGGGGCAAAATTTGTTGATAATGCTAAATAGTTGAAAAAGTATAAATGTTACAAACAAGAAAAATACAAGCACACATCCTTAAAAAGCTGAACATTTTCATACTTCAATGGCTTTTGTAGCTGAAAGTATGCTGAACTTATTAAGAAGTGAAAATATTCCCAGTGGTCCCCAAAAAATAGGTAAAACATGTAGGGTTGTGTGTGTGTGGGTGTGTAGGTGTTTGTGTGTCTGTGTGTGTATGAAAATAAAAGATTAGTCCTACACCCTGAGGACTACTAGGGTGTGGCTATTGAAATGAGGCATAAAATATAAACAGTTATTATGCAAAAACTGCAAAAGATATCAAAAAGCTGTGTACATTGTGAATAGCTGAAGAGTTTCTGAATAGATAACAGTAGAAATGGTGTTTTTAGCTGAAGGTATGCTGAAGTTATAAAGATGTGAAAATTCTTCCCATTCATTTGAATGGGGCAAAATTTGTTGAAAAATGCTAAATATATGAAAAAGTATAAATGTTAATGCTAATACTTGAAATCGCGTTTCTAGCTAAAAGTATGTTGAAGTTATTATGATGTGAACCTGTTGCCCATTCATTTCAATGGGGCAAAATTAGCTGAAACAGGAGGCTTGTCAGCATCCACACAATAATATTACTCCCATAATTAATCCCACAATGAGGAAAATGCCTATTCCAGCCATAAGGATCTCTGAGAACTACTCAAAAAAACCTAAAAACAAGATAATATAATGTATTTGAGAAAAATCAGGAACAAGATATTACATATGTGCATATTTACCATGCATTTCTACCCCCAGGATTTGAGTATTGCACTTCCGTCAATTATGGCATAGTCTTATCACTGCAGTGATAACGTATATTATACAGTCTGGAGGAACGACCTACAGTAATGCTCCTTCCTACACCAGGGATATAACAGTCTTGTGCTAAAAGAACTCTTCAGAGTCTATATTAACTTTGGCACAATTTGTTATTGTTCATGTACAGTACAGTTATTTGAGGAACACATCATTCCAACTGCATGTGAACAGGCGGACATGCCCTATTGATATCAGAAACTAGACTGACTTTGTGGAAATGTAAAATGCTTGTCTAAACAGCAGCAATATACGGGACCTGGAAAAAAGGTTGCCACCGTGGAAAATGGGCTGGCACCTTGGTGTGGTTACGACAGAGGGGAACATGGACCTCACTCCCATCTATTCACCTGGCTAATCTCCGCTCCCTGGTCAACAAAATGGATGAAATTCTTCTCGTCAACAGGACTAACTCTGACTTTGCATGCTCTACTGCTCTGTGCTTCACGGAGACCTGGCTCAGCGACTCAATCGCGGACAGCGCAATTCAAGTACCGGGCTTCCAGGTGTACAGAGAGGATCGTGGAAAGGAGCTGCCCGGGAAAACGAGAGGTGGAATCTGCTTCTACATAAATGAAAGTTGGTGCACAGATGTCACAGTGCTACAGAGGACATGTACCGTAGACCTAGAGACTATTGTTATCAATTGCAAACCCTTTACTCTCCCCGTGAATTCAACAGTTTCATGCTAATGGGAGTGTACATAACACTGCAGGATAACGGTAGTGCACTACGGTTCCTAGCAGAACTGATAACTAGCCTGAAGCTTGAACATCACGACTCTCCATTCATTGTTCTAGGGGACTTTAACAGAGCAAATCTCACCCACAAACTGCCCAAATACAGACAGCACATCACCTGTCCCACCAGGGACAAAAACACACTGGACCACAGCTACACAACAATAAAAGATGTCTATCGCTCTGTCCCCGGCACAGCCCTCGGACTCTCAGATCACTGTATGGTCCATCTTATTCCAACCTACAGGCAGAAACTTAAAAATGTGAAGCCTGTGGTCAAAACAGTGAAGAGTTGGACTGAGGAGCCTACCCTACCCTACCATACCAACTTTATTTATAAAGCACTAAAACAACCAAGGTGGACCAAAGTGCTGTACATTGCAATAAACAATATATATTAAAAACACAACCCACAAGCACAACTTGTTGTATTAGAAATGTTTAGAGTAGACAGGATGTCTAGTTAGCCAGTCTCATGAATGCTGCAGGATGCTTATGGTCAAGGATAACTAGATAAAAAAGTTTGACTGTCAGCAGACAGGATGTTTAATATTATTATTATGACGTGTATAACTGTAGCCATAGCCATAATATTTTCTCATGTTCAGTGTTATGACATGTCACTAGAGGTCGTGTTAGAATGTATTTTACAGTGCCTTGCGAAAGTATTCGGCCCCCTTGAACTTTGCGACCTTTTGCCACATTTCAGGCTTCAAACATAAAGATATAAAACTGTAATTTTTTGTGAAGAATCAACAACAAGTGGGACACAATCATGAAGTGGAATGAAATTTATTGGATATTTCAAACTTTTTTAACAAATAAAAAACTGAATAATTGGGCGTGCAAAATTATTCAGCCCCTTTACTTTCAGTGCAGCAAACTCTCTCCAGAAGTTCAGTGAGGATCTCTGAATGATCCAATGTTGACCTAAATGGCTAATGATGATAAATAGAATCCACCTGTGTGTAATCAAGTCTCCGTATAAATGCACCTGCACTGTGATAGTCTCAGAGGTTCGTTTAAAGCGCAGAGAGCATCATGAAGAACAAGGAACACACCAGGCAGGTCCGAGATACTGTTGTGGAGAAGTTTAAAGCCGGATTTGGATACAAAAAGATTTCCCAAGCTTTAAACATCCCAAGGAGCACTGTGCAAGCGATAATATTGAAATGGAAGGAGTATCAGACCACTGCAAATCTACCAAGACCTGGCCGTCCCTCTAAACTTTCAGCTCATACAAGGAGAAGACTGATCAGAGATGCAGCCAAGAGGCCCATGATCACTCTGGATGAACTGCAGAGATCTACAGCTGAGGTGGGAGACTCTGTCCATAGGACAACAATCAGTCGTATACTGCACAAATCTGGCCTTTATGGACGAGTGGCAAGAAGAAAGCCATTTCTTAAAGATATCCATAAAAAGTGTTGTTTAAAGTTTGCCACAAGCCACCTGGGAGACACACCAAACATGTGGAAGAAGGTGCTCTGGTCAGATGAAACCAAAATCGAACTTTTTGGCAACAATGCAAAACGTTATGTTTGGCGTAAAAGCAACACAGCTCATCACCCTGAACACACCATCCCCACTGTCAAACATGGTGGTGGCAGCATCATGGTTTGGGCCTGCTTTTCTTCAGCAGGGACAGGGAAGATGGTTAAAATTGATGGGAAGATGGATGGAGCCACATACAGGACCATTCTGGAAGGAAACCTGATGGAGTCTGCAAAAGACCTGAGACTGGGACGGAGCTTTGTCTTCCAACAAGACAATGATCCAAAACATAAAGCCAAATCTACAATGGAATGGTTCACAAATACACATATCCAGGTGTTAGAATGGCCAAGTCAAAGTCCAGACCTGAATCCAATCGAGAATCTGTGGAAAGAACTGAAAACTGCTGTTCACAAACGCTCTCTATCCAACCTCACTGAGCTCGAGCTGTTTTGCAAGGAGGAATGGGCAAAAATTTCCGTCTCTCGATGTGCAAAACTGATAGAGACATACCCCAAGCGACTTACAGCTGTAATCGCAGCAAAAGGTGGCGCTACAAAGTATTAACTTAAGGGGGCTGAATAATTTTGCACACCCAATTTTTCAGTTTTTTATTTGTTAAAAAAGTTTGACATATCCAATAAATTTCGTTCCACTTCATGATTGTGTCCCACTTGTTGTTGATTCTTCACAAAAAATTACAGTTTTATATCGTTATGTTTGAAGCCTGAAATGTGGCAAAAGGTCGCAAAGTTCAAGGGGGCCGAATACTTTCGCAAGGCACTGTATGCTTGTTTTAAAAGGCCAGTAACTGAGTGTAATCTATCTTTTTAAGGATTTTGGAAAGGAATGGTAAATTTGAAATGGGCCTAAAATTTGAGAGCACTGGGGGATCCAGACCAGGTTTCTTAATCAGTGGCTGCACCATGGCATGTTTAAAATTCCTAGGCTAAGTCAAGAGCTACAGGTGTGCTTTGACTGCACACACTGGAGTGTATTTAAGACTGCAGCTACAGACCTGGACGAACTCACTGACACTGCGACATCTTATATCAGCTTCTGTGAGGATGTGTGTGTGCCCCAAAAGACCTTCTGCACATACAACAACAACAAGCCCTAGTTCACTCAAGCAGTTTCGTCATGCCAAAAAGGAGGCTTACAGATGCGGGGACAGGACTCTGTACAGCCAGGCAAGAAACATACTGACAAGGGAGATCAGAGCAGCAAAGAGGAGCTACTCTGAAAAGCTGAAAGCTCAGGTTTCAGCCAACAACTCCTTGTCTGTGTGGGGGAGCCTGAAACTACAGTAGCTCCTTCCACAGGAGGCTGACATGTTATGGCAGATCACTGAGACTTTTTAATAATCCAGTAGTTTTTTTATGAGAAGACGAACTAAAAAGAGGACAAATAATTTAAAAGTATAGATTAGTGGAAAGGGGACAACTTACTTTGAGCAACCTGCTTCTAAAAAAAATAAGTCAAATTTAATGCCTCAATAGATGATGCAAAGGAAAATTAAACACTTTAAGGTTTTTGATGGTCATAAAACTCTCCTTGATTAATCAATAGGTCAGAAGATGAATGTGTTAAAAGAAAACTGAAGGTACCAGCTTATGGATATAAGACATTAAATACAAATCCCAGGATGCATGTCCAACATGTGCTCATCCCAGGGTATCAAACACTGATGCTTTGTTCATTTGTCTCAGCTTAGCTGCACCAGCTCAGGAAGCTCGACCTGCCCCAGGAGCTGCTGATACAGTTCCACAGAGGAATCATCAAGTTTGTTCTCTGCACCTCCATCACTGTCTGGTTTGGCTCAGCAACCAAACAGGACAAGTACAAACTTCAGCGGACAGTCAGGACTGCAGAAAAGGTCATTTGTGTGAGCTTGTCCTCCATGGAGGACCTGTACACCACACGGGTCAAAAGGAGGGTGGAGAGGATCACTGCAGACCCCTCACACCCGGACACAATCTGTGTGAACTCCTCCCCTCTGGACGGCATTACAGGTCACTGTGGACCAAGACAACTAGACACAGGGACAGTTTCTTCCCCCAGGCTGTCGCTCTGATGAACATTTAACCCACGACAGTATGTCTGGACAATAACCCTCAGTGCAATACCTGTACATATACATTGTACAGATCATACAGACTCGTACAGGTCTCTGGTTCTTAAGTACGCTATTTTTTTCTGTTTATCCCTATTTATCTCATTTCAATGAACATTCCTTTGTTGTCTGCATTGTTTGCTGTCTGTTTATACTGCTTTTTCTGTATTGTTTGCACTGTTTGTTGCTGTCAATGTTGCTGTTAATACTGCTTATTTTGATATATCACACAGCCCGTGTTTATATGTGTGTGATTGCACTGACCTGCAGATTGAGTGTATCTCATGTATGTTCTCATCCTTCCGGGCACTGTCCGTCAGACTGTCACCCAGAGCCATCAGACACTGAGCAAAACCCTTATAGATGGAGTGACACCTTCTGGCTGAAGCTGCAGCAAGAGGGCATGGGCTCAGCACTGAAAAACACACACAAAACTACATATACACACAGGAAAAATACATTGTCTGTGCAATATAAACAGGAAAGTCAATTTGGACACTTCTAACAGTCGACACCAATTGTATTTTTCTTTCTCTTTGTTGATGGCTGCAACTGTTGGACCAGTGTATAGTCTGCAGATAAAACTAGAGAAATGCATTTCCTGTCTAAAATGCATGTGGATGCCAATATGCTGAAGGATCACCCTGTAAATGCCTGAAATCAATTGCTGAAAAAGCTGAAGGATGACAAGAAAAGGCTGAAGTTCTTTGTTGAAATAGTTGAGAAGAAATGGAAGTTCTTTGTTGAATAATCTGAAGTATGAGATGCAATAAATACAAACAGGAATGTCCTTGAAAAGCTGAACATTTTGATACCTGAATGGCCTTTCTAGCTGAAAGTATGCTGAACTTATTAAGTGAAAATATTTCCATTGTCCCCACAAAGTAGGTAAAATAAGTAGGTGTGTATGTGTGTGAAAGAGAGAGTAGTCTTACACCCTGAGGACTGCTACATTGTGACTATTGAAATGAAACAAAATGTCAACATCAAATATGCAGAAAACCATAAAACATATCAAAAAGCTGTTTACCATGAATAACCATTCAGGTATCAAAATGTTCATCTTTTCAAGGGCATGCTTGCTTGTATTTGTCTTGTGTCTAACATTTATACTTTTTACAATATTTAACTTTTTTCAGCTAATTTTGCCGCATTCAAATGAATGGGTAACATTTTCACATCTTAATAACCTCAGCATACTTTTAGCTAGAAACATGATTTCAACTATTAGCTATTCAGCAACTCTTCAGCTATTAGTATTGTACACAGCTTTTTGATCTTTTATGGTTTTTGCATAATTACCATTTACATTTTATGCTTCACTTCAGTAGCCACACTCTAGTAGTCATCATGGTGTAGGACTACTCTCTGTTTCTCTCACACACATACACACAGACCCACCTACACACCTATATACATACACACACAACCCTACCTGTTTTACCTATTTCGTGGGGACCAATGGGAAAATGTTCACATCTTAATAAGTTTAGTATATTTTAAGCTAGAAAATCCATTCTGGTATCAAAATGTTCAGCTCTTCCAGGACATTCTATCTTGTATATTAATTTTTTGCAACATTTATACTTTTTAAAATATTCAGCTTTTTTCAGCAAATTTTGCCAAATGAATGGGGCAAAAATTTTCCCATTGGAAATAAATGGGAAAGTCTGAGCCTTAATATCTCCAGCATACCTTGGGCTAGAAATGCAATTTCAAGTCTATTCAACTCGTGAGACGTTCAGCTGCCAATGGTGCAACAATCATCTTGATATCTTTTACGTTTTTTTTTATAATCAAGATTTATATTTTGTCTATTTCTCCATAGACAATGAATGGGCCAATGCAATCCATATGGCACATTCTGAGTCACGTGACCCCCCGCTCTAGCTTGCCTGTCTGTGTTTTTCCAATTACTCCTTGCAACTTTTCTGATCCTATTATGCCATCCTTAAGCTTTATACACATATAATAGATAAAAATCGTAGAGAAAATTGTCAACAATCTATGCCATTGTTATTGTGATGGCATGAACGGTATTTGCTTAAGCTGCACATTCCAGAGAGTACCGTCACACTGTTCCATAGACTTCCAGTCAAAAAGACGCTTCAGAAGATCCGCTGAAAGGAAACGTTGGGGTATTTGTAAATCGCTACGGTTCCTTCATTTTGTTTAATATCTTGACATAATAGAACAATCAAATAACACAACAGGGTGCTGTATATGTATGAAACTGAATGCAGATGTCAGGTTTGCTCGTTGCCACCTCTCTCGCTCTCTTATCCCTGTCTCTCTCTGCAGACAGTCCCAGCGGAGCTCACAGCTGATTCTCATCAGCTGATTACAGGGCTGGACATTTAGGAGCAGCTCAGATGCACTGACACTGCCAGTTCGCTCCATCCTGCTATGCAGTTTGGCCACAGAAGACATTACAATTTACTGTTTATCTCTTCCCTACAATGATCGCTACCAAAATGCAGTACAATTCTGTCTCTCTGTTGTTGGTGTCTGTTAACTGAGTGTCTTGTGAGCTATTATACGTGTCCTCACCTGCTACTACTGCAGTATCCTTGTCACTAGTAACCCCTTTAATTGCTTCTACTTTCTTTTCAAGTACTTCTAACAGTACAACCATGTTATAATGCTATGAAAACTTCAAATGTTAACAATAATAATCAGATTGACCTTCATGGTAGCATGATAAAAGTAACAAACAATACATTAATATCACACTTGCACAAATATAAATACAGTAATGGATTTCTAAGGCAAATCAAATCAAATTTATTTCTACAGCACTTTATAAGCTACTTCCTACTGACCAAAGTACTTCACATACATAAACAAAGAAACAAAACACAAAACTGGGAACAAGTAGAAGTCAAATCAGATCATTACAAGTAATGAAACAGCATGATAAAATGAATGCAAAGAATATAAGACGTAGATTAAATAGAATGTATGACACTGCACTATGTATTAAAAGCCAATGTAAATAAATGGATGAATGAATGTCTTAAGCTATGAGTAAAAAGCTGTCAGGTCTGTAATATTTTGAAAACCAGTGAGGACAGGCCAAAACTGGGTTATATGATTTCATTTACTTATACTTATGAGGAAAGGAGCTACAGCATTGTTAACCATCTCAAGGTGAGAGAGGGGTGACTTAGTAACTTAATCTGGAAGAAGGTTGACTTCACAGCTGTGTCAATCTGCTTATCAACTATCAACTTACTATGAAATGTCATTCTTTTAGTTTTAAAGCTATGACAACTTTCTGCTGGTTCACCTTTTGCTGTATGCTGAAAGTCATTCATCCAGTTTATCAACATGATAACATTAATCCAAATGTGCATAAAGCACAATTTTTCACAATTTTATTGGAAAAACAAGAAACCCAAAATTTCTCTATCTACACTCCAAAAGAAGAAATTCACTAGGTGGCCTATGTAGAAAGAAATTCTTGATAAAATGATATAGTGCTATGTTATGCATTTGCAAAACTGTTCAAATAATTGTTTAATCTGTTTGACCTTTGTAAAGATTTGACCTGTGGACATGAAATGCTGTGAGGAGGTGCAGAGAGACTCAGAACAACAGGAAGTCGTGCAGATACAGTGGTGTGAAAAAGTGTTTGCCCCCTTACTGATTTCTTATCTTTTTGCATGTTTGTCACACTGTAATGTTTCAGATCGTCAAACAAATTTATATATTAGTCAAAGATAACACAAGTAAACACATCATGCAGTTTTTAAATGAAGGTTTTTATTATTAAGGGAAAACAAAATCCAAAACTATATAGCCCTGTGTGAACAAGTGTTTGCCCCCCTGTCAAAACACTGGTTTATCGCACCTGAGTTCAATTTCTCTTGCCACACCTGTTCGCAATCAAGAAATCACTTAAATAGGACCTGCCTGACAAAGTGAAGTAGACCAAAAGATCCTCAAAAGCTAGACATCATGCCGAGATCCAAAGAAATTCAAAAACAAATGAGAAAGAGAATAATGGAGCTCTATCAGTCCGGAAAAGGTTATAAAGCCATTTCTAAAGCTTGGGGACTGCAGCGAACCACAGTGAGAGCCATTATCCACAAATGGCGAAAACATGGAACAGTGGAGAACCTTCCCAGGAGTGGCCAGCCGACCAAAATTACCCCAAGAGCGCAGCGACAACTCATCCAAGAGGTCACAAAAGACCCCACAACAACATCCAAAGAACTGCAGGCCTCACTTGCCTCAGTTAAGCTGAGTGTTCATGACTCCACCATAAGAAAGAGACTGGGCAAAAATGGTTTGCATGGCAGAGTTCCAAGACGAAAACCACTGCTGAGCAAAAAGAACATAAAGGCTCGTCTCAGTTTTGCCAGAAAACATCTTGATGATCCCCAAGACTTTTGGGATAATACTCTGTGGACAGACGAGACAAAAGTTGAACTTTTTGGAAGGTGTGTGTCCCATTATGTGTGGCGTAAAAGTAACACCGCATTTCAGAAAAAGAACATCATACCAACAGTAAAATATGGTGGTGGTAGTGGGATGGTCTGGGGCTGTTTTGCTGCTTCAGGCCCTGGAAGACTTGCTGTGATAAATGGAACCATGAATTCTGCTGTGTACCAAAATATCCTGAAGGAGAATGTCCGGCCATCCGTTTGTGACCTCAAGCTGAAGCGAACTTGGGTTCTGCAGCAGGACAATGATCCAAAGCACACCAGCAAGTCCACTTCTGAATGGCTGAAGAAAAACAAAATGAAGACTTTGGAGTGGCCTAGTCAAAGTCCTGACCTGAATCCAATTGAGATGCTGTGGCATGACCTTAAAAAGGCAGTTCATGCCCGAAAACCCTCCAATGTGGCTGACTTACAACAATTCTGCAAAGATGAGTGGGCCAAAATTCCTCCACAGCGCTGTAAAAGACTCATGGCAAGTTATCGAAAACGCTTGATTGCAGTTGTTGCTGCTAAGGGTGGCCCAACCAGTTATTAGGTTTAGGGGGCAAACACTTATTCACACAGGGCTTTGTAGTTTTGGATTTTGTTTTCCCTTAATAATAAAAACCTTCATTTAAAAACTGCATGATGTGTTTACTTGTGTTATCGTTGACTAATATTTAAATTTGTTTGATGATCTGAAACATTACAGTATGACAAACATGCAAAAAGATAAGAAATCAGTAAGGGGGCAAACACGTTTTCACACCACTGTAAGTTTAAGGAAGGGTGGGAAAGTTTAACGAGAACTCTGTTGCTGGAATGTGAAAACAATGACTGCAGGTAGAAACATGATCAGGGAAACTCTACCTTTGTCATCAAAACACCTGCTATAACATGAGGTCATGTATTTTGAAGCAGTTTACTGCATGATTATCTAAAATATTTTTGGGATCAGAGATCTCAGCTTGGCTGAAAGAAACAGAGAGGGATATGGAGTTTTGTTGTCAACACTTCAAAATTCCATCAGTGTGGAAAAGACACATCTCCCACTGTACACTGAAGGTTTCAGTTTGGATCTGACCTACTGATTATGTGTATCTTTGTCCTGCTACGTTGTTTTTGTCATGTCAGATCAATGTGGCTCCCATTAACTTTAGTCTCCACATTGCTATTTCCATTTACACCCACTGTCTGTCATCTGCTAACACATTTGAACATGGAAGCCTGTGAGCACTCCTCTTACAGCAAATGATTAAACCCAATCAAACCCTCGTTCTGGGAGGATGACACCATGGGGGGAAATGTTAATATGGGTTATATTAGTAAAGCTGTGGGTAGTTTTGAACCTATAAATCTGAATTCAGGAAGGACAGACAGTGATGGGTTGTTCTAAGGGAGGGTTCTGCAGGCAATCTTGTGTTGACCTATCAATACATGTTTGGGAGGTGCTGCCCAGCAAAATTTCTCCTGCTGATTTTTATGTTTTTGTACTCATGTCTAACTACAGTGAGCAGAAAGGAAAGCAAAGACTTAATTTAAAGTCGGATCATCTGCTGGCCACATCTTACCACACTTTTCAATATTTAGTAGCTATATATGATGTAATTTTGTTATGTTTTATGAGGCATAAGCATTTGAATGCAGCTTTGATAAATGTGCATCTAGAGAGCTGAAATCATGTTTTTTAAAGGTAAAATATATTTCTTAGTTTTAGTCATATTCCAAAAGAAATTGGGCGTTGGGGTGTGTCAGTCTCTGTTTGTTTGGCTGTGTTCCATTTGGCTATGTTAGAATGTTGCTTGTTACATAGCAGCAAGGGTGTGGAAACTCTCCTGAATGGAGCAGGCAGCAGAAGGTACCGATAGGAGATTGATCTTCATCATCTGATAATGTTAAAATAGGCTGTACTTTCATATTAAGGGAACATGATGTCTCTCCTTTTGAACACAAAGAGAACAGTCTACATCACTGATGGAGATACTACCCCAAATACCAGGGCACCATATTAATATCAGGTGTGATTTTATCAGTTTTTCATGTTATTCAACCATGATTTTACACAATCTAGGTCAAAGAATGAACTGTCAAGTTCAGCAAGATTCAGATTTCCTATCTGCAGAGGTTCTGATTCATAATCAAATGTTGTGGGCTAGGATATGGTGCTCACATTTTCTGACCGAAAAGATGCTGCTCTTCACCGTTCAGTTAGATTCCACATGATATTTTGTTGATGTGTCACAGTTTATCCGGTAGCTTCAGGTAGGCACAAGCAACATGCACCATTTCATGTGCTGGATTTAAATGGAACAGAAGCCACACCCATCTGGCACAAACTGGTATCTTTGGTACCATGCCAGTTGGTACCATGCCACCAACTTCTAGTGTTTTTAAAATGATAAAGTTCCAAACCATATGCCTTCGCCAGACACTGCATGTTAATTTCTGTCTCCATGGTTGGTGGCAGTAATGTGCCATTTCCTTGTTTGACAACTGTTGGGCCCCATTTGGCCATTATCACTTAGGGGTGTACTCACTTTTGTTGCCAGCAGTTTAGACATTAATGGCTGTGTGTTGCGTTATTTTGAGGGGACAGCACATTTACACTGTTATACAAGCTGTAGACTCACTACTTTACATTGTAGCCAAGTGTCATTTCTTCAGTGTTGTCACATGAAAAGATATACTTAAATATTTACAAAATGTGAGGGGGTGTACTCACTTCTGTGATATACTGTACCTTTGTTTTAACCAGTTCACTGGTCTTTAAGAATATAGGAGACATGTGTAAGGCTGTAAGAGTAGACAGGAAACCACATACAGGAAGTAGACCACGGTTGCATAGCAACGCTCGAGGTGCTTCCTCTAAAACTGTCTATTGAAAGGTCAGGATGTGTTCTGAGAATGTCACAGATCAAAATCTGCCTGGCGACAAGATCACCAAATGAGGGGTCAGAACGAGGTCAAGAAACCAACCAAGGAGCGAGGATGAAGGACAACGCGGATGACGTCAGATCTACCATCATTTGCATATTCCAAAAACTGTATTAATTTGACTGGGTTGAGGAGTGAGGGGTTCTTCTTCTTTGCTCTGAAGGCAGGTCGAATGGTTTTGCCGTTTAGAATCAGGGCCTCAGATAGAGAAAGAACCCAGAACTCTGTAATTGCTTTTCTTCATCAAGGTTGTAATAAATATTTTAAAGGTTCTTCTGACTTCGACTCTTCCTCAGAAATGAACATGCAGGATGCTTAGGTCCTACACCTAGAAGCACCAAATTTCTAATATTACTACTTGGCTAATCAGCTACAGTATTTAGTCAAATGGATTCAGAAGGACAGTTACAACAGTGAATGGATAGAATTAGAGCAAATGTTTTCGCCACTCGCTCTTTAATGATGAGCTGAACATTTTGATGCCTGAATGGCTTTTCTAGCTGAAAGTATGCTGAACTTAATAAGATGTGAACATTTTCCCGTTGGTCTCCACAAAGTAGGTAAAAGAGTAGGTGTGTGTGAGAGTGAGTGAGTGACAGAGAGAGAGAGAATCACTCTGAAAATATCTGAAATCAATTGCTGAAGAAGAAGAAGAAGAAGAAATGGCTGAAGTTCTTGGTTGAATAATCTATAGGATGAGATGCAATAAATACAAGCAGGAAAGATGTTACA
>NW_018127945.1:2356637-2363716 GCF_001952655.1 Monopterus albus | reverse complement strand
AGCTGAAGGATGAGATGAACAGAATGACTAAGCTTGGACGTAAAATGGACAATGAAACAGCTGGATGGAACAGTTATTGCAGAGCATGGAGTGCAGCTGACAATCTAGTGTACATATAAAGAGCACACAACCTGAAAGAGGAGTGGTACAATCCACAAGGATCAGAGAATGA
The DNA here is from genome assembly GCF_001952655.1 of Monopterus albus. Lineage (NCBI taxonomy): Eukaryota > Metazoa > Chordata > Actinopteri > Synbranchiformes > Synbranchidae > Monopterus > Monopterus albus. Next base: position 2,363,544 of record NW_018127945.1, on the reverse strand, counting down.
CAACATCATCAGCTGTAGTTTCACTGAAGCACATTTGTGAATGTGGCATGGCTTACATAGCTATCAGCAGAGTGACCTCCCTTAGAGGACTGCACCTACTGGACATAGATGAGACCTGATCTTATTTGAATCCAGAGATCACATCAGCCCTGGAGACCATGAGACAAGCCAACATGGATGACATGATGCTGCCTCTTCAGATCAGACAAACACTGAGCAGACCGTACACTCTGATCATCATTCACCATAACACAGAAGGACTCCCGTCTCATGTCGATGACATGAAAAGGCATCATCAAATGTGTCTGCCAGATATTTTGTGTCTCACAGAAACAAATCTATAAGGCTGCAGCTGGACAGTTAAAAATTGATAAAATGCAACTGACACCTGTCGCAACCTGCTACACAATCAAAACTATCAGTCACAATTTGACCTATCTGGACCACACAGAGTAATGTTATACTTCCTGCAGATCCAACTCACTTTTGAGAACAAAACAAGATAACTCTCATTACTCTGTACTTTTTACAGGAGGACCTGGATTTATGTGAGTCAGCAGTGGTTCCAGCTGTGGATCACGTCTGTGTCTTGCCCACTGTCTGCATTTCTCAGCCATCTTAGCAGACTCTGCAACAGCACAAGCATATGTATTTAATAACAATAAATAACCTAATCAAACTTTCAAAAATTATTCAGCATTTACATGCCTCTGTACAAACACCATGTTACCTTAACTAAAGAGTTGACATGAATTATGAGTTTATTTTAAATAAAGAGCTTCGTGTCTACTTCACTAGCTGTTAGCATGCTGAAGCCTAATACTGTATAAGGCTTCGACATGCTAAGTGAGCCGCGATTCTCTTATAAAAATGATTCAGACCGTTCAAAATTTATTCAGTGTTCACCTGCCTGAGTATAAACACAGTTTAACCTGAACTAAACCGTTCACATGAATTATCATTAGCTTTACTTTAAATAATTAGCTTCGTGTCTACTGCGCTAGCCGTTAGCAGCCTATTGTAGTGTGTCTACTCTGCTAGCTGTTAGCACCACCAAACTCCTTTGTGCTGTACTGCGTAAGCTAACGCAGCTAATTAGCCGTGACTTGCTTATAAAAGCGATTCAGACCGTTCAAAATTTATTCAGTGTTCACCTGCCTGAGTATAAACACAGTGTAACTTGAACTAAACAGTTTACATGAATTATCATGAGCTTTACTTTAAATAATGAGCTTTGTGTCTACTGCGCTAGCCGTTAGCAGCCTATTGTAGTGCTATGATGAAGTGAGCCACTGTCTCCTGCAAAATAAATTGATATAAGCTTACCTCGCGATGGTTCTGTTCTGATATAATCCTTCTTCGGTCAGGCTTCATAAGAAAAGCCCAACGTGTTTGGGAAAAATAAAGCTGCAAAATCTCTTCACTGTGAGCAGCAGTGAGCAACCTCGCAACGGTTCAGTTCTGATATAATCCTTCTTCGGTCAGACTTGTTCCGAAAAGTCCATTGTATTTTGATAAAAGGATTAACCTGTAGATAGATATTCAGCAGAGCTACTTCTCTGTGTGAATGAACAGCGGTTTGCTGTCGGCGAACCCTCTGCTATTGTTAGAAATAACCCAATTCTTTTGTTGGAAGTGCAAAAACTGAAGACAGGAGAGGACTGTTTAAAATGAACAGGAAGTTTACTCAAAGTCTGGGCACAGGTGAAGTCCATACAGCGCTGGGATCAGAGAGACAGAGCTCCCACAGGAGATCCATTCTCTGAATCACGAGTTAGGTTTTCACAATACTTTTAAGTACAGTCAGGTGGCAGCTTGATCTTGATCAATGAACACTGAACAATGGGTGGTCTGGGTTGCAGGCCCCCTGTGTGTGTGATGCTAATAAGTATGCTAACCTAGCCAGGTGGTCATCTCAGGTTGTGGGCCCCCTGCCTCTACAGGACACCCCATGATAAAGCAGAACTTGGAACATGGAATATGCTAAGTGGGTCTAGGGTGCAAAACAGGCCAACAGGTTTTTGTTAAAATGTAAATAGGCTGTCTGGTTACTTGGAGATGCAGACATCCTGCCTCTACAGAAGTTACAGCTTGCAGTTCCAATGTTTCATACAGCAGTCATCAATACAATTTTAATATGTATAAGCAAGGAAAATAAAGGTATGAAAAATAACTAAAACAAAGTGAAGAACTGAAAAGTAACTAAAGAAAACTAGAGTTATGAAAAGTAACTAAAAGGAACTAAAAGTGTGAGAACTAAAGCTTATAAAGTAACGAGAGCCTATAAGAATCAAATCTTACACAATGTAAAAAACCTTGTCAACAATTGAAGAAAAACTATAAGTCCTATCGAAACAGTCTCTTTAACAGTGAGCAGCAAGGAGGCTTCAACAAATATGCTGACCACCTCTATGTCAAGATATTCCAGAAAATGAAGCAGCAGTGGCAATTTACAAATGCCTTAACATTTGCTTCCAGAAAATGAAGCAGCAGTGGCAATTTACAAATGCCCTAACATTTGCTTTGAAGGGATTTTCTGAAATGTTTTTTTCAATGGCCATCTATGGAACAGTGAGACGGCACTCTCTTGAATCTGCGACGTTACGCAAATACCGCTCATCCCATCACAATAACAATGGCATAGATAGATTGTTGACAATTTTCTCTAAGATTTTCATCCATTATATGTGCATAAAGCATAAGAATGGCAGAATAAGCCATTGTCTGTGTTGAAAAACACAGACAAGCTAGAGTGGGGAGTCACGTGACCCAGAGCGTGCCATAGGAATTGCATTGGCCCATTCATTCCTACGGAGAAATACACAAAATATAAATGTCGATTATAAAAAAAGACATAAAAGATATCAAGGTGATTATTGCACCATTGGTAGCATCAGCATCCATAATAAATAAATAAATAAAGACCAGGATAACAATAGTGTGGCTGCTGAATCAGCATCCACACAATAATAATAAATAACAGGATAACATAGTATGGATGCTGAATCAGCATCCATACAATAATAAAGAACAGGATAACAATAGTGTGGCTGCTGACTCAGAATCCACACAATAATAATAAAGATTAGGATAACATACTGAATGAAGGAGGACGAGATGCATTACTTCATCCACACAATAAAAAACAGGAAAGCATAGTGTGGATGCTTTTCAGCATCCACACAACAAGTGACGGTGAAGTGAATGTCACTACTGTCTTTGTTTCAAAAATAGACTGAGGGGTTGAGTATACCCCATCATACACACATAGCTAAAATCAGCTGTGAGTCCATCTGCAATCCTTTCCTCACTCACTCATTCAGAGTTTAAACTCAGCTGCTGATGGAGACACAGTGGGGTGGGGGGCACATGTACTGTGTTTATCCTCAATGATCAGATTTTGTTCAGAGAAACAGCACAAACATTCCTTCCTCCTCCATGCTGTGCACCCCAGAGAAACTCCAAGAGTGACCCCAAATTGCATGCCCCACCTGCTGGGGACAGGGTGGAAGCATACAGATATTTTGCATACTCAGATATATATGTATACACATATTCATAAAACAAAAAGAAATTAAATTAACAAATCAGTAAATGTGTGTGGCCTCAGCCCCAGCTATCTGGTTTAAGTTAAAAGTGATTAGAAATGGATTTCAAGTGTCAGTAAAAGTTGATATATCATTCTTATGGGTGGATTATATTTTCTCTAGTGTGATGTATTCTATGAGAAGGTTGATGTGTAATGAGTTTGTAGATTTCCAGTTTAGAAAGATTGTTTTCTTGGTGATAGTTAGAGATATAAGAAGTGGGTTTTTATATTTAATTAGTAGGTGGTTGACTTCTGTGATATTACCGAGCAGGCAGAGTGATGGGGATAGACGGATTCTATAGCTCAAAATGGTGGAGAGTTTCTCTATCAATGCTACCCAGATGGAGTAAACAAGTTGACAAGTCCAAGTAGCATAGAAGTAATTGTCAGCGCAACCTAGAGTGCAATGTGTTGTGGCTGCGGATGAGTGCGCTCCCAGCACCTCATCCGCCTACCCTGGTTCCATCAACAGCTCCGCCCGACAAGTGCTGGAGCGTACCCCTGGTGGCGATGCACACCAGCTCCCAATCAGCAGAGCAGTACTTAAGGTGAGCATTGGTGTGTTCTCGTCGCCAGATGATCTCTCGACGTACTGCTATCATCAGTAAGCAGTCCGATCTGACTAATCTGTGTTTCCTTGTTTTTGTGTCTTGATGATCCCTGTGTGTTTTGCATTTATCTGAACAGTACTGATCTGAACTGAACTCTGAATCAGTGTACGCTCTGATTTTTGCTTTGTGCCAGTAGAACTCTCCTTGAGTCGTTTTTGAATGAACTTTTGTTCAAGGGAGCTTGGGTTTAGTTTGGTTTTTTTGCACCCTGCTGTCTCTTCGCAATCTGAAATTTTATTTAAGGATTATCCTGTGGGACAGTACGAGCCATCCACGGTGATTCAGCTTCCCAGACGCCCCTTCCATGCTGGCATTAAACTGGGCTGCAATTTCTGTAGCTGTGAGCCACCGCTTCCCCCACCAGTGGACCCACGCACCGGCCAGCAGTCATCTCATCACCTCCTGCCTCCCTGCACAGCATTGTTCTTCAGATCCAGGTTCCCATCATTGTTTCCTACATAGTCAGTATTGATCTGCTTAGTCTTCTCATCCTCCTCTGTTCTCGATTTAGTGGCTGCCTCTGCTCGCTGCACCCCGAGTTGCTCACCAAGTCGTCCAGTCGACACAGCTCCCAGTCGCCCGTACCGGCCGTAACGTCCACACTACTCCTTACACCTTCTGTTATATTTGTATTTGACATTAGTTTATAAAGTTTAGATATTATCTCGTTTGAGTTTGTAAATTCATTATATCCTCAGCTAGCATGTAAGGTTGTAGTGGGTTGTTTATTATATTGATCTTTGACTTAATTATGGATTTTAATAGTTGGTACTGGAGAACTTCTCCTCTCCCAACACCATACTTCTGGATTAATGTTTTGAATGTATGACCTGGTTGTTTTCAAATAGATGATGAAGGTGAGTGATTGCTTTGTGTTGCCATGTTGGAAAGTGGATGGGGTTGTTATGCTGTTGAAAATAAGGGTTCTGCCAAATTGGAGTGTATCTACATGGTGTTAATGATGATTTAGTGGTTTTGTTCGCTTTCCTCCAGGCTGTCAGAGTTGCAGAGGTTGTGATATTTTTGCAGTAGTTAATTTTCTTAATCGAGTATGGCAAGAAGGCATCGTCTGCAACTGAAGTATTTTGGCATTGATTTGTTTTAGTTCTATCCATGAGCTATTATAATTGTCCTTCTGAACCCATTTCTGTCTTGCAGTCTCGCGATACTCAGCACGTCATCCTCCTGCATATTTGGTTTTAATGAAACCTTCACAAACCCGACAACCCTGGCAAAATGTGAATGTTTTAGTCTTAACAGTCTTATACAAGCACATATTGAGTGACTGAGTAAATACAGACAACACACTGGACAACAGAGTCTGTGATTATATTAGCAATCTCTGGAAACCCTCAAAGTCATGTGGGAATACTCTGGTTCAAGACCAGTGAATCACCTTAAACATCTCAGATTTGTTCAGCGGATACAAAAATAGATCTGCTGTTGTATGCTTATTTCCCTCAGCTGGAAACATCTGACAAAGCACAGTAGATAGAGTTGAAAATAGCATAACATTTTTCCTAACATGAAAAAAGTTATGATAGCAACCACTACTGCCGCTTTAACATTTGGTTGGGGGGAATCACCAATAAACAAAATGCCACACTAAATGAATGAAGTGAAACAAAATGCAAATTCTGGCTGATAATCACAGTTTCTTAATTAATGTAAACAACAACAAAACTTCATCAAAGACCTTCCATACAGAAATGTAGGGGAAGAAAGCTTTGATTTTTGATGAAGACAAGAAGACAACAAAGAGTACAATGTATCCAGTGATACCTGGAGAAGAGAACACTTTACTGAAACCTGATAAACAGGAACAGACAATTAAATAATTTGAAGTCATCATGACACACAGCACCATTTTTTCCATTTGCTTACATTAAAAGATCTAAAAATTGATAATTATGATTCTGTTAAACACGTTTAAAATCATAATAAGAACAGGCAGCAATTTGATCAGCAAAAAAATGATTGCATTTAAATCATATGACTATCTTCAGACAGTCAGCACCAAGTGACAGGAACAGATTAACTTGGTCTGATCAGTTGTAAAGCCATAAAAATAACTCGCACAGCAATTGTAATGTGTAAATAATGTGTCGATCAGACACACCTCTGGAAGGGTTATTTTTATGGTCAGTAGACGTAGCGACATTAAATCTGTTTTCACTCGCTTGTTGTGTAAATGGCGGAAATTCAAAAAAATGCTTGAAATAGCTGAAGAGACAAAAAGGGAGGTGGGAGTGAAACAGGAAACATACTGATTGCAAGGTGCTAAAAAGTTCCTCTGAGCTGCAGAGTGAGGTGTGTGTTAGAACAACTCCTTCAACATTACACATAGTTAATATAGAAATCTTTAATACTGCAGCTTTAACAATAAGCATAAATGCAGTGTAACTAAGCCCTACATTCACTAACTCCACAAAACCAAACAATTAGCAACATACAGTGGTGTGAAAAAGTGTTTGCCCCCTTACTGATTTCTTATCTTTTTGCATGTTTGTCACACTGTAATGTTTCAGATCGTCAAACAAATTTATATATTAGTCAAAGATAACACAAGTAAACACATCATGCAGTTTTTAAATGAAGGTTTTTATTATTAAGGGAAAACAAAATCCAAAACTATAGAGCCCTGTGTGAACAAGTGTTTGCCCCCCTGTCAAAACACTGGTTTATCGCACCTGAGTTCAATTTCTCT
>NW_018127945.1:2351316-2355584 GCF_001952655.1 Monopterus albus | reverse complement strand
GATCTGAAACATTACAGTGTGACAAACATGCAAAAAGATAAGAAATCAGTAAGGGGGCAAACACTTTTTCACACCACTGTACCTCTCAGGTGTCAGGACATTTGCTGATGGAGAACAAGCAAGATGAGGTGCTTACTGTCATTTCTAAACAGGTACAAATGTTAGGGAAGGACCTGACATGCATGACAATCTGGTGAAGAGAAAGATTTTGATCCTGATATTGAAGATGCATTTTAATGACAGGTGTCAGGATGCAGGCGGTTGCATACACCCATGCTTTTAGGTTTATGTAACCTATGGTTTTATTTTATGATTTTAATACATTTTTGGCTTGAACTAATGACAAGTATGAATCATATTTCAAACGTATTAATCAAAATCAAGGGAGCCAGACAGAAAACTGCTAATTGTTTTTCTCTTCATAGATGTGGAGAAGCTCCCATTGAAGCTTCATCCAGGCTTTTAGTGTCAGGCACTGAAGTGTATGCTTCATGCACACACACACACGCACACACACACACACACACACACACACACACACACAACCACTTTTTTTTTCACACACACACACACACACTCCTGAGAACAAAGTTAGTACAAAGCTATTTACAACATCACACCAAACCCCAAAGCTGTTTGTTGAGTCAGACTTAAGGACGAGAGAATGCTTTCAGAGAAATGAATATGTGATTGATGTATTTTGAAATAATGATTAACAATCATTCAGTCGTGTTGGTGGCCACTGTTTACAGAGGCTTGAAATAACAGTGAACTAAGGCTTCATGTACACACAGCAGACAACCAATGCTCTTTTGGGAGCCCTACTGTTTGTTTAGGATGATCCTTTGTCATCTTTTAAGGAGCAAATTAATGTGAATCAGAGGGGAAGACTTAAAGGAGTGGTTATGTGCCATAAAAACAGAAGAGGCTTTGAATTTTTCATTCTCAGTCTCTTCATTTATCTCAGATCATCATCATTTCTAGCTTGGTTCCAGACCTTTCAAATACTGCACCACATTTCAGTTTTCACAATGACTCAGTAAGGTCGGATGTTGTCACTAGGCAAAGGCTGTTTACAGTTTTTTTCTATGCAGGATGTCATCTGCCAGAGCCTGAAAAATAGTGAAATGAAAACCCTGTTACGTTAAATTGTGATGACCAGGGCTCACAACAATTTATGGTTAGGTTTGGTTAAGGAAAGACAGACAGTAGACAGTGAATGTGGGGATGAGGAGATAGAGGGTTATGACCTGAAAACAAAGGTGGCAAATTGTGTTTAAAACACCAGGCGGAGACGAAGCTAGCAGATAAAAACAAGGCTTACTGAGAGTCCAGGCAGCAAAAAGTAAGCATGGATAATGAGAATCAGAGTCAGGGTCCATATGGGGGTCAGAAGCTTGCAAAACAATTCTAACTAAGCGATAAAGGCAAAATGAACCTGAACACAGGTGATTCGAAACAAACAGGTAAAACCAGGGAAACAGGTAACAGGTACGTAGCAAGAATGCTGAGACAGAAAGCACATGGTGAATACAACAGGCAATTTGGCAAAGAACCAAAGGAAACTAATCAGGGAAGTGTAAAGAGGTGTAGTGAAAGAGGATGTCAGCAGAGGGAATGAGAAGCTGGTGTGTGAGGCAGAACTGGGGGAAAAACCTGGGAGCAACTGGAGACTGGCTGGTGAATGACAATGAGGAAAGTTTGATTGGGAATGACAGTCTAGAAAGTACACAAAGTAACAGGAAACCAGGAAAACACAAGGCAAGACAAGTGCTATGACAAGAGTTTCCTCAGGAAGGAGTCAAACCATGGACATTGTGGTTAGGTGTTATGTAACCGAAGCCTTAAAAATCTGTATTATACCAATGTCAATGTCAATTTATTTTAATTAATGTATAGATGTATGTAATATATGACAATATATTGTATAATATATGATAAATAATGAGCATGATTCCACCAAAATTGTGCATTTACCCAAAATTCAAAAGTGTGACAACAACTTTACATTCTTTAAACAGCAGTGGAATTATTTTTGTAAAACTGCCTCAGAATAAACTACAAAGCCCATGTTTAATCTAATAGAGGAACTTTTTATTGGATTTGTTGACATAAATAAATAACATATCACATACATTTGACACATTATGGCCTTACAAACATTTATGACTAAGATGTTAGAAAAAAATAATTTAATTTACCCATCCAGGAGATACATTATTCATTTAGAGTTGTTTCTATCCACTTGATGAATCTAAGTCCAATATTCACCCACCTGTCAGCTTGTCTGAATCTCTAGAGGGAAAGATATGACTCTTGAGCAGCTAAATGCTCCACTAGGTTATCCAGATAGTTGCTAATTTGTCTTGCTGCCTTTTGGTGCTGGTAGGATTGTGTACTTTCCCCTTTCAGAGCTTTTCCCCTAAAACATAAATGCCTGGCACTGCTGGAAACAAAGTCAATGGAAAAAAGGAAGACCAAAGTCGCAAGTTGTAAAATCAGAAATGATAATAGGTAGAGATAATGAACAAAACACTGTCATATTCAAAAATCTAGTATGTCTCTTAGTGTCTGAAATTCATACAGCTTGCCAAATAGCTCAGGAACCAAGAATGTAATAGTCCCTGAAGAACCTCATGACTGGCAGCACAAAAGGCTGAGAAAATGTTACTAAAGAATTAGGTAATCCCAGAGGAGTCATGTTGACAGCTGGCTCTCTTATGGAGTGATATCATTTTGTAGCTACTAGTGACCAATATTTCACTGAGCTAAAATGGCCCTCTTCAAGGTTGAGATAGGCACAGATGCATCATACAATGATTATTGTACAAGACAGCAAGCATAACCTCCTGAAGAGAATGTGACTGTCTCAGAAGTGACTTGTCCTGATGAGTAAAAGTCAAAGCAGAGCCATGGCTGGAGCCTGGCAGCTGAAAAGGAGATGCCAATTGGGTTAGACACTTCATCACCACAACTCTCCCCAGAGAGCTGCTGTTTAGTATTTGATAACCCAGATTTTCCCCCAACCCCCATTCTTCTTTGTGTTGTTGTCACAAGACCTGAAGATTATTGACTTCACTCATCTCCAACAACATTTAGTGAAGAGCTGAGGAGGGGAAATAGCCAGAGAAGGAGAATACATGTGGAAGAGAAGGAAAGGTGGAGGTAAAGATGATGGAAAAGGTGACCAAGAATTCTAGATCAGAATTTTTTCAAAATTCAGAATCAGATCTAGTTATGACAGAGCAAAAAAGCCACTGAAAGAAACTAAGCAGATTGATCAGGCAATTTAACATTAAATAAAAACAGGAAAATGCTTTTTCATTACAGGTATGAGGTGCCTGTCTTACTCATAAGAAGCACAATGATCCCTTGTAATGTTAAAAAAAATCCACGTATTGCCACCTGGTCACCTTGGGTTGCCAGGAACTTTGCAACCTCACTGTGATGACAGAGTCCTGGTATACAGTCAGGGAAAAATTATTGAGAACCAGAGAGCGCACTACCTGTTCTCACGTGCTGCAAACAGGTCCACCACAGCTCGCCCAAACCTGTCCCACAGTACTTGGATAAGGGTTGAGTTCAGTTTCCACTCACTTGGCTGAGGCCCTGTTAAGGAGTAAGCTCCGTACAGCAGGGGACTCAGAGTGTACCACACAAAGGCGTAGACAAGATATCGGTTTATTATACAGTACAGTTTAACTCTATTAGTGATGTGTTCAGGGGTGACTAGGCGGCTGGAGAAAGCATCAAGGCAGAGGGGGAACCCAGCTGATTGATGGACATAATAAGATACGTTTGCCCACTAACAAAGAAATGATCAGTCTACAATTTCAGTGGTAGGTTTATTTGAACAGTGAGAGACACAACAATAACAAAAAAAATAAAATAAATCCAGAAAAATGCATAACAAAAAAAGTTAAAGTAATTTGCATTTTCATGAATGAAATAAGTATTTGATCCCCTATCAGTCAGCAAGATCTTTGGCTCCCAGGTGTATTTTATACAGGTAACGAGCTGACATTGGGAGCCCTCTCAGCTCGTTACCTGTATAAAAGAGACCTGTCCACAGAAGCAATCAATCAATCCAGATTCCAAACTCTTCACCATGGCCAAGACCAAAGAGCTTTCCAAGGATGTCAGGGACAAGACTGTGGACCTACACAAGGCTGGAATGGGCTACAAGACCATCGCCAAGCAGCTGGGTGAGAAGGTGACAACAGTTGGTGCGATTATTCGCAAATGGAAGAAACATAAATTAACTGCCA
>NW_018127945.1:2345033-2350752 GCF_001952655.1 Monopterus albus | reverse complement strand
TAGGTCCACAATCTTGTCCCTGACATCCTTGGAAAGCTCTTTGGTCTTGGCCATGGTGAAGAGTTTGGAATCTGGATTGATTGATTGCTTCTGTGGACAGGTCTCTTTTATACAGGTAACGAGCTGAGAGAGCTCCCAATGTCAGCTCGTTACCTGTATAAAATACACCTGGGAGCCAGAGATCTTGCTGACTGATAGGGGATCAAATACTTATTTCATTCGTGAAAATGCAAATTACTTTATAACTTTTTTTGTAATGTAATTTTTCTGGATTTTTTGTTATTGTTGTGTCTCTCACTGTTCACCTAAACCTACCATTGAAATTGTAGACTGATCATCTCTTTGTTAGTGGGCAAACTTATCTTATTATGTCCATCAATCAGCTGGGTTCCCCCTCTGCCTTGATGCTTTCTCCAGCCGCCTAGTCACCCCTGAACACATCACTAATAGAGTTAAACTGTACTGTATAATAAACCGATATCTTGTCTACGCCTTTGTGTGGTACACTCTGAGTCCCCTGCTGTACGGAGCTTACTCCTTAACAGGGCCTCAGCCAAGAGAGTGGAAACTGAACTCAACCCTTATCCAAGTACTGTGGGACAGGTTTGGGCGAGCTGTGGTGGACCTGTTTGCAGCACGTGAGAACAGGTAGTGCGCTCTCTGGCTCTCAATGATTGCTCAAGACGGGCCTCCACTCGGGGTGGATGCCTTTTCTGGTACAGGGAGAGAGGCACAGCCCTCATAACATGCCCACTGGCTCAAATGTTGATTCTCTTACAGACCCTGGTGGACTAAAACCTGTGTGCTTAGGTGCTGTCACACCATGATGCTGTGTGCTTAGGTGCTGTCACACCATGTTGCCAGCATGCGATAGACTGTCTTGTTAGTAGTTTATGAACAATTAACATTTAGGGCACAGAATAATATACTATACTAGGCTTTAAAAATATAAATTCTATTAGTTAGTTAGGTAAAATCATTGTTGGGGTTTACAGTACATGTAATAGGATTAATGTTGAATTAACTTTTAGGTTAATGGGCATGCCAAAAAGAAGAAGCTGTTAAAGCTTGTCTATTTCTAAAAGTTCATCAAATACAATTCTTTCAAAGTGTAACAGTTTAAAAATTTTCAGCTACAGTGAATAGAAAACATATTTTCAAAATTGAAAATCACAAAGAATCACAGAGGTCAACATGGTATGTATTTTAAAGAAATAAAACTATGTAAATTTAATTTAAGTAAGCAATATGTAGTGACAGTGATTGATGTTCTTGTTTTGAAAGAAAACACTTTTTTTTACCTTTGTGAGGTATTCATATTTATTATGACTGAGAAAGAAAAACAATCTTCTTTTATTAATGCATTTGATTTGTTCTCTCAGAAATGCCAGATAGTTCACCTTTTCCCCTCGGATATTCCATCAACACTTGGAATTTCCTTTGCACTTATTAAGAGGAGTTTCTGTGAGTATGTTTTTATCATGGGATTCTATCCAGGATATATTTTATCAAGTCTATTTGATTAAAGACTCACCCTTACATTTCACTATACAGTATGATGACTATTAAGGCATTATATGCTTTCCTCAGTGTGTAATTTAAGGCCTTACTTACAATACTTGCAAGCACATGCAGTTTTACAATGCACTGTGGGATTATAATGTGCAGTTAAGTTATAATAATGGGGTTAACTTGGTCAGTAGACTTTATTCTCTGAAGACTGTGAAGATCCACACAAATTTTATAATAATGCAGCCATTATGTATCCTGCATGTTTGCATTTTTGGGCAGGAGAAAGCTTGTGGAGTGTGCAAAAATAAAACTGCCCATCCTTGGCTGGGGGGGGGCAGCGTACATTTTATGTCAATATACCATATACATAACATTTTTGACATTTCTTGCATAGAAATGATCATTTTGGCTCATGTCCATGCTGCAAAAAAGGAAAGATCAATGGATGCTGGCAGTAGTGCTGGTAAATTGATTCCAAACAATGACATCTAAAACACAAAATAGTTACTAATGCTGCTACACATGATGACTCCATACCTCTGTAACTGAGGCACACTGAGACAACAATGAACCCAGTGAATGATGCTCCATTGCTCATACTGTATTCATTTAGTTTTTTTGTTTTTTTATACCGATGACTAGTTTCTGGGGACCACTGACATATGACATGCGGTGTGTAGTCTACTAATTCTCATAAGAAATAATTAAAATAAAGTTCAATTGTTTTATGTGCTTATATTCCCCAGAGTTGTCTCATAGTGCATCACCCCAATATGTCATCGCCCATGCTTGTCAGTTCTGAAAGAATGGCAGCACCTGAAGCAATATTTCTTGACAATACAAATGCACAAGGATGCACTAGGAACAGAACAACCTGAATAGCTATGTTTTTGAAAGGGAAAGGCGGTTTGTTCTAAAGTGTAACTGGAACATTTGAAAACAAAATTGTGAAAAAATACAGTATATTATATCTTTCGTCAGAGTATAAAAACTTGTCAAGCATGATGGATGAAATAAAATGAAATACAAAATATTATTCATGAACCTTCATACATTAGTGGAATCACAAACTGTAGATCCTGATAACTAAAACCAAAATATTTCTTGTTCAAAAGCTGCTTTAGCTACTTGACAAAACAAAGACACAAGACCACTGGGTCCCAAACACAGAGTCCAATAGGCACAAAGTGTCCAAAACAAAAGGAGAGGGACCGGTGACAAGAGCACAAAACAGGATGATGAATGATTGTGATGATATAGTGAGATGGCAGGGAGAAACAGGGAATCCGGGGAGAAAACAATAAAAAAACAGGAAGCACAAACACAAACCAAAACACTTGACCTGTTGCACTATAATTAATATAAAACCTCTGACACTGGGTAACATTCTGTCTTTGTCATCTGATGTTACTGCTTCTTGAATTAATCAAGATAATGGATTAAATTCATCTGCAGTGCACTTGGAATAGGGGTGGACCTAGAGGATTTTTGGATGGTGTGGCCAGCCTGGGGCACAGACTCAGAAAGCGGTGGCACATTTGAAATGCATGTATAAAGTAAATTAAGCCCCTAGTTCTATGAAATAATAAACTATACTATATTACGAATCAGAATGTTTATTTTGAGTAAAAATGAGACTGCTTTCTTTAGGCAACTTTGGCTGTGCCCCTTATTTACTCCCAGCTGGGGACATCGCTGCTGCAGAGTGGTCCCCCCCGACTGAGGCAAATCAACAACACAGAAATGAATGCAAATATCATGCTCTATGCATGATATAAAATAAAACACATTTAACCAACATCAATTGTAAAGAACCAAAAAAATCTTCGTTGTATTTAAGGTAACAATTTATCACTGGTCATTTTTCATTCATTACTACTGACAAGCATCACATTTTCACTGGCAGGGGTGGCCATTCAGTTTCTGGTGGTAACCAGTACCATCTCTGGCCACTCCCTGGCTCGGCCAATGACTTGGAATTAGACAAGAAGATGCAAACAGCTACTGAGACAAACTATGAAAATGCAGACAGCGCACCAACATTTATGAACAGGTGAGATATTGTAAACTACTGTTAATGGCTGACAAACTTGCTAGTGTTCTTCAACTTCTCAGTTTCCATCAGGGATGTGTGGTTTATTGTGTGGATGCTTTATGGCATCCACACTATGCTCTCCTGTTCTTTATTTATTGTGTGGATGCTGTGAAGCATCCACACTATGTTATCCTGAATTTATTATTCTGATTTCTTCCATTTGAAATATTTAGCTTATTTTGAAAATTTTGCCCCATTCAAATAAATGGGAAAATTCTACTTCAATATACTTTCAGCTATTTCAGGTGTCAAAATGTTCAGTTCTTCAAGGACATTCATGCTTCTCTTCAGGATTTTTCTAAACCTTATAGCTTTGAAATATTTAGCTTTATTTTGAAAATCTTGCAGCCTTTCAAATGACTGGGAAAATTCTACTTCAGCATACTTTCAGCTATTTCAGGTGTCAAAATGTTCAGCTCTTCAATGACATTCATGCTTCTATTCAAAGGTTTTCTAAACTTCATACTTTTTAAAAATATTTAGCTTTATTTTGAAAGTTTTGCCCCATTAAAATGAATGGGGAAAATTTACATCAGCATACTTTCAGGTATCAAAATGTTCAGCTCTTCAAGGACATTCATGCTTCTCTTCAGAATTTTTCTAATCTTCATACTTTTGAAATATTTAGCATTATTTTGAAAATCTTGCCCCATTCAAATAAATAGGATAATTTTACTTCAGCATACTTTCAGCTATTTTGGGTATCAAAATGTTCAGCTATCCCAGGACATTCATGCCTCTCTTCAACATTTCTCTACACTTCGTACTTCTGAAAGATTTTTGCTTTATTTTCAAAATTTTGCTCCATT
Organism: Monopterus albus; assembly: GCF_001952655.1. Lineage (NCBI taxonomy): Eukaryota > Metazoa > Chordata > Actinopteri > Synbranchiformes > Synbranchidae > Monopterus > Monopterus albus. The sequence continues at coordinate 2,346,336 of NW_018127945.1, read as the reverse complement.
CAAATTAATGGAAAAATTCGACTTCAGCAAACTTTCAGCTATTTCAGGTATCAAAATGTTCAGCTTTCCCAGGACATTCATGCTTCGTGTTTCTCCCCCTCACCAGGAGGGTGAGGGAGAACTGTGGTAGGACTCAAGATTGCAGACCCAGGTGCTAGTAAAACAAGGGGGTTTAATGGAAAAAGACAAAGTAACAACGTAAAAAAGTCCATGTACATATACAATCCGGGTAGGACAGAGATGGTTGTGGAGACCAGGACGAACAGGTGAGCAGACAGGCTAACGACAAGAACCAGGAGAGTAGGAGGAGCAGGACGGACAGGTGAATAGACAAAGTAACCAGGAGGACTGGGGAACAAAAAGGAAATCCACAGCACAGGAACTGTCAGCGTGGATATCAAAATAAGGCCTGGCTAAGCTCATGGAAAAAACATACAAAGAGATCCACAGCACAGCAACTGTCAGTGTGGAAATCAAGATGACATGCAACACATGCCACGACATAGGTAAGTTAGGTATATAGCTATAAGTTCTGTTAATGCTCCGGTGATGACAGAGCATCTGCCAGAGGTTAAAATAAGGTAGGGAAGTCATTACAGTAACGCACCTCAGCTGTGTGCGACAACGCACAAGTCACTAATTACAGCAAGCAACACAGCTGAGGTGCTGATCCCACAAAAAGGAAAGAGCAGGAGAGAGAAAGGCAAAAGAGAGGCAGGTCGCGCCGAGCGGACCTCACACTTCGACTCAGAATTTTTTTACACTTCACACTTCTGAAATTTTTAGGTTTATTTTGAAAAATTTCCCCCATTCCAAATAATGGGAAAATTGTACTTCAGCATACTTTCAGGTAGATATGCCTTTCAGGTGTCAAAATGTTCCGCATTTTCAGGGCAATCCTTCAGCACACTGCATCCATATGCATTTTCGACAGGGAATGCATTTCTCTAGTTATTGTGCATCCACACTATGCTCTCCTGTTCTTTATTTATTATTATTATTCTGGGATCTTCCACTCTTTTTTTGGCACTTAACAAGTCCAGCATACTGTCAGCTATACAGGCCATTGAGGTCTTGATCTGTTCAACTCTTCAAGGACATCCCTGCTTGTACTCAACTTTTTTTTATAACATCTATACTTTTTAATCTACTCAGCTTTATATTTTGCAATACAAGTCAATGGGAGCTCAAAGTGCTGAGTCAATGACACAGTCTTGGAGTACCATCTGGTGGTTCATAAAATGCAGTGCAATTGGGACATGCCCCAACATAACTCCTCTCTGTGTCTCTCTCCCCCTCCCCT
>NW_018127945.1:2331815-2338726 GCF_001952655.1 Monopterus albus | reverse complement strand
CACACACACACACACACACACACACACACACACACACACACACACACACCTGCTCGTTTTACCTACTTTGTGGGGACGAATGAGACAATTTTCGCATCTTTATAAGTTCAGCATAGTTTCAGCTACAAAAGCCATTCAGGTATCAAAATGTTCAGCTCTTCAAGGACCTGCTTGTATATATTGCATCTCATCCTTCAGATAATTCAAAAAAAAACTTCAGCCAGTTCTTCTCTACTATTTCAACAAAGAACTTCAGCCGTTTCTTCTCATCCTTCTACCGTTTTGGCTATTGATTTCAGGCATTTTCAGAACAATGCATTACAAATCTCGCATCCACACGTGCATTTTCTTCAGGAAATTTCTAGTTATTGTTCTGATTTCTTCCGTCCAGTTTTCTGCACTTAATTTCTTCAGCATACTTTCAGCTACAACAGCCATGAAGTTATCAAAATGTTCAACTCTTTAAGGACATTCCTGGTTGTATTTTTATTGTTTGTAACATTTATACTTTTTAAACTATTTAGCTTTTTTCAGCAGATTTTGCCCCATTCAAATGAATGGTAAAATTTTCACATCTTAATATCTTCAGCATACCTTCAGCTAAAACCACCATTTCAACTAATAACCACTAAGCAACTCATCAGCTATTCATACCATAAACAGCTTTTTGATATTTTCTATGTTTTTTTGCATAATTACCATTTACATTTTATGTCTCATTTCAATAGCCACACTTCTCAGTGTGTAGGACTACTCTTTCTTTCTCATGCACACACATACACAGACACTCACAACACTACTTCTTTTACCTACTTTGTGGGGACCAATAGGAAAATGTTCACATCTTAATAAGTTCAGTATACTTTCAGCTACAAAAAGGTTTTTCAGGGCATTATGGCATGTATTCAACTTTTTTTTTTTACAACTTTCCTACTTTTGAAAATATTCAGAATTTATTCTGACAATTTTGCCCCATTCCAATGAATGGGAAAATTCAACTTCAGCATACTTTTAGCTATTCAGTTCTTCAAGGACATTCATGCTTCTATTCACAATTTTTATAAACTTCATACCTTTGTAATATTTAGCTTTATTTTGAAATTTTTGCACCATTCAAATGAATTGGGGAAATTCTACATTCAGCATAATTTCAGCTATTTCAGGTATCAAAATGTTCAGCTCTTCAAGGACATTCATGCTACTACTCAATTTTTCTAAATCTCATACCTTTGAAATATTTAGCTTTGTTTTAAAAATCATGCCGCATTGAAATGAATGGGGGAAATTCTTCTTCTGCATAATGTCAAGTATCAAAATGTTCAGCTCCTCAAGGACATTCATGCTTCTATTTACTATTACAATTTTCTAACCTTGATACTTTTGAAATATTTAGCTTTATTTTGAAAATCTTGCCCCTTTCAAAAGAATGGGAAAATTCTACTTCAGCATACTTTCAGCTATTTCAGGTATGAAAATGTTTAGATCTTCAAGGACATTCATGCTTCTATTCAGAGGTTTTCTAAACTTCATAATTTTGAAATATTTAGCTTTATTTTGAAAGTTTTGCCCCTTTCAAATGAATGGGAAAATTCTTTCAGCATACTTTCAGCTATTTCAGGTATCAAAATGTTCAGCTCTTCAAGAACATTCATGCTTATTTTAAGGATTTTGGTAAACCTTATACCTTTGAAATATTTATCTTTATTTTGACAATTTGCAACTCAGGCCACCCATTGATCAGTGCACTTCAAGATCAAGGTCATGGTGCCAGAGAGACACACACACACACGCACACAGACACACACCTGGTCTAGATCACATATCAGCAAGCAAGCGCAGGCAGGGGTTGACCTACTCACTCCAAATGACCAATAGGATCACGAACTATTGAAGGTTGCACCCCTGTCTAAGAAGATAAATGTGTTGTAAAAACTTAATTCAGGATTCAGAAGGCGGTTTTCCTGCAGGAGCTCTGTCTCTCTGAATCCAGCGCTGTAAGACCTACCTGTGATCAGACTTTCAGTAAACTTTCTGTTGATATTAAACAGTCCTCTCCTGTCTTCACTTCTCATGCTTCCAACAAAAGATTTGGGTTCATTTCTAACAGTCCTATTGGACTATTTTCACATCTTAATAAGTTCAGCATACCTACAGCTAGAAAAGGCATTCAGGTATCAAAATGTTCAGCTCTTCAAGGCCATTCCTACTTTATTGCATCTCATCATTCAGATTATTCAAATTACTTCAGCTATTTCTTCTCAAATATTTCAACAAAGAACTTCAGCCATTTCTTCTCATCTTTCAGCTGTTTCAGCAATTGATTTCAGGCATTTTCAGGACAATCTTTCAGCTTTAATTAGCATCCACACGCACATTCGCAGGAAATGCATTTCTCTACTTATATCTTTAAAATATGTCAAGCTTGGCTAAACTACAACTCCAGTGAAAGAAAGCAGCTTTAATACATGTCTTTTTCATGAAAGTGCTCACAGCTTGGGGGACTGAGTCTAGTTCCACTCGTTTTTTTCACTTAAGATGTTTACATTTATGCTTGCAGTGAAAAAAAAACATCAAAGCTGTACTTACTCCCCACGCTCCACTTTCAAAGCTGTGTACTATGTGGAGCAACAGGAGCAGTGACGCCTGCTGACAGTGGTGTGCACTGTTCAGAGCAGGCAGAGAGCTGCTACACATTACACAATGAAACACCCAGAACAGCCTGTACATGAGACAGACTCAGACATCATGAACGGGTCTTGGGAAAGTAGAATGCAGATGGAACACACCTAAACACATACACTTAGTGTATTAAGCTATTCATGAGTTTGGTCATGCAGGGGCTGGCAAGATGTCTGCTGACTGAACTGAAATGCTGCTGATGCCTGCTGCTCACCTGACACACACGCACGCACGCGCACACACACACACACAAAGAGAGAGCAGTATCTTGGGGGAACATATTCAAATTGATTAGACTAGCAGCTATTTTTCTTTAGATGTCAATTCATCCTAGAATGATGCACATGGCTTCCTCTGACCCTCCCCAGCTCCTCCACCACAATCCCTCACATACACACACTATAGCTGTGTGTTTTTATATGATGCTATGGTAACTTTCACTATGGAAACTTACCTCCTCATGAAAACATACATGTAGAACTAATGATGGTACTCAGGGTGACAGGCCTCATCGCGTGAGAACAAACATCCCACTGAGACTGGGAAGAGTGTTTACGTCAAGCATTGTATGTGAGTGTGTGTTGTGCCCATGTGTGGGGGTTTTCTTATGTAATATATAAAAAGGGGAACATATTAGTGTGTGCATGTGCATGAATAGACAGTATATTCCTGCAAACATAATAATGTAAGTGTTTGTGTGGGCATGTGTGCTACCTGTATGTTCATGGGACTAGAAGTGAACAACACCTTATAATTAGACCAGTCCAGGTCAGGTGACTCTTTGGTGTGACTGGAAAACCTCCTCTGCACTACCTTTCCATTAACACCTCTGAGTGAGTGTGCTTTCTCAGTGCTTGTTATTACTAGGGGGGTGGGGGTGGGGGGTTAGCCCAGACTGGAGTGTAAATGAAAAAAAAGTATGAAAGAAAGAAAAAAGAAGGTAAGAAAGACAGGTGTCCAATCGGCAGGTCCTTCATTCATGAAAGGCTTTAGGTAACTGACTTAGAGAACCTGTAAAAAGGAAGAGAAGTGACCAGACAGCCTCTGTGGACAGGTTTCTAAGATGAGAGGAAAGATGGTGGGATGGTTCTTTATAAACTTAATTTTGCAGCTGTTTGAGGCTTAATTTTCCTCCCACACAGGACTCCTTTTCTTCCTCTTCAGGTGACAACTGTTTAAATTAAGGCTGATGTTTGTGAAACATTTCAATGTGGATAAGAGTTTAAACGAATGTGTTAGTTATATAAATTCCATCAAGCCCAACAGAGACGGGTTAACTTTACCAAGCCAGAACACCTCCTGCAGATAAACTGTTTAATTTCTCGCAGCCTCCCTCTGCTGAGTATTGACCCATCTTGACTGGTCTAATCTTTTTAAAAAATGTGACAATTCTCAAGCAAGTTCTGGCCATAAGGTGCATCTTTTTTCTAAGTGAACTTATATACATTTATACATAAGACACTGAAAATAATTATATCTTTGAAAGTGTGTGTCCCCACCCCGGCACTTGCTTTCATATTCTTAAATTACCAATCAAAGAGAACTGTCTGCATAAACTGTCAAAAAAATGTAAACGGTTCCCCATAACAGCAGGATAAATATAGGTGGAGAAGGTTAAACTGCAGTCCTTGCCTATCCTTCATTACCACCTCTGAGGAGCCTCTGAGCAAGGCATTTAACAAGCAGCTTCTCCAGAGGAGCTGGTCAGTGGCCATCAGATCAGACACTGGTTTTTCATTGTGAATTCCTGAAATGCACATTGCCATCTTTGCCTGAATCATTAAAGGTTAAAAAACAGTGGTACACGGTTTAACACTTCCAAGCAAGTTGTTATTCAATATGAGTCATTATGTTGAAATAAATAAATAAATACTTTATTACTAATATGTGCTGAAGGTTCCACTTACAAGATGAAAACATATGGCACAATAAGGAGACTGTGGCATCTCATCAGATTAAAAAACAAAACAAACAAATCCATCATGTGTACCATAGTGTCTTCATCATCATCAGATTTTGGTAACACTTTAGTTTACAGGCCATGACTTAAAGCATATAGCCTGCATTTAGAGCGTCATTATTGATAACAACATACCTGTACTGTACGTAGCGATACATATATATGAGTCCAGGGGACCAACATGCAACATTATGAAGAATAATGGGGTAAAAAACCGGGGACTTGAAATGTAATTAAACTGGAAGTATTTTGTAAGTATGGAGTATCTATTCTAAAATGACATTGTATGCATTTGATAGGTGCCACGCAAAAAGCTTTCATTTGGAAGAAACATCCTGAATGTACTGTAAGTAGTTTGGAAAGAAGGGGGTATCTATTCAAGTATTATGATAGATAGATAGTTTATTACAGACTCAAGGTCCAGATGTATAAATGCTAAAACAACAATAAATCCATGAAACAATCAACAATAAATAACAATAAAAAGACAACAACAAGACCAACAACCAATAAACAACTACCCTTTTAAAAAGGCAGGTATACCAGTGTTTCCAAAGTACTGAAGTATATGCAACATTAGTCAGCAATAAAATAATGTTGTTCTGGAAACAACATTGTTTTATTCAAACGACAAATAAATTTGTACATCAATTTTCTTAAAACAGCAGATAGTGTACTGATCCACGATGACACAAACAATTCACTGGCACTCATCCCTCTAGGCCTTTTCAATAATAACCTCAAGGCATCATTATAAGCCAGTGTCAGTTTCCTAAGACTGCCTTTTTTTATAATTAGATCATAGATGTGCAGTGTACAGGGAGGTACAGTACACTCTCTGGACGGCGTTACAGGTCACTGTGCACTAAGACAACCAGTCACTGGGACAGTTTCTTACCCCAGGCTGTCACTCTGATGAACACTTAACCCATGACAGTATGATTGGACAATAACCCTCAGTGCAATACCTGTAAATATACCTCGTACAGATTATACAGACTTGTACAGGTCTCTAGTTCTTAAGTGCTCTGTTTTATCCCTATCTCATTTCAATGAACATTCCTTTGTTGTCTGCATTGTTTACTGTCTATTTATGCTTTTTCTGCATTGTTTGCACTGTTTGTTGATGTTAATACTGCTATTTTGTTATATTACACAGCCTTATGCTGGTTTACTGTTTTGCACATTGAGAGCCGATGTACCAGAGTCAAATTCCTTGTGTGTCTGTCACACCTGGACAATAAAGCTGATTCTGATTCTGATTCTAAACAAAGTCAATTTTACTCCATCCGAGCATGAACCAATAATAATAAGCTATATGGTGCACATATAGCTTATTATATGTACCATTCACCCAACAAGCTTTCATTTGGAAGAAACCTAGCCTGAATTTACTGTAAGCAGTTACTAAGTAATAGGGGTGTTTTTTAATATTATGTTGCAAGTGTATGATATGTGCCCTTTCCACTGGGAGCAACTTAATAATTAATATTTAGCAGTAATTTAGTAATTAATATTTAACTACAGGGTACCTATTCTATAATTACAGGATACAAGATGAACAAAATTTAGCATCAATTCCTGAAAGTCAAGTATGCTATGATTTTATGCCAAAATTTACCACATAGCCCACCAGATAAAAGTGTTCAGCACATTTATTCTGAGGAAAGTGTCATCTCACTTCACCAGTAAATGGTGGATGATTAATTCATTAAATGACTCTCCCCCCTGCAAGGCAGCAGTGGAATACCTACCTTTTCAACTGCCCACAAAAGCAGGCCCTCCATTCCAAAGATATGAAATGTAACATGTAACATTAACACAACACTGTAAGTCGTAGCCTGTAAAAATAACATAACCCAGATCTCCTATTCCTCAACTCCGCCTGGTCCAGAATCTGCAGTGTGACTTAAAAAAACAAACAAACTAAAAGATCACACATGATTTCGGTTTTGCCTTCTCTTCCTTGAGTCCCTTGTTAGTTATATTAACGATTGAAAAGTATGACTCTTGGCACACAAGGCATTACATGGCCATATAAATATAAACAAGTTGATGTCGAAAACTGTCCACCTGCACAGATTTAACTGAAATGTGAACCACGTGACCAACTCTCCAACTCTCATTACCCGTGAGGTAACGAGAGTTGGAAAAATAAGAGTCACACTGGCTCGGACGTTGCCCGGGTCAACAAGGTCCACGTCAGGTGTTGAGGAACCAGGGCAACCTGATGAGAAGTGGGCTACTGGAACAAGACATTCATGGACAAGAG
>NW_018127945.1:2327030-2331647 GCF_001952655.1 Monopterus albus | reverse complement strand
AAAACTGGAAAGGAGGTGGCGCTCCACTAAGTCAGAAGAGTTTTTCATAGTCTGGAAAGATAGTTTAATAACATATTAGAAAACCCTTCATAGTGCCAGAACTGCATTTTATTCATCACTGATTGAGGAGAATAAGAACAACCCCAGGTTTCTTTTCAGCACTGTAGCCAGGCTGACAAAGAGCCACAGTGCTGTTGAGCTTAACATTCCCTTAGATCTCAGCAGCAATGACTTCATGAGCTTCTTTACAAATAAAATCACAACTATTAGAGAAAAAATTGGTCGGACCACTCCCACAGCTCTCGCAGATGTGCCATCTACTACAATGGCTTTAGAAACATCTGTAAGACCTCATTTATACTTGGACTACTTCTCCCCTATAGATCTCTCTGAGTTGACCTCAACAATTGCTTCATCTAAATCATCAACATGTCTCCTGGACCCCATCCCGACCAGGCTGCTCAAAGATGTCTTTCCCCTAATCAACACATCCATCCTAGATCTGATTAACCTCTCTCTATTAGCAGGTTATGTTCCACAGGCTTTTAAAGTTGCAGTAACCTCTACTCAAAAAGCTTACTCTTGACCGAGGTGTCCTAGCTAATTATATACCAATATCCAATCTCCCATTTATTTCCAAAATCCTTGAAAAAGCTGTTGCAAAGCAGTTATGTGACCACTTGCACAAGAATGATTTGTTTGAGGATTTTCAGTCAGGATTTAGAGTCCATCATAGTACAGAAACCGCATTGGTGAAAGTCACCAATGATCTTCTGCTAGCCTCGGACAAAGGACTTGTCTCCATACTTGTCCTCCTAGATCTCATTGCTGCTTTTGACACCATTGATCACAGCATCTTACTGCAGAGACTTGAACATGTTATTGGGATTAAAGGAACTGCGCTAAGTTGGTTCAAATCTTATTTATCAGAAAGATTTCAATTTGTTCATGTTAATGATGAATGTTCCACACAAACTGAAGTTAGTCACGGCGTTCCACAGGGCTCTGTGTTAGGTCCAATTCTCTTCACTTTATACATGCTCCCTTTAGGTAATATTATCAGGAACCACAGCATAAATTTCCATTGCTATGCAGATGATACTCAGTTATCTATGAAGCCAAATGAATCAGGTCAGCTGGTCAAACTTCAAGCATGTCTTAAAGACATAAAGGCCTGGATGACCTGCAACTTCTTACTTCTAAACTCTGACAAAACTGAAGTCATTGTGCTTGGGCCTGAAAACCTTAGAAATCTGCTGTGTAATCATATAGTTACTTTAGATGACACAGCTCTCGCCTCCAGTAAACATATTGTACAAATAGTTAAGGTAAAGGAATTCTGTGAGTTTCAGTTTGAATGATGTTTGATAGCTTCAGCTTTAACTGGCAGATCTCACTTACCAGTAGTATTGTTTATTGTTCCTCTTAAATGGGGCTGTGACCCCCTATAACAGTATAATGAATCCATTTGACAGATAATTCTGAATCAAGTACTGTGCAATAATGACTACCTCAAAATTGCTTTCTTTCTTTTCTGCTTTTAACCAATATGAGTTCTGCAAACAGCAGGAAGGATTACTTTCTTACATTTGTACTGCTAGATAATTGTTAGAAATTAATGTGTTAGTAATGCAATTTAGTAAGATTTACAGTCTGCTTTAGTCTGTTCTGTTTCAAGGTTAGCAGACAGAATGTTGATTCTGGAAAGTGAACCATGACACCAATTGTATTCCTGTATTAATCTTGTGTTAGAATATTATGTCTGAATAAATGAATGAATGCCTTACCTACACACCACGTGACAACGTACACACATTGAGATTCTTCATTTTGTTATGACTAGGTAGAAATGCAGCTGTTCCAAGCATGTGGAGCACTAGATAAGAGATGGAGTTTTTGGACTGACTTCATCTGGGTAAGGGGTTAGCCCAAAGCTTATAAATGTATTAGGCTCTGTGTGGCCAGGGACTCCATTTTCCAGCAGTCAGTGTGTGTGTCTCTGGAAGGGGGAGCAACACGGGTCGTGTTTATAATTTTTACTTGTGGTTAAAATAAATCAGCACTAAATGAAGAAAGACGGATTCCTTCGTTATTCAGAGCTGTCCAATTAAAGAACTGGGGTATTACAGTACTTATTGGTATTTAAGCCAACAGGCCGTCAACAGGACTCTGTAGAAGTTATTACACTTTTAGACAGATCCAGCGCTGATCCTAAAGTGTTTGGTGCACTAGATGTTTGGCAGGAGCGAGATGTTTAACACTAACTAGGCAGACTAGGACAACTTTGCTTCTAAAGCAGAGAATCTATGCAGGGCTTTTAAGCCTGATAAAGCTTGTCATCAGTGACTAACTTGTCTTTAATAGCAGGGAGCTCTGAGAATGTTTGGGTGCGTGTGTGTTCTCTGGTTTGATATAAATTGAAATGGGGATTGAAGCTGGATTTTGCATCTCTCTCCCCTCCAACTTCAGGGCAGGTGCCTTAAGGGAAAAATGTTTGTCTTCATCACTCAGTGGGCAGTCACTTTCTTTACTTCCTGCATCTTCTGGATGAACTTAGAGCTAACTGAAGGTAAAGGACAGAACAAGACCATACTGGGAACAGTTGTGGTCCCTGCTGGCTGGTGACACATGAATAAATTGGGGAGCACAGCTGGAGTTTATCCTAAGAACACGAACACACACACACACACACACACACACACACACACACACACACACACACACTAAACCCTGCAGCTTTTCTCCTGATCCTCATCATGGGACAGTCACATCTTTACACATGCTGATGAGTGACGGTTTGTCCTGGTCAAAATTAAGTGATGATTCTCATGGTTTCAGTAGAACAGTATTGGACAAGTAGCTCAACATGTTCAAAGGATGATGAAATCTAACCTAAGCTTATGTGGGGAATAAGACAACAGATACACCACAGAATGTCAGGTACAAAAAAGTCATTTGCCATTTTGGGTCTGTGCTAAATGCTGCTATGTGTGCAGCATTCTATGGATATGTCAGCAGAACATGCACTTCCACTTTGTATGCCGCTGTTGTTGTTTCTCCATGCTCCACAGCAACATTTCCTCATAAAATCAATGGAGACCCAGACCAGGTACACACCCAGATCTGCTACTGGAAGCAAAGGGCTAATAAAGGTACACGTACACATATCAGCAGGTACATAATTACTGCAAAACAACTCATGAAATATAAAAACTAGTGATTTTGCTAATTACAGAAAGATGCTCCTCAAAAATCCCTCAAACTGCTAACCTTGCATTGGGTTGTAATTAGCCCCAGCTTGTTACTTTCATGTACTACATACACTCTGGTAACAAAGATAATCTTGCATTAATGTGTGACACAGACTTGCCAACTTAACTCTGTACTGTCATTTCATAACACTCCAAATTCTGAAGGTATTTTTCAAACCTTCATCAACTCTTCCAAAAATGCTGAATTAAAAATAACCCGGTCCCATCCAGGAATAGTATGGTAAATGGTCTTATACTTGTATAGCGCTTTTCTACACTTTACAGCACACTCAAAGCACTTTCACACTACTTGGCCATTCACCCATTTGCACTTACAAATTCGAACACCGGTGTTATCACCGGAAGCAACTTGGGGTTCAGTGTCTTGCTCAAGGACACTTCGACAAGCCGGGAATCGAACCACTAATCCTCCGGTTAGGAAACGACCCGCTCTACCTCCTACCCACAGCCACCCCCAATAATCATTATCAATACAAAACTTCCTGGACTGGAATAGTTTATTTTTGATTCTGCATCATTAGAAGAGTCTATGGATATTTGGAAAATACCTTCAGAATTTGGTTGAGTGTTAAAATGATCAGCAAGTTTCAATTTCACAGGTTAAAAGAAGATTATCTCTGTGATTTGAGTGTATGTAATACATGAGAGTCACAAGATGGGGTTAGGTTCTAATAGCATTTTGCTAATAAGCAGACACCAATGTTACCACGAATGTCTGTTGCATCTCATCACATATTCAGACACGCAGTGGGGTAAACACTGTTGTCTCTTTTGTAGAGTGCATTCACTTTACAGGTTTCATTAAACCTGAGCCTTTGTAGAAACTGACAGGTTTAGTTTGCTAATATTTTTCTGAACAGAAAACTGATGTCTTCTTTAACCTCCAGTTAATCCAAAATGCTGCAGCCAGAGTACTGACAGGAACTAGCAAGAGAGATCATATCTCTCCCATATTAGCTTCTCTCCACTGGCTCCCTGTAAAATTCAGAATAGAATTTAAAATCCTTCTCCTAACATACAAAGCCCTTAATGACAAGGCTCCATCATATCTTAAAGACCTCGTAGAGCCTTATCATCCTAACAGAGCACTTCGCTCTCAGAGTGCAGGTCTACTTGTGGTTCCTAGAGTCCACAGAAGCAGAATGGGAGGCAGAGCCTTTAGCTATCAAGCTCCTCTCCTATGGAACCAACTCCCAGTCTCAGTTCGGGAGGCGGACACCCTCTCTACCTTTAAGATTAGACTTAAGACGTTCCTTTTTGATAAAGCTTATAGTTAGGGCTGGATCAGGTGACCCTGAACCTTCCCTTAGTTATGCTGCTATAGGCCTAGGCTGCTGGGGGCCCC
>NW_018127945.1:2319766-2326934 GCF_001952655.1 Monopterus albus | reverse complement strand
TGTCTTGTTGCTTTTCTTCTTTTGTCTCTCCTCTATCCACTCACCCCAACCGGTCGAGGCAGAAGGCCGCCCACCAAGAGCCGGGGTCTGTCGGAGGTTTCTTCCGTTAAAGGGAGTTTTTCCTCCCCACTGTCGCCAAGTGGTTGCTCAAGGGGGATTTGTTGGGTTTTCCCTATGTAATAATATTGATAACAGTAAGGTCTAGACCTTACTTTGTAAAGTGTCCTGAGATGACTTTTGTTGTGATTTGGCACTATACAAATAAAATTTGATTTGATTTGATTTAGTGTGTTAGCTTGTTCATAGCCCTTCTCCACTGGCAAGGAACCGACATTCGCCTTTGCTACAATTTGGTGCTTACTGTGTAAAATAGGTGGTATTCACAGCCATCAGCAGAGACCATGTAAGGGAGCTGTGTACCTATAACACAGGATCACTCCTCTCACTCCACTGTGCCATAGGTTTACACCTTCACACGGAACTTCTGTCTAGCTTATGTTGGTTTGTATTCAGGACTGGCAGTGCGGCAGGTGGTTTGTGGTGGTGGAAGCAGTCAGTCACACTGCATTCTTATCACTGCATATGTGTCTACAACAGGCACAAGAACTCAAGCACTAGTGACATATTGGCACTTTTAGAAGCTTTGGTGTTTTTTGCAGCTAAAAATAAAACAATTGTCTGCCATATATTACCAATAAACATATTCAATCCATCCATCATGTTTAAAAAAAAAAAAAGCCCTCCACAGTGAGTCCACAAAGTCATTATGTTCAATGTTTTGGTCCCTTTCAAAGTACAGTTGAAATTGCAGTATTTACAAATGCAGAGCTCCTGGGCCCATATTCACAAAGCTTCCTAAGCCTAAAAGTTGCTCCTAGTGATGAAATTCTAAGAAAACTCAGAGTTACGACATTTTTTTTTAGAATTTCCCCTTAAATTTAGGACTAAATCTTATGTGACCGGGCCAATATACAGGCCTAGGCAACTCAGACCGTAGTAACTTTTAGTAGTTCCCCAAGAATAACACCCCTCCTGTTTTCAGAGGTCAAATTCATGCAAACTTCCCCAGTACTGAGCTACTACCCCCCCAGATAAATCTGCAAATACGGAGACATTGGAGTTACTCACACAGATAAAACTTTGAGTCAATGTATAATTTAACTGTGAAAATATTTTAAGAAGCCTAACTCCAGAAGCTAAAATGCTACCTATAAGAAGAAGCCCCCCCCTCAATAAATAGCATGCAGTAATCCCCTAAAAACAGTCTACAACCAAACCAACCTGATTAAGCACTGTACACTGCAACAGATCCGATCTACGACCAGTCCGTTGAACATACCTTAAAGGAGAAGCAGGACACAGATACGATGGAGGGAGATTCACTTCAAACCAGTTACGGAAGCGACCAGCACGGAAATTGCTTATTGCAACAGCATGTCCCCAGGTGTTATTTATATCTATGATCATTCTGACAAATTACTCACTAGGCGGTGTAGGCGTGGCCAACCTGCCGGTTACACTTAGTAAAAATAAAAGTGATTCACGAAACATCTTAGACCTAAGAACAGCTCCTAAGGTATAAATCCGTAAGAGTAGAGAGGAGGACTTTTAAGCTGTATGTGTAACATTGTGGTTACAATTACAACGCTGAGGTATTTGGCAACCTGAAAGATGCAACAGTGCAGCAGCGATGACTTGTGTCTGTCACAACCTTCCATTAGCAGAGTGATCGCACAAACTATTGAAGCGCTTTCACAGTCTCATATAGTGACACGGTCTATTTCATTTCCACTGGACGGTCACACTCTGCCGACTCACCAAAGGGCATTCATGGACATAGCGGGTTTCCCCGGTGTTGTTCGTGCAATTGATGGGACGCACATTTGCATAATCGCACCATCGGAAAATGAAGACATTTTTGTGAACAGAAAGAGGTACCACAGCATCAATACAGTTTAATTAACTTTAAGATATTTAGCCTATAACAGATACTTTGCATAATAATTTGCATTCATGATTATATATACATTTTTATATACAAACATTATGATTTCACTGTCCATCATATTATCTTATATTCTCTTTTCACAAAGACTGCATTTTTGTAAAGACCGTGACAGATTCTTTATCAACCAATCACAATCCATGATTTGCTGCGTCATCCCTAGCAATGGGGTCAACCACACCTCCTCACTAAGATAAAAGTTTTTGTACTTTTCTTGCTCAGAGTTGCTCTGAGAAGTTTCCTAAATCACTTCTAGCCTAGGACTCCGAGCGAGGACTTTTTAGGCTAAGATAGGAGCTCTCTGAGAGAATTCTAAGATGCTTTGTGAATACGGGCCCTGGTCTTTAAGCCATTAACACTGCACTGTGCCGCATTAGTACTGCAACATCTTCCAAACTCTCCAATTTTACTCTAAGCTTCTCTCAGTTCACCAGGCAAATCTGCTGCACTGATGACGTCACCATCATGTCTGTTCCAAAGAACAAGACGCTGTTGGGATGCTGGTCAACAGAGTGAAAACACAGTAGAGCAGTGCTGTAGTGTTGTGCAACTGCATGCTGCTAATGGGTACATTGTGTCCACCAGTGAACAGAGCATATGTTTGTGGCATTTGCATTAACAAGTGAATGTAAATTGTTCTCCTACAACACTGCACCGTGTGTCATTTTTCATTTGTTTATTCAAAAAGTTCAGATATTCTTTACTAGTTCATCTACTTGTTTATTGTTTTACTTATCCCTTAATTCATGCATATTTATTCACTCCTTCACTACAACAAATCCTGCACTGTGTATCCTATCACTGGACAAAATCCCAACTTGGTATAGGATTTACTGATGAATAGTTGCGTAATAAGGCTCTGTCTTGGATTTAAGTTGTTGGTGCATAGCCAATTACACTGACTGACAAACCTATATTGCCCACTGACAAACAAACATCGAGAGTGTGATTAAGGTGGGTTGAAGCCCAGAACACTGCTAACAATGTTGGACAGATCAGAGGGAGTCTGAAATGAACACCAGCCAGTACTGGGGGATATTGGCACAGTGGCTCTCTCAGTCAGCTACTCTGGCAGATAACCAACTAACTATTTGACTCTTGGAAGGGATTCATTCTCAAAATTTCTTTAAATCATTGAAGAAAGTCAGATATGTTGCTAATTAAACCTGCAGTTCCAGCTTAGCTTGGGACAAAAGTGGTGCAGTTCATTCCCTGGATACATGTTTAAATCAACATACACATAATATTAGTCAATTAACTTTGACTTTCAGTTAGCCATTAAAAACAAATAACTATAAAAAGAACATGTTAGTAAAAATGACAGAGAGGAGAGGACAGTGGAGAGGAGCTACACCTGAAGTCACTCTCTCTGCTATGCTCATTTTTAAACATGTGAAATATCTAATAATTAGATGATTTTTATAATAAGAGATCAATTATCATCTCAGAGTGTCTTCATGTTATTCTGAGCTGCAGTGATGACACAGTCAAGAATTCAGTCAGGAATTAAATAATCTTTGTGCATTTAAAATTCACTGAAGACTCCCCCAGTTTGACAAAAACTATGATTTGAACCAGAGTGGCCCAAGGAAAGCCTGAAACAGCAAAATGATTTGAATGGTCAGTAAAAATATCTATGCCGTGCAGCACAAGTTGAGCCCAAAGTTAGCTGTATAGCCCACTAATCTCACTTTGTGGTACAGGGCCTTGAAGAAGTGATCTTGCATAATGTATAATTATACAGTGCACTTCTGGGATAACAACCCAAAAACCTGGACAATTCAAAAACATAATGCCTCTGGGTTACATCCGTCACTGGCACAGAAGCATAATACATATAATGACATTTTGTTATTTTTATGCCTCTGTGCCAGGAACACCTTCAGTGAATTTATTCAAATTTCGAACCAACATCCACTTGGACTCAAGGATGAACTGATTACATGTTGGCAGTCAAAGGTAAAAGGTCACAATGACCTCACATTCATCCCATTCATGGCATACAACCATGAAGCGATCATTCTAGTTCTAGGAAAACACTTTGCATTAAAACAGTAAATAGCTCACTTCTCAATTTCTGTCAAATTGTTGCTTAGTTTTTGTTAGCTGATGTAAATTAAAATACACTGTTACCATAGAGTTACTGCTGTGACACAACCATACTGTATACTCTGAGATTTAGCTCATCCTCAAATAGACAGAGATGCCAAATAGGGTCTTTTTCCCCAGAAATAAAACCTGTGAGTAAAAATTCAAGTGCACATGGATTTACACTCAACTAATTCCCCATTGCTGTTCTCATCACACTGAGCAACATGTAACATAGCCTAATAAAGCTTGAAAGGGCACATCAGACTTTCTACATTATTGGAAACATGCTGAATTTTTCTGATGGATATGTATGAGGCTCAGTTTGAACCCAAACTGGTGCAGCACATGTGTCAAGTCAATTCCTCCAGAGACTGACTCTGATGGGTACAACCTCACTCTCACACAAGATGATCTGAGGGCACCTATGCTGTGAGAAGAAGTGACTGATGCACTTATCTGAGAAAGAGAAATAGGAAGCCAGGAAGAATTTTTAAGCACTGACAAAAAAAAGAAAATGGAAGGAAAGTTAGAGGAGGCTCTAGGGTAAGTCGAGATGATGGAGTGAATAAGAAAGGAATGATCCTACCGTATGGTGGGAATATGCAGCCACTCAACTCAGGTGTACGTTTTTTGTCTAGAACTTTAAGTTGTACAGTTCCAGCTGTGCGGGGTAGAAAAGAGGAAAAGTGCAAAAAGACTAAGAGAACATAGATACAGAGTGAAAGAGACAGAGAAAGCAATGAGAGCGATTGAGATGGGCAGAAAGTTACAAAGAATGAGACAAATAGAGTCATCCTGCTGTGGTAAACATCTGTCAGTTTCTCCTGTAAAACAAAGAAGGCAGCAATGTGTGGCTGTAATTTTTCTTGGTGATTTCCCTACTGGTCTTTCACACACACACACACACACACACACACACACACACCATTGTAAGTGATGGCACCATACACATCCCTGCCTTATTTTCAGTCTCCTCAGAGCATCACTGGGGTGATTAAAAAGACCTTTGAACAAATGGCTGTATGTCTGTTCACCTTTTTAAAAGTGTGTGTGCGTGTTTACATGGGTGTGTGTGTGTGGAAAGCGGTTGGGGATCCTCCAGGCGTTTCAAAGCTGAATATCTCCCCTGTCGTACACACACGCAAACCTCAGTGACTGTTGCACCTTGGGGGATGGAGGATCTAATCATTTTGGCAGGAAGCTTTTAACATCGGCGCCAGTGTTTAATTCAGCACACTTGCTCCCATAAGCACCTGTACGCGTCATGATAGGGCCTACAATAAAACAAATGCACCCCATCACAGGAGACGAGAGAGGGGAGCCATAAGTTGTTTTCTTCCAAAAATCATATGAAAGCATCGGCTGTTTCTTAGCAAAAGTACAGCTCATCATGGAATATAGATGATGTTCAAAGCTAACAAGTAAAACACTTTGGATTGAAAGAGATGAAGTCACCCTTTTCACACTGGCCCGTTTGGACTTTTCTTGTCCTCTGTCTTTGGTCAATGTCAACCCAGCTACCAGGCCATTAAAAACAAATTAGAACAACTCCAACTCATTCCAATCATTTTCTATTGTCCTGACTCTGTCAGCTCCGTAGGTGTTTAACTGCAACCGGCTAAGCAATAAACTTGATTCCTCGTGGTAACATTTAAAATACAAAAACCCTCAGGAGAAACTAAAATGCTGACAAAAATATTTAAAATGCAAAATTAAAAATACCGTGTGCCCTGTTGTGTGGTGACTGAATCCACCTATTTGGCAAGACCCAGCTCAAAGTTACAGTCTGTGACCAAAATCACTTGGCTTTAAACTTTTCATTCCTTTATCCCAAACCCTGAGATAAGTGCTATGTTTGTGATTCACTGTCTGTGGCCAGTTCTGATTGGACTCAAAGCTTATGCAAATGTAGCTGCACTCTAAAAATAATTATCACAGTCTCTGTCAAAAGTATGCACATTTACAATGTGTGCTTTATTCAGTGCCCACACAGCAACATGGGCATGATGTGTCGTGTGCAGGAAAACAGTATTATAGAGCAGTCTATCAGAGGGCACTGAAATGGCCACAAAAAATGCCCCAGATTAAATGGTAATGGTAAATGGTCTTATAATTGTATAGCGCTTTTCTATGCATTGCAGCACACTCAAAGTGCATTCACACTCCCAAGCACTCACACATTCAAGCACCGGTGTCATCACCGGGAGCAACTGGGGGTGTCACCGTCTTGCTCAAGGACACTTTGACATGTGGACTGGACAAGCAAGGCATCGAACCGCTAATCTTCTAGTTAGGAGACGCCCTGCTCTACCTCAGAGCCACAGGTGCCCCCAGATTATGCTGTGCAGAGAGGAAACCTCGTCTGTTTTTCATAGCCTGGAAAGATAGTTTAATAACATATAAGAAAGCCCTTCATAGTGCCAGAACCGCATTTTATTCATCACTGATAGAGGAAAATAAGAACAACCTCAGGTTTCTTTTCAGCACTGTAGCCAGGCTGACAAAGACCCACAGTGCTGTTGAGCTTAACATTCTCTTAGATTTCAGCAGCAATGACTTCATGAGCTTCTTTACAAATAAAATCACAACTATTAAAGAAAAAAATTGATCGGGCCATTCCCACACTTTCATGGGTGTGCCATCTACTACAATGGTTTTGATTTGATTTATTCTTTCAAGCATGTAAAGACAGTCGATATGTCAACACACATAATTTCACACATATCCACAAATGCTAATCCATTTTCAATATGCTTATACCTAGTACATGCTTGAACGGGGTAGGAAGAAGTTAGACTTATCTAGTCCTACCCCATAACATCATCTTACCAACAATGGTTTGCAAGCAGTATCTCTACATAGATAATTTTGTTCTACACCACACAAGTAATCTACTAAAAAATTATTACAGATTGTTAACATTCTTACATAATTACATTCTTAGATAATTATCTTCTACACCACACAAGTAATATTCTCAAGAATTATTACATAGTGTTAACATTCTTACACTACACCCACAATGTTCCACCTAATTAATCATTAAACCTGTTCTTGCATATATCTTGATTG
>NW_018127945.1:2293029-2315179 GCF_001952655.1 Monopterus albus | reverse complement strand
CTTTCTCCGCAGGGTGGCTGGGCGCACCCTCAGAGATAGGGTGAGGAGCTCAGTCACCCGGGAGGAGCTCAGAATAGAACCAGTGCTCCTCCACATTGAGAGGAGCCAGCTGAGGTGGCTCGGGCATCTGTTTCGGATGCCTCCTGGGCGCCTTCCTAGGGAGGTGTTCCGGGCATGTCCCACCGGGAGGAGGCCCCGGGGAAGACCCAGGACATGCTGGAGGGACTATGTCTTTCAGCTGGCCTGGGAACGCCTCGGGATTCCCCCGGAGGAGCTGGAGGAAGCGTCTGGAGAGAGGGAAGTCTGGGCATCTTTGCTTAGACTGCTGCCCCCGCGACCCGGTTCCGAATAAGCGAAAGAAAATGGATGGATGGATGGATAAATCATCAACATGTCTCCTGGACCCCATCCTGACCAGGCTGCTCAAAGATGTCTTTACTCTAATCAACACATCCATAGTAGATCTGATTAACCTCTCTCTATTAACAGGCTTTGTTCCACAGGCTTTTAAAGTTGCAGTAATTGAACCTCTACTCAAAAAAACCTACTCTTGACCCAGGTGTCCTAGATAATTATAGACCAATATCCAATCTCCCATTTATTTCTGACATTCTGGAAGAAACTGTTGCTAAGCGGTTATGTGACCACTTGCACAAGAATGATTTGTTTGGGGATTTTCAGGCAGGTTTTAGAGTCCATCATAGTACAGAAACTGCATTGGTGAAAGTCACCAATGATCTTCTCCTAGCCTAAGATAAAGGACTTCCATAACTCCATACTTGTCCTCTTAGATCTCAGTGCTGCTTTTGACACCAGTGATCACAGCATCTTACTGCAGAGACTTGAACATGTTATTGAGATTAAAGGAACTACACTAAGTTGGTTCAAATTTATTTATCAGAAAGATTTAAATTTGTTCATGTTAATGATGAAACTTCCACACAAACTGAAGTTAGTCACGGCATTCCACAGGGCTCTGTGTTAGGTCCAGTTCTCTTCACTTTATACATACTCCCTTTAGGCAATATTATCAGGAAGCAGAGCATAAATTTCCATTGCTATGCAGATGATAGTCAGTGATATTTATCTATGAAGCCAAATGAATCAGATCAGCTGTTCAAAATTCAAGCTTCAACTTAAAGACATAAAGGCCTGGATGACTTGTAACTTCTTACATCTAAACTGCCAAAACTGAAGTCATTGTGCTTGGGCCTGAAAACCTTAGAAATCTGCTGTGTAATCACATAGTTACCCTAGATGACATACTATAGCTCTGGCCTCCAGTACTGCTGTGAGGAACCTTGGTGTCTTTTTTTGACCAGGATATGTCCTTTAAATCACACATAAACCAAGTCTCTAGAACTGCGTTCTTTCACCTGTGCAATATTGAGAAAATAAGGATAAGGATAATCACCTTTATTGGCCAAGTATGTTACACACAAGGAATTTGTTTTCAGTACAGAATTGAGGCAGCCATCTGCGGCGCCAAATCAACTGATGGCTCTAACCATCGGGAGCAATGGGGGACTCAGTGTCTTGCCCAAGGACACTTTGACATGTGGACTGCAGGCACCGAGATTCAAACCTTCAACCTTCCGGCTGGGAGACAACTGCTCTACCCACCACACTGTTGCCTCCCCTAAAAATCAGGAGCATCCTGTCTCAAAGTGATGCTGAAAAACTGGTCCATGCATTTGTTATTTCGATGATGGACTATTGTAACTCTTTACTATCAGGATGTCCCAATAATTCCCTAAAAAGCCTCCACTTAATCCAAAATGCTGCAGCCAGAGTACTGACAGGAACTAGCAAGAGAGATCATATCTCTCCCATATTAGCTTCTCTCCACTGGCTCCCTGTAAAATTCAGAATAGAATTTAAAATCCTTCTCCTAACATACAAAGCCCTTAATGACAAGGCTCCATTGTATCTTAAAGACCTCGTAGAGCCTTATCATCCTAACAGAGCACTTCGCTCTCAGAGTGCAGGTTTACTTGTGGTTCCTAGAGTCCACAGAAGCAGAATGGGAGGCAGAGCCTTTAGCTATCAAGCTCCTCTCCTATGGAACCAACTCCCAGTCTCAGTTCGGGAGGCAGACACCCTCTCTACCTTTAAGATTAGATTTAAGATGTTCCTTTTTGATAAAGCTTATAGTTAGGGCTGGATCAGGTGACCCTGAGCCTTCCCTTAGTTATGCTCTGAGTTTCTCTCCTCTCCTCCCTCCCTATGCTTCTATATGCCACCATTACACATCACTAACTGTGTCTCCTCTATCCCGTAGCGTGCCCTCTCTCTCTCCCTGTACCTTTCTGCAGGTTGCCCTGGCTCTGGAGCGCTACGTCTCTGATGAGCAGTCACCCCGGCCACATCAATCTGCTCACTGTTTGATTGTTTGCTGTGTCTTGTTGCTTTTCTTTTCTTTTCTCTCTCCTCTATCCACTCGCCCCAACCAGTCAAGGCAGAAGGCCACCCACCAGGAGCCCGGGTCTGTCGGAGGTTTCTTTCATTATAGGGAGTTTTTCCTCCCCACTGTCGCCAAGTGCTTGCTCAAGGGGGATTTGTTGGGTTGTCCCTCTGTAATAATCATGATAACAGTAAGATCTAGACCTTAATTTGTAAAGTGTCCTGAGACGACTTTTGTTGTGATTTGGCGTGATACAAATAAAATTTGATTGATTGATCTCACTGCAGAGAACAGATTTACTTTATGCGACAGCTATACAAATTGGTTTTTCACATTACAAGACAATAGGATGATCCTCTCTTTTGGTGAGTCATTTTCAAAGCAAAATTGAAGCATAAATCTGTGACTTTTATAATGTTCAAACTATCACAGAGAATAGCAGTGTTCCCAATGTGAACTTGTTTTATCTTGATGTTTGCGGAGTGGAAAATGTCATGTTATGACAACGAGCCAGTCCAACCATCCATTTTTCATTACTGCAGCTGGGTTTATGCTTGACACACAAGGTTAAAGGTAGCACAGGTCAAGCTGTTGCTGTGGTCTCAGTCACTGCAGCTACTGTACAATATACTGTAGCTCTCTAGCCAGTCCAAGTTGTTGGCAGCAGGTTATGTAGGAAGACCCAGAGGGCCTTCTGTCCGTTCACATCCTTCAGTCTCTTTCTGGGGAACCCCAGGCCAGATGGGATATGTAATAACTCTGTTGTGCTCTGGGTCTGTCCCAAGGTTTTATTCCACCATCATCCAAATGCTGTACCTGGAAAACTTCCACAAGGACACATCCAAGAAGCCACCTCAACATGAAAGAGCAGTCCTAAGCTCCTTTGGGATGGCACAATGCCAAACGCTGAGGAAACTCTATGGCTACTTGTATCAGTGACATCATTCTTTTGGTGACATGTCCTCGGGCAAGGTGTTGGAGCCTAGATCAACTGGTAAATTTGGTATAATACCTTCAGTATATCACTGCTAGCATCATCTTGTTCACAATCATGAATAAGACCATTGGACACCTGAACTTCATTACATAGGGCAGCAACACCCCACCTTAAGGTATCAAAAGGAAAAGTAGCCTATTCATAATTCAGATACATGCCCCATACATATTGAATTATTACTGACAGTGAAAGTATAAACAGCACTTTACTGTTATGACTAGTTAACTAGCAAAATGCAAATGTCAACTGCTTCGCTGAAAATATCAAACTAGTGTGACAAAAAGGCCTACATGTTAAACGAATGTTTTACTAGTTGTGCACAGCTGCTCACTAGTGCTGACTGATACTCACCTAGTTAAAGTAAAGGCTCAACATGTAGGAAATGTGTGCATCATGTTCAAACAGTCTTAGCATGTTCAACCAGTGAGATAAAATGTCTTCTGAGTAAAAAGTACACTGTCATCAGTTCACTAGTTATTCTTTTTGTACCTAACTAGTTCACTATTAAAAGATTGTGTGTCTAACAAGTAAAAAGCTAAGTAGAAAACTTTGGAGCTACTAGTACGATGCCTGGCATTAATAGTAGGTCAAAGGTCAAAGTGTTTATTTGTCATATGCACAGTTAGGAAACGTGTTTCCTTGTACAATGAAATTCATACTTTGCCATCCACATGAATACCACACAATACAAGTGAAATACAAAGTAGGGGAGCAATAACACAAATCTAAATAGGCAGTAAAATCACAAATCTAGGCACTTTAAAGCAGCAAGTGAAGGGAGCAAATAAAAATACAACAAGAACACGATATAATGCAGAGAGAATATATGCTATGTGGGAGCCGTGGAGTGTAAATACTCAGCAGTGAGTGTGAAATTGTGCATGTGCAAAATTAGTATGTAAACAGTATAGATGGAATTACATGAGGTAGATCCTGAGTCAGCTGTTTAGGAGTCTGATGGCAGGGGGAAAGAAAGAGTTTTTCAGTCTAGAGGTCCTGGATTTCACACTGCTGAGCCTCCAACCGGAGGGTAGGGGTATAAACAGTCCATGTTGAGGGTGGGTGGGGTCCTTGAGGATAGAGGCAGCTTTCCTACGCACCCTGTCGTGGTAAATGCTCTGCAGAGAGGGCAGTGGAGTCCTGGTGATCTTCTCTGCAGTCTTTACCACTCTCTGCAGGCGCTTGCAGTCCACAGCAGTTGTGCTGCCATACCAGACAGTGATGCAGTTGGTCAAGCTACTCTCAACAATGCAGCTGTAGAAGTTGCAAAGGATCCTAGGAAACATGCCAAACATCCTCAACCTCTTCAGGAAGTACAGCCGCCGTTGGCCCTGCTTGACCAGCTGTGTGGTGTTATGTGTCCAGGTGAGGTCCTCACTGATGTGGATGCCCAGGTATTTGAAGCTGCTCACCCTCTCCACTTCGAGTCCCCAGATGAACAGTGGCTGATGAGATCTCCTGTCCTTCCTCATGTCCACTATCATCTCCTTCGTCTTGTTTGTGTTGAGGCTGAGATTATTGTCCTTGCACCATGATACCAGACCGGCCACCTCCCTCCTGTAGGCTGCTTCGTCCCCGCCAGTGATGCGACCTATCACCGAGGTGTCATCCGCAAACTTCACGATGATGTTGTCTTTGTGGAAGGCGACACAGTCAGTCATGGGTGAATAGGATGTAGAGGATGGGACTGAGGACACATCCCTGTGGGGTGCCGATGTTCGTGATAATGCTGGCTGAAGTTATATGCCAATCCTGACATTCTGGGGCCTGCCAGTCCAGCAGCCAGTCAGAGAGGATGGGGTGCAGACCCAGTGTGGACAGTACGGCTTATATTGGAACTAGTTGGATAAAAGTGACACTAAAAAAGAGCAACTAGTAAGAGTTTATGTTCAACTAGTATGACAAATGTCCACCTGCCCAACTAGTGCTGACAAAAACCAAACTAGTGGAGGAAAATGACATCTGATATCAAGGATATCAAATAAATGCTAAAACAACTTGCCACATGATCCACCTTTTTGACCTGTCTCTATGAAGCACAGAGTGTTGATTTACAGTCAGTTAACATGTTTGAGAAAACAAATTGTTTCCTAATTTCTCAGGATTTACCATAGATTGTTTGTGGCTGAAAGAAGGAATGTCCACTGATGATGAGAAGTTGCTTTAACCTTTACCCTTTAATTTGTTCATTTTCAGTCATTTAATGCTGAGACACAACAGTTCACCGTGCCATATGAAATTGTATGAATTTCAGTCAACCCTACTAGTGTGCCCTGAACTCTGCATCCCCCCTCTCAGGTCACAGAACTGGCCACTGCAATGTGAGCAGTAGATGGGTCAACAGAGTGACTGCCTGTCTGATTCTGCGAAAATGTGAATCTGATAATAAACACACACACAGACAAGCACACGTATAACTGATTTTCTCAAACCTGCTGAAGAAGCTGCTGGCCACCAGTTGGTGCATTATTCAGCCTAAAAGCTTGTTAGTGAGAACAAGCACAGCAATGTACAGCACAAAACAGACCAGTGTAGACTAGGGAGACAGTTCTCATCAGGAAATCCTCCCTGTAGTGTGATGCTGCTCTGGGATGAAAACCACAATGTTTAGATGAAAATAACTTTTGGAAACAAGCCAAGTTAAACAGCGGGCAAAAATAAATTTTTAATTTTTTAAAACTGATTTTTGTTTTCATTGTTCTGTCCACTAACTCGATTTGCATCCGTTCACGCATTCTTTTGCAGATATTCTCTGAGATTTGCTTAAAATGTATGTAGTCAATGTATCTGCAGGGAAATGGGTCTATATTACTTATCTCAAGCAAGTTTCAGCTCTCTGGAGTGTGATTCTCAGGATGCATTGAAGTGAACTTCAACAGCTGCCTCAAAGGAAAAACCAGTCTACAGACTTTTGTTATATATTTTGAAAAATGCCTGTATTAGGACAAGTATTATGACAGATTCTTTGACAATCACTGTCAAGTTAGTGTTGCTGCTCTTTTTCATTTGTTTACTTCTGTTCTCCAACCTCCACTTCCTCCATCTTTCTAAAGTGAGAGGAAATGAACCATGTAGTGGCATTGATCTAGCATCTAACACATGCAAGCATACAGAGGGAAAAATGCAGCCATCCTCACACACACACACCTCATTCCCCTGTGAAGAAGACAAAGTGGGAGGTATATCATGGTGGACAGGGCTACTGCCTGGCTTGTTGAGTTAATGAGCTTTTATTGACTTCAGCACCTGAAGCTGCTGCTGTAACTTAGCACTGTTAGCACCTCACTCCCCAGGAGCACAACACACCCACACACAGAGAGAGAGAGAGAAAGAGAGAAGCAAACATACAGTACATAATATCTTTTTGTGTGTGTAAAGATCCATGGGGACACATGCAAACGCACACCTAGACAATCTGCTCACAGTGCGTGCAAACCCACAGGTTCTCCTGGGACTCACAGGACAACTTACAAGCAGAGTTTAAACACTAGAGTAGAGAAGGTGATCAAATGACACTTATGACACTTTGACTTCATTTGCGCCATTTTAAATTACCAGAATGTTGATGTTTGGGTGAATTACCGTATACTGTATGCCTGAAATCCTCCTTGTATACCATCCACTATTTTATTTAGTCTGGATTCTGAATATGAAATTTATTGTATAATGGCATACAGTATGCACCCTGATTTCTGCTAACAATCCCAGAATTCAGTGTCACATTATATAGATGTCTGCACAAAATAAGTGTCCAAGATCTCAGCTTATTGCTTACTACTGAGTAAACTATAATGTGTTCATTATAAAGGGAACAATGAATGAGTGAACAAAGAAGCAGCAGATGTGTGGACCTGTCATAGAAAAAGCCAGTGTACACCATTACATTCAGTAAAAGGTCACCGAAGAGAGAGAAAAATCTCTCTAAGCTAACTAGCATGCTAACAGTCAGTTAGCAAAATCGTTAGCTTGTTAGCTTAGCTCAGCTGATTGTACCATTGACTCGCAGCTGTCTCCAAAGCATCATTCTTTTGTGGAACGGTTTGTAGTCCAACGGAAGAGCTGAGATAAAAGTAAACACAGCTAATAAGGTATGACAACATCTATTTTGAACTGTTTGGATGATTTGCTAGTGGTCAGTGGAACAAATTCATGTATTCACCAACTTGAATTGTTATTATTACACCTGTGCTCTTATATTATGGCATGTCAGCATGTCTTTCTTGAACAAGACCTATTACCGTATTTCTCACGTTACTTTGTGACTCCTGATGAGAATAATCTTTCATTGCAGTCTTCATTATCATTCTCTCTTTTCCTATTTCTGATATTTATTTCCTGTCAAATTTGACCTGCCCGTACCTGCCACATCTGCCCGTTCCTTCATCCGTAACCGAACCTGAACCGGCATCTGCCTGCATGTCTGTCTGTCTCCTTTCCCAACTGCTGTTCTGTAAATCTGTCCATTATCTGTTACCCGTGCTTTGACCAACTGCCTCTTCCTGCACTACCTGTTTTGTGTGTTTTGCCCTCCTGTTGCCAATAAGCTTGTTTTTTGACCAACAGTTATTAGTAAAGTCCTTTTGTATCAATTGTATGAGCTAAGCCTCAGTGTGTGTTGCCTGCTATGCAGCCATTACAACTGTTTTCATGTTTCATATGGAAATTTCAGTCCAAAAGACAAATGGTGCACATGTCTACAGCCTCTAAACCCAAAAATACAAACTTCCTTTAAAGAAATGTTAGATTTGGTGTTAATCTTACCAAGTATGACATTTTGATTCAAATGGTTCCAATAGTAGATAAATGCAAAACTAGTCATTACTGTCACGATACAGGATCCTGATTGGTATCAGATGCATCATCAGCTCTTCTCATTTCATTTTCTAACCCTAATCCATTATAATTATTATAAATCTTATAATATTTAAATGGAGCTCTCAGTAGCCCAGTAGTTTACACTTTCTGCATATATCAGTTCACTTTATTATGTACTGTGTAGAAGAAAAGACACATTTGAATTCCTATATCCTTGACACTTTGATTCATCTAAACCAGTTGTTCACTGACTGACCAGACAAACACAAGCCCTTGGTGCAATCAAATGCAGTCTTCCACAACAATCTTGCTATTGTTCCATCCTTTATTAAGTTTATCCTTTTAAGTTTCTGTTGACATGGTGCCACAGTTAGGTCATTTTTGTGAACTTGAACTGTATTATAGTTAAAACTGTCAAACATGATTTTTACACACAGGGAACAATATATTAAAAGTGCTCATGACTACCATTCAATCAAATGCAACACCATCACATACTATATTACATTATATTAATACTACTATATTGTCATGAATATAATCAATACCTGTCTGGCACAACATATACAAAATGAAATATCCTGAATTTCTGAGCTATGACTTATTGCAGATTACTCACTATATGGTCATCTTTTCACACAAGACCTGATCAAAGAAACAAACACTGAGGTGGAAGGTAAATAACAGTGTAGGCACATCCAAGCAAAAGCACAGTCTTTTGTTACATCAACAAACTGAAGTAAGAGAGTATCCATGCAATAGTGAGTGAAACAAGCCACTATGCATCCGTACAGTGACACTCCTGCTTAAAACCTGATTCTTCTTCTTTACACATCAATTTAAGTGAAGGCAGTTTAATTTATGTAGCCCATTACAAATCATGTCTCAAAAGACAACAGCTCAGGGTAAGAATGATCAGTTTAAACTGTATGTGTTTTAGTGAGGATTTATAATGTTTGTTGCTGCAGATCTTCCAATCAGGACAGAAAGAAAAACTATGTCTGTCCTGGTGGGCACTGGAATTTTGTATATTTTTGAGAAAGCAAAATCATATTTTATTCCTTATAAAAAGTATAGTAGGAAATTAATTCAGGTTTGGGGGGGCTCTACCATACACAATATGGAAATCTGCTCTCCCACATCCTGTCCTGGGGTCTGCCATAAATAACTAAAGAAGTATATTTTATAATACCACTGTGATTCAGGCATAAAACAGCACAACGGGGAGAAAGCGAGTAATGGGCTAAACTTGGCTCAAACTGGAGACCAGAGACTGAGTAGAGTACAAGACAAAATACCCCTGAGACAAGCACAAAATCATTAAAACAAACAAACAAAAAAAGCAGGGGTGCTTCTAATCTGTAATATAACTAATCACACTGGCTGCTGTCTATCTGGAAGTATCAAAACAAACAGGACAGGATTCCCAAGTATTAGACATTTAATAATGTATGTAGCCATTTTGTCCATTTTAAGCCAAGCAGACACTGTACAACTTTTATTGTTCATATACATGTTGACTCGCACTATACGTTTAAATAGGCCAGACAACATGGCCAGAATCAGCAACTTCACTGCTCACGCTGTATGTTCACTCAGGCGGCAACAACTTGGGTACTCACACTGGACAGTTAACCCTGGAACAGGTGTGTTTGTTGACAACTCCAGTAAACTCTAAGGTCCAGGCACATCCAGGAAGAGCTAGTAGCATTGCTCTCAAACATGACTGGTCAAGCAAATATGTCACATCATAACAAAAAAAAAAAAAAAAAATTACCCTCCTTGAACCGCCACCTTATTGTGGTGGAGGGGTTTGAGTACCTGAGTGATCCTAGGAGCTATGTTGTCGGGGGCTATATGCCCCTGGTAGGGTCTCCCAAGGCAAACAGGTCCTGGGTGACGGGTCAGACTAAAAGCGGTTCAAAAGCCTTTTATGAGTAGAATTCAACCAAGGACCGTGACGTCGCCTGGCATGGTGCAGCCAGGGCGCCCCCCTGGAGCCAGGCTCGGGGTCAGGGCTCGAATGCAAGCGCCTGGTGGCTGGGCCTCCCCTTATGGGGCCCGGCCAGGCTTAGCCCAAACGAGCGACGTGGGGATGTCCTGCCATGGGCCCACAACCTTACAGCCGAGTGTGAAGCGGCTGGGATGAGAATCAGCACCTCCAAGTCCGAGGCCATGGTTCTCAGTCGGAAAAGGCTGGCTTGTTCTCTTCAGGTTGGTGGAGAGTTCCTGCCTCAAGTGGAGGAGTTTAAGTATCTCAGGGTCTTGTTCACGAGTGAGGGAAGGATGGAACAGGAGATTGACAGGTGGATTGGTGCAGCTTCTGCAGTAATGCGGTCGATGCACCGGTCTGTCGTGGTGAAGTAGGCTCTGAGCTGTAAGGCGAAGCTCTCTATTTACTCGTCAATCTACATTCCGACTCTCACCTATGGTCATGAGCTTTGGGTCATGACCGAAAGGACAAGATCCCAGATACAGGCAGCTGAAATGAGCTTTCTCCGCAGGGTGGCTGGGCGCACCCTCAGGGATAGGGTGAGGAGCTCAGTCACCCGGGAGGAGCTCAGAGTAGAACTGCTGCTCCTCCACATCGAGAGGAGCCAGCTGAGGTGGCTCGGCTCGGCTGGCCTGGGAACGCCTTGGCATTCCCCCGGAGGAGCTGGAGGAAGTGTCTGGAGAGAGGGAAGTCTGGGCATCTTTGCTTAGACTGCTGCCACCGCAACCCGGTTCCGGATAAGCAGAGGAAAATGGATGGATGGATGGATAACAAAAATTACAATACATTTTACTACTGCAACTACAATGACTTCATAAGAGAGAAGTGAGAACAATGCAAAGTACATGATGAGCATTTAGGGAGAAATGGGGAATGCAATTCAGGATGGGTTGGAATCAACTGCAGCCTCACACATTTTTAAAAGTTTAGGTTATGGAAAGGTTGACTCAGGTAAAGAAACCAACGTGTTTGCCTCAACCTTCACATCTATGATGACTACAGTTTGATTTTCCTGTTGGCTTGCTTCTCTCATCTATACTGTGTCTGGTTTACTTCAGCAGTGGATTCTGAATGACTTGATGGGCAATTGTATTCTCTAAGCCTCGAACATCCCTGCAGCCACAAACCTGGGTCTATCTACACAGATGTTCTGTCATTTAAGTTCTGTGCATGTACACTCATTTACCAAGGCATGCACATTGTTACATCCTCTGCCAGCACCTCTACCTCCTCAGCCGGCACCTCCACCCACTCACATGCCGGTAGACGAAGCACAGCTGTTTCCAATTTGCCAGGCACTACTTAAGCCGGGCATTGGCTGCTTCGTCGCCAGTTCATTGTTTCTGCTCAGCCAGAAGTCTTCCTCGGCTCCCTTATGCTACCTGACCTGTCACTTACCTGTGATTTGTTTCCTATCTTCAGATCCTGCAATTCGAAGTGTTTTTCTGCTTACCTGTTTCCAGATTTCAGGGCGGTGTTCCTCTCCCGACTTTCTCCAGGTTCCACTCCCCGCTCCAGAGCTACTCTCCCCTCCTCTCGCAAGCCCAGCACTCTCATATTATTCTACTACTCTGCTCTCCCTCCTACCACTGAGGTTCCCCCCCCCCCCTTCTCTTCTCCTTCAGCTGCCCAGTCTATACTGTTAGGACAAAACTGTTGAGCCTGCTGTTTACCAATCTATATTTTTTTCATTAAATAGTTTATTTGTCCCAGAATTTGTGTGGTGCATTTTGAGCCCTTGCTCTCGTGGGTTTCTAACCTTAGTACAAACCAGCCACAATGGACTCAGCCCACACAAAGACTGGAGAAATGACTCCCCAGCCTCTGCTTCCAGAGCGGGATGCCCGGCTGAGCTGAGTCGAACAGTCTAACCAGGCAGTGATAGAATCTGCATATTCTGCGGCACAACAGGTTCTCTGCATTTCTACCCAGATCTCCCAGTCTGCTGCCGTAGCTCAAGCTAGTTTAACCCAAACCCCCAGTCTCGCCGATAAAGAGCCTTTTTCTAGTGACCTCAGTAAGTGCTGGGGCTTTCTCTTCCAATGTTCAATGGTTTTTGAACAGTACCCTGAACAGTTTTGGGACTAAAATAAAGTACATCAATAATTTGCTATATGGGAGGGCACTAGAGTGGCTCAAGGAGTTTTTCTCCCGTTCCTCGACTCAAGACTGGAGGCGTTCTTAGCCGAGTTACATAAAGTTTTAGATCACTCAGATCTAAAATGCTGGTGGTGCGGCTAAGAGACTCCTAGCCCTCAGCCAGGGAGTTAAAATCGTGGCTGAATATGCTGTCAATTTCTGTATACTTGCGGCTGATGTGGGGTGGAATGATGTGGTGCTGAGAGGAATCTTTTGGAATGGTCTAACTGAGGCTCTGAAACACGAGCTTGCAGTGCCCGACAAACCCCAGGGGTTTAACGCACTGGTATCTCTAGCAATTAAAATCATTAATTGTCTTTGGGAATGCCACTGAATGGAGTCACACTGGCCCCCCATGGGGCACTCACCCAACCTTAGTTTTGGCCACAGCCCAGTCAGTTAGTCACCACCTTCTGTTTTCCCAATCAGCCTCATCATCGCCGCTCTGTGAGGAGCATATGCTGCTTGGCCACACCCCACTTTCTGTGGAGGAAAAGGTGTGCTGTATGACCCAAAACCTCTGCTATTATTATGGCCAAGCAGGGCACTGCATTGTCAACTGTCCCATTCAGCCAAAAGGGCAGGTTCACCTATAAAACCAGGTGTATTGGTGGGCCAATGCTGAACACCTGGTAACTCCTTTTCATGCCTACATCTGTCTGCTACTCTGTACTTTGGTTACCTGTCTCATTCCCTGTGCACTTTAATTGACTCGAGGGCAGACGATAGCTTCATCAACCGAGAGCTGGCCACCAACTCCACCTCCCGGTCAAGCCCTTACCCAGACCCTTTATAGCCAATGTGCTCGACGGCCACTTTATGGCTCGAGTAATGCACCGCACTCAACCTATTCCCGTGGTGCTCTCTGGCAACCACCAAGAAGAAGTCCGACTCAACATGATTCATAAATCTCAGACCCCTTTAGTTCTTGGTTTCACCTGGCTTAGGCAGCATAACTCCGACATAGACTGGGCAGCTGGCACCATGCGCACATGAAGCACTCATTTTGCTGCTCATTGTCTCCATTCTACCATGTTTCCCTAGCGGTTGCCTATCACCGAACCCGCCACTGACCCTCCGGACCTCTCTGGGGTCCCAGCACTGTACCACAACCTCTGGGAGGTTTTTCATAAAGATCTAGCCCTCTCTCTGCCTCCATATTGCCTGTATGACTGCTCTATTGACCTCCTTCCTGGGGCCACACTTCCCTCCAGCAAACTGTTCAGTCTTTCCAAACCAGAGAGGGAGGCCATGGAGCAGTATATCACCGACTCTCTCCACACTAATCTGATCAGACCATCCTCGTCCCTGATTGGTGCAGGGGGTTTTTTTGTCACTAAAAAGGATGGATTGCTCCAGCCTTGCATCAACTACCAGGGCCTAAATGCCATAACCATAAAAAACAAATATCCTCTTCCGCTCCTCAACTTGGCTTTCGAGTCTCATCAAGGGGCTACCATATTCACCAAACTAGACCTTCCCCACCTGGTCTGCATTCACAAGGGCGATGAGTGGAAAACGGCATTCAAAACACCTCTGGGGAATTTAGCTTTACTGTACTGAGGAACGCAGCGCTCTGACTGGGGTATGAATAATTAAAAGATCAGACAAATTTAGTAAGTGGAATTTAGCTGCTGCACTGATTTTTTTGAGTTGCAACAAGAAAATCGGCGTAAAGTTCTCCAAGGCAAAATTAACAGGAGACCCAGTTGGAACAGCAGTTGTGGACATGGGGATTCTCTGCCTGATAGACAGAACTTTATCAATGAAGTACTGTTGGAACACACTGCAGGTATGTACAGACACCTCATTGAACACAGTAGTGACAGGATTAATCACAGATTTTATAGTGTTAAAAAGAACTCTAGGATGGTGGCTATTGTTAGAGATATTAGATAAATATTGAGCTTTAGCTTCTTTTACGGCTTTTTTGATAAGTAGCAAGGCTGTCCCTTAAGATGGTCAGGGAGACATGCAGTCCATCCTTCTTCCATTCCTTTGGCCTCATCAACCACCATGATGTCCTGCGTGATTTTCTTGACAGGTTCATCTTCGTCTATCTTGACGATATCACCATTTTCTTCCATGCCACTGCAGAACTCATGTCCGCCAGGTCCTCAAGATGTTTACTTGAAAACCGGTTATATATGTTAAGGCAGAGAAATGTGAGTTCCACATGAGTACCGTGAGCTTCCTGGGGTTCATTATCGAGGGGGGGAGAATCAAGGCAGACCCCGAGAAGATCCGTACAGTGGTGGAGGGGCCCACAACCAGCTCCCGGAAGGACCTGCAGCGGTTCTTGGGGCCCACCAACTTCTCCCGCCGATTCATCAGACATTACAGTACTGTGGCAGCCTCTCTCACCAAACTCACCTCATCCACCACACACTTCGCCTGGTCAGCAGAGGCAGACCAAGCCTTCTGCCAACTCAAGCACCTGTTTACCACCGCTGCCATCCTTGCACAGCCCAACCCAGATAAGCAGTACATCAGATACGGGAGTGGGAGCCATGCTCAATCAACGCTCCAGTAAGGACGATGTGCTCCACCCCTGAGCTTACTTTTCTCAACGACTTACCCCAGCGGAACAAAACTATGATCTGGGCAACTGAGAGCTGCTAGCAGTGAAACTGGCACTGGAGGAGTGGAGCCACCTACTAGAGGGAGCTGAACAACCATTCATAATGTGGACTGACCATAACAACCTAGCATATATCCAAACAGCTAAGAGGCTGACACCATGCCAAGCCTGGTGGGCACTCTTCTTTGGGTGGTTCCAGTTCACCATCACATACTGCCCAGGTTCCAAAAATATCAAACAAGATGCCCTGTCCTGCTAGTTTGGGTCTACACGAGAGAACCAGTAACCAGACACCATCATTCCTCCCACCTGCATCGTGGGCGCATTGACCTGGGACCTTCTGGACATGGTCAGGGGGGCACTGCAAGACCAACCTGACCCAGGATGTGGACCACCTGGCCGCCTGTTTGTGCCCGATCATGTTCGCTCCCAGTTTCTCGAATGGGGGTATGCATCCCACTTTGCTTGTCACCCCGGGGTATAACGAGCCACAACCCTACTCCAACGCCGGTTCTGGTGGCCTACCTTAATGTAAGATGTCAGAGACTTTGTCTGAGTGTGCCCCGCCTGTGCTCGTGCCAAGACCTCATAACAAATTCCAGCAGGATTACTTCACCCCCTACCAGTCCCTAGCCTGGTCCCACATCACGCTGGACTTCATCATAGGATGACCACCATCCCAAGGGAAGATGACCATCCTCACCGTGATTGAAAGATTCTCCAAAGCAGCTCACTTCATAGCCCTGCCTAAGCTCCTCACAGCATGAGAGACAGCCACCTTGTTAGTAAACCATGTCTTGTGACTGCATGGGATCCCGCAGGATGTGGTGTCTGACCAGGGCCCCCAGCTTCCATCACAGGCCTGGAAGGCATTCTGCTTTGTCTTGGAGGCCTCGGTCAGCCTGTCCTTGGGGTTCCATCCCCAGACCAATGGTCAGGTGGACTGCCTAAATCAGGAAATGGAGGAGGCCCTTCGTTGTGTAACATCAGCAGATCCCACATCTTGGAGTGAGCATCTTACCTGGGTTGAGTACGCTCACAATACCCTCGTCAGTTCATCCACTGGATTGTCCCCTTTTGAGGCCTCACTTGGTTACCAGCCCCCACTCCTGCCCTCTGAACATGCAGACACTGCTGTTCCATCAGTCCAAGCCTACCTTCGCCAATGCCGCCCTACCTGGAAGAGGAGCCGGGCTGCCCTATCCTGCACAGTGGAGAGAAACTGGCTCTTGGCTAATCGTCATCGCCAACAGGCTCCCACCTACAGCCCAGGCCAAAAGGTATGGCTGTCATCTGTACACATCCCGCTGAAGGGAGGCAAACTACAACCCCAGTTTCTGGGTCTCTTTGAAATAGAGCGGGTCCTCCATCCCACGGTGGTGTGGCTGCACCTGCCCCGTTCTCTTCGCATCCACCCAGGGCCGTGGCTTTCAGTACCTCATGGACTGGGAGGGCTATGGTCTGGAGGAGCGCTCCTGGGTCCCACGTCCCTTGGTGCAGAAGTTTCATCGTGCACACCCGAACAAGCCTGGTAGGTTACCTGGTGTCTCGTGGGTGGGGGGGTACCGTTACTGTTGGTACCTCTACTTCCTCAGCCGGCATCTTCATTCACTCATGTGCCAGCAGATGAACCGGTAGACTAAGCACAGCTGTTTCCAATCTGCCCAGCACTACTTATAAACGTGTTGGCATGGTTCATCTCCGGGTCGCTGTTTGTGCTCAGCCAGAAGTGTTCCTCGGCTCCCTTATGCTACCTGACCTGTCACTTACCTGTGATTTGGGTCCAGATCCTGCTTGTCGTGTTTTTCTGCTTATCTGTCACCACCTTCCAGTGTGGTGTGTTCCTCTCCAAATAGAATTGTGTGTGTGTAGGTGTGTGTGCGCGCATGCATGTGGAGGCAGACTAAAAGACAGAACTCTGTTGACCTTGGACAGCCATTATTCTCCTGCTTGCCAATAACCTTCTTATACAGGCTCTGTACACACTGCAAGGATGAACTGTATGGAGAGAGGAAGTTTGGCAGAATGAATTAACTCATACACATACTGTACGTATGCATATGAATGATCACATTCAACTGATTACACATTAAAACCTTTCTTGTAGGAGCTACACAAGAAACACACATGACCACACAGTGAGAGCAGGAGATGAATTCAATTAGAGTGATTACAATAGAGGGTGGCGACTCCTTTATACATTATGAGTATGTGCAGCAATATGAATCTTTAAACTATGCATGTGCTCGTGTGTGGGTATGAATATTTATGCTCAGTCTAGTTTGGGGATAAGGAGAAGAGAGGCAGGCTCTGTTGGTATTTCATTACTTGGTATTTGTTAGAAGAACTTTGACACCCTTGCTCAAGACACACAAACATACACACACACAGACACACACACAGCTTGTTTAATCCAATTCCTGCAAGATGTACGCACACACACCCAGTCACCCTTTGCTTACATATACACTCACGCCTACATCATCCATCCCCCTAGAGGCTAGGAGGAGGTGCAGATGCAAAAACCTGTGTGTGTGTGTGGAGTGTCTGCCTGTTGGTGAACAACTGGAAACATTACTGCAGGCATAGTGGGAGACTGAGGAAGAGATGGATGGCAAAAAGGGAGGGACTGCATAACAGGTAGAACATATCAAAATGTAGGAGGAAGGATGGAGGAAAAGGGAAGCACAAAACATAAAAACAACAGGGGAAATAAAAGAGGAGGAAATAAAGAAATAATGACTGAATGTAAATACATTAAATGACTATTACAGAAAAGTGCTGACAGTGTGAAAATTGTGTTTGGTTTTGTTACTATTGCTTTAACCATATTTGCCATAACTACGATTTCTCCATGCACAAATACTGTAAAAGTAAATTAGAATAGCCGTATATGAAGGATGTTTATAAGATTAATAACTCAGCGGCCACTTTTTGCAAGACAGTTAGTGCATCATGGCTATTTCTGTGGATTTTCGGTTTAAACCAGGAAGCCAAACCCAGCTGACATTGGGCGAGAGGCGGGGTACACCCTGGACAGGTTGCCAGTCTATTACAGGGCTGACACTTAGAGACAGACAATCACACACACTCACTCCTACAGGCAATTTAGAGTCATCAATGAACCTAAGTTGCATGTCTTTGGACTGTGGGAGAAAGCTGGAGCACCCAGAGAGAACCCCACGCAGGCACAGGGAGAACATATATGTTTTACCCCAAGAGAACTTTTTATCAGGTTTATTAATATTTGTGAATTCATGATGAAAAGGAAGATGAGAGGATGGGGAAGAGTAGAAATAACAGCAGAAGGAGATGATGAAAGCAGCAGGGAGAGATATGAGACCACAAGTAAAAAATTAAAAAGGAACAATGGAGAGATGATGGCAAATGATTGAAACAAGGACGTCTGTGGTTTTGTTGGAAGTAAGAGCCTCAGTAGCAAGGCAGGCAGGTAGATAGGTAGGTAGGTAGGTAAAAGTAAATAAATAATTAGATATTGAAGGACAAACATTTATTCGCTTTCTTACCAAGAATCAGATGGGAAGATCAATGTAACTCATGTTTGTCTGGTAAACGTGTAGCAAAAAGACTGTGAAGACTGTGGTTGTGTCTAAAAGTCACAATGTGTTGATCAGCACATTACACATTATAGTTCATTTGCTTAATCTGTACAAAAATCTAATTGTGGAAAAAACTGTTTACTGTTTGATGGGGATCATGTGCCAGACTTTTAACTCAAGGAGGGTTTTGGTCCTGGCCAAGAAATAGTCTGGTACATAGCCACCCATACAACAGTGACTTGTCATTTTTACATCAGTTACATTAATTTCATCAACAAAAACTACATCGAAAAATATTTGTTGATGACATATTTTATAGGATGAAAATGAGAAAATTTTTTTTTTGAAAAAAAGGGAAATTTTTTTTTTTTTTTTTTTTTTTTTTACAGTTTTCATCAATAAATAAAAAGTGAACGATAACGTTAAAGAAAGACCAATAGACATGACAATTACAACTAATTGTGTGGATGCTGAGTCAGCAGCATACTGTCACACATGAATGCCCCATAACATGCTAGATTTTCAAAATAAAAGCTCCCAATTGTAACTTCAGCTTACATGAAGGCTTCAAAACATGCTGGATTATCAACTGGCAAAAAGGCCCCATAACATGCCAGATATAAAAAATAAATGCCCCCAATCTTAACTTCATCTTGCACGAAGGCGCCAAAACATACTGGATTTTCAAAATAAAATTCCTGATTGCAAAATAAATTCACACGAAGACCCCATAACATGCCAAATTCACAAAATAAGCCTACAGTTAGTTACAGGAAGTGATCTGATGCTCTGGAATAGGTAGGATTTTAAAATTAAAAGGCCAAAATAGTAACTTAAGCTCAAACAAAGTCCTGGAAACTTGGCATCTTTTCAAAATAAAAGCCCCAGATTGTAATTTAAGTTCACATGAAGGTCCCATAACATGCCTGATTTTCAAAATAAAAGCTTTTTACTAGTGGCAGATCGTTAGACACTACATGTAGTTGATTTTGCAAATAAAAGCCTAGGAAGGTATCTGATATTCAGTAATATGTCAGAGTTTAAAAATTAAAGACCAGGATTATACCTTTAGCTCAAATAAAGCCTTAAGCCCAGTAGTGTGCCAGATATTCCTAATAAAAGCCGCAGGTAAATGCCATAGACCAATTTAAAATGTATGATAACCTTTATTTTAAGAAATATTTCTATCCTTTTACAAATTCAAGCAATTGTATTTCTACATCCCAGTTTGGCATTTTAAGATCATTTAAGTGTTTTTAGAATTTCAGCTCCCAACTTCAGCTTTTCTTTTCATCTTCCATACTTAGTCAACATTTTCTTTTCATCTTCCATAATTATTCAGCATTGCATCTCAGCCTTCAGCTGTTTCAGCAATGGATTTCAGACTTTTCAGTATTATTAGGCAATTGTTCAGCAATCGGCTTTTTCAGAATTTAAGCTCCCAATTTCAGCTTTTTTTTCTTCTTCCATAATTATTCAACATTTTCTTTTCATCTTTCATAATCAACATTTTTTCCATCTGCCATAATTATTCAGCATTTTCTTTTCATCAGTGTTGCATCTTGGCCTTCAGCTGTTTCAACAATAGATTTCAGCCATTTCAGCATTTTCAGAGCAATTCTTCAGCAATCAGCATCTGAATGCATTTTCTTCAGGAAATGCATTTGTCTAGTTGTGTGGAGGCTGAGTCAGCAGCAAGACTATTGTTATCCTGTTCTTTTTATTATTCTGGTTTCTTCCATCCATTATTTGGCACTTAACTGCAGCATCCTTTCAGCTAGAAAAACCATTCAAATATCAAAATGTACAGCTGCTTAAGGACATTCCTGTTTGTATTTATCTTTTTTATAACTTTTATACTTTTGAAAATATTCAGCTTTTTTCAACAATTTTCCCATTCAAACGAATGGGTGAGTCTTCAAATTTATCT
The DNA here is from genome assembly GCF_001952655.1 of Monopterus albus. Classification (NCBI taxonomy): domain Eukaryota; kingdom Metazoa; phylum Chordata; class Actinopteri; order Synbranchiformes; family Synbranchidae; genus Monopterus; species Monopterus albus. The sequence goes on along the minus strand of NW_018127945.1, from coordinate 2,294,760 downwards.
CCTCTTAATAACTTCAGCATACTTTCAGCTAGAAAAACCACTAAAGAACCTTTAAAGAAGTCAGGACAAGTTCAGCTATTTATCTTGTATTCAGCTTTTATGGTCATTTTGGACATTTCTCAGCCTCTCCATTCATTTGAATGGAGAGAGCTAGAGTGGGGGGCATCACTAATTAACATCTCCCACTCTAGCTCTCTCTCTCTCTCTCAGCCTTTTTAAAATTTTTTAGTCTGTTTTCTGCTCTTATTAACTTATCAACCTTAAGCTTCCAGGCACAAATTATACATGAAAATGGTACAGAGAATTGTGAGGAATCAGAAAATGCTCTTGTTGTTGTGATAGGATGAATGGTTTTGAATGAAGTGGCACATTCCAGAGAGTGCTGCCTCACTCTCCCATAGACTCACATTGCAAAAAAGCTTCAGAAAATCTCCTTGAAGCAAAAGTGAGGGCTATTTGTAAATCGCCACAGATCCTTCGTTTTATGGAATATCTTCACATAAAGGTGATCAGTCTGTTTGTTGAAGCCTCCTGCTGCTCATAGTGAAGCGATGTTTTCAATAGGACTTATAGTTTTTCTTCTTTTGTCTATTTTGTGAAGCCCCTGTTTCACTGAAATCTGCTTGAGTGTACTTAAACTGCTGAGTCACTTAATGTCCATTTGTCCACTACACACACTCTCTCTCTCTGTTAACTGATATGCAGTCAGTATCTGTGCAGTAGTAAAAGGTGAGTGTCTTGTGATCTATGATACGTATGATACACATCAAACAGCACCGTCAGTCAGACCAGCAGAGGCTGAAATGTGCTTGTGGTGGAAAGTTGACATTACAATGTCAGTCTGAAGGATGCTGGATATTGAATATGGCCACAGAATTTTCACTGAAATTATGAAGAAGACCGAGTTACAAGAAAGAATCATTGATAATCAGCCAGTGTTTCACATACACTGACTTACTTCTGGTGGGTTGCCACAATATGAACATCGACTGCCACAGATTGATTTAAAATAGGTAAAACCTTATTTCAATGTGCCATGTGTCGCACACATACTCGCTCAGTCCCTCCGTGCACTGCTTTATTTCTCTCTTACACATAAATACAGTACAACCGTGTGACAGATGTCTGAACAGCTTCTCCTCTGCATGTGTTTTTTTTTTTTTAAACAACACTATCAATCACAGAGATCCAATTCTTCTAATATGTTTTTTTTTATTTGATTTGATTTATTCTTTCATGCATGTAAAGACAGTTGATATGTCAACACACATAATTTTACACATATCCAACAAATGCTAATCCAATATCAATTTGCTTATACCTAGTACATGCTTGAATGGAGTAGGAAGAAGTCAGACTTATCCAGTCCTACCCCATGACATCATCTTACCATCATTGGTTTGCAAGCAATAAATGATTCACTTCTATTCTCTTCTACACCACACAATATACTAAAAAATTATGACAGAGTGTTAACATTCTTACATAATTACATTCTTAAATAATTATCTTCTACACCACACAAGTAATATTCTTAAGAATTATTACATAGTGTTAACATTCTTGCACTACACCCACAATGTTCCATCTAATTAATCATTAAGCCTGTTCTTGCATATATCCTGATTGACACATACCTTTATATTTACGTTTAAACTCATCAATTCTATTACTATTTCTTATGTCTACACTTAAATTATTCCATAGTTTTACCCCACTTATGGAAATACA
>NW_018127945.1:2281415-2290225 GCF_001952655.1 Monopterus albus | reverse complement strand
TGGTCATGTCGTCGAGTCTCTTGTTATTTGTCTCCATAAGTAGTTGCACAAAACCTTTGAAGTTGTCTTGTTGTTGGCTCAACAGTGCGGTGTACATCTGCTTCTGCTGACTCAACATCTCTGTTACTTGCGCCGCTGAAATATAATCCTCTTCTGCTTCAACATCCTCGTTCGCTTCTGATTTATTAGCTCTTTTCCCTTTTGGAGGCATTTTAATAGTTGTAGAATTTGTTCAAAGACTTGAAAATGTAGAAGATGTGAAAAATCGTAGAACAGACAAGAGGAGCAGTAAAGACGTCTGCTCTCGCTTGTTCTTAGCAAGCTAGTAAGACTGGCTAATTCCCGTGAGCTACAGCCACAAGTAGAATCCAATTCTGTGGGAAACACTGTCAACATTATGGTATTAATTATTTTTTCTTAATGTGAAATCTAATGAAGAATAGGGAGTGTGCAGTGTGGAAAACAAATTTGCCTGAGGTTCAAGGTCCCTGCTCATCCTTCAGCCGTGCCCCAGGTTTTGTGCTAAAAACATTCACATGCAGTACAAAGTCTGATTCAAAATCTGATAGCAAAACAACATTCAAAAAATTCAGTAGATCAAGTTTAAACATAAAATAAACAGACACAGAGTATGGCAGCCCAGCACAGCATCAAGCATTTTAAGGATTTTCAGATCGTCCGCCAGTGGGTGATAAACACATCTACTTCACCACAAACTGGGAGTCATCAAAACTCTAAATCACAGGGCAGAGGAAGTACCCACAACTACAGAAGGGGCCAAGAAGGAGAAACTACACATCCAGAACTCCCTTAAGGCTTGTGGATACCCCAAGTGGGCCTTCACCAAAGCAAGGACAAACACATACAAACAGGATGACTGAGAATCTGCACGGGCATGTTGCTACTAACTTTAGGAATGACACCCTTTGACTGGTGCGTGAGTATGTTTTTCGTAAAGTCGATTGGTCGATTCAGTGTCAGTCCTGTTGGACCCGATTCATTTCACCGTCTGGAGGCATTTTAATGGTTGTAGAGTTTGTTCAATGACTTGAAAATATAGAAGATGTGAAAAATCGTAGAACAGACAAGAGGAGCAGTAAAAACGTCTGCTCTCGCAGCAACCCGGAAGTCTCATTCTCATTCTAATTACATTATATCACTTTGGGCTAGCCCCATACTACCCAGGGACGCCAAACTGTGACGTCTCCGGGTGCCAGCTTTGCAACTGGCCATAGCAGTCGACGAAAATCAATGTGTGATTGTCCGTTGATTGTGTGGTGTGTATCTAAGACATTCTGACATGACATTAAGCATAAGAAAATATGACTATAATTATGGTTAAAAACATCATAACAATAATAATAAACCTTCTGTCTCCTAACAGTAATCAACTTTCTATCTAGTTATCCTTGAACCTGAACAACCTGGAGTACCCTTATGGGAATGACTAAGCATTTAACAGCCTGAGCTAGACATCCTGTCTACACTAAACATTTCTAATACATAAAGTGTCTAACCAATGTCTATCTGACTAAAAATACCTAACAGTCCGTACCACAGTCGTCCGCCTGCCCGCGTGACTCGACCACTCATTTCTCGGAAGAAATGAGTGAAGGGAAGTAACCCCAGATTGGGCCTTGATACATGAAGTCCTTATGGAGGGGGATTGGATTCCCCTTCCACACAATAACCTCTCCTCCTCCCTCTCCCCTCCTCGCCATCTTCCATATGCCAACAAGAGTCTTCAATAAAGATAAAAGTGATGTTAAATGTTCATTTATCCATTTCATTAGTCATTTATATTTATTTCTCATTGTTTTCTGTATGTAAAAATATAATTATTCTCTATAAAATGTATTATTGGGTGTCTGGGACGGATTAATGGGATTTACATTATTTCTTATGGGAAATATTGCTTCAGTTTTCGTACATTCGATTTTCTTCTGACTTTTTCGAACGCATTAATCATGAAAACAGAGGTTCCACTGTATGTAAAACATGATGTCTGTCAAGTCAGAGCATCAGGTGATCTGGTCTTAAGCTATACCTCTAGCCACAATTAAACTCACTGTATATTGAAACAAGGTGATAAATTCAGCACGATAAAGCAAAAGACAAAGTGACAACAGTTGTGTTAGTGCCGACAAGAGTTTCAATGTCTGGGCTGATAGTAGACAGAGCTACTCTCAGATCATGTTCAGTGTCCAATCTGTTCCTTTGCTTGCCTTGAGCTGTACCAAAGTGGAGAAGCCACTTTCACACAGATAGGTTGTTGTGAACGGTAGGATTGCTTTGACTGCCAATGTAGCGAGGGAGGGATATTCAGGCATCACGTATTTGGAACAGAATTTGCTTACCTCATTAAATTTCTTTCTAAGCGTCTGGTCACATGACAGCTTGGCCAGCTGATTCTCCTCGCTGCTTGGCAACACAATGCTTTCCATGTCAATTCCAAAAGGATTTCTTATCCAGTGACTATTGTCATGTTTCTCTGGAAAGTAGTCCTCAAAGCAAGTGTGTAGACTGGTCAGATGCGCAGTGACAGTTATTTTCAGGGCATTTTTAGCTGCTGTATTTAGCTCTCCTGCTGCATGGCAAGTGTTGGGAAACATGTCAAGTCTGTCTTTAGTTACGTGATTTATCCACAACCTCAACTTCTTTTTGAAGGCAGTGAGTTGGTCTGTTCAAAGATGTTGTGTCCTCTCCCCTGCATAGACACGTTTAAAGTGTTGAGGTGCTCAAACACATCGGCAAGATACACCACGTGCATGAGCCAGAGTTCATCACTGAGCATCTCAGTGTACGGGGAGTTATTGTGTGAGAGGAAGGCGGTGATTTCATGTTTAAGTTCGTAAAAATGTGACATTACCTTTCCCCTCAAAAGCTAGCAAACTTCTGAACGATACAACAACTGGATGTGCTCTGATCCCAGGTCTTTGCACAGCTGTGTGAAACAGCAGCTGTTCTTGGTGCTCCGTTTAATGTAGTTCACTATTTTTATGGCATCTTTCAGTGTTGTATCAAGCACTGGCACCATATCCTTAGCCACAAGTGCTTCTCAGTGAAGAAAACAGTGAGTCCACATCGCATTCAGTGCTCTCTCCAGGATTTTGTTCACAACTTCGAAGTCTTTTCCAGTCATGGAAGCTGCACATCAGTTGTTACGCCCGACTGTCCCATCGCAGTCCCACAGAGTCCAAAAACAAATAAATAGCGTTGAAAATGTCCTCTGCCTTTGTAGATGTGGGGAGGTCTCGGCTGCATAGAAACTGCTCCTGTATGTCTTCATCCCACACGTGTCTCATGTAAACAAGCAAAATGGCACGATTAGCAATATCTGTCGTCTCATCCATCTGCAATGCATAGTAAGCACTGGCCTGAATCCACGCTGAGGTCTTCTGTTTTATGTTGGCTGACATGTCTTCAATGCGCCGCATTATGGTGTCATTAGATAGAGGTATGGTCTTCAACTTGTCTGCTGCAGACTGGCCTAACTGACCATGTCCAGGGCTGCAGGTAAGATGAGCTCCTCTGCTATTGTATGTGGCTTCTTGGCCTTTGCTATATGTTGAGCTACGAGGTATGATGCCCGTAGTGCCTGCTCTGATTTGGAACACGAGGACAGCAGTCTCTTCTGGGTGGTCCTCAGGTCCCAAAGTAGTTTTTGAAAGTATTTGACTAGTTTGTCTTTGTACGTGGCATGTTTTGCTTCTAAATGGTGTTTTAACTTGTACGGCTTCATACTTTGTGCCAGTACTGCACTGCATATCACACAATGAGGCTTATGTCCATTTTTATCATCAATGTAAGCAAATCCATACTTAACATAGTCTGAATCATATTTTTGCTTCGCCATCTTCTTAACAAGTGTACCTATCTTCAGTGAGTGTACACTGTCACCCGCCAAACAATGCTTTTCATGGTAAGGTTAGGCCTCTGCATATCACGCACGCACGCATTTCAAAACAAAAGCCCCATGTTAGATACTACCTAAGCATTTGAATCCACAACAATATATCGCTCTCAAAAACAATTTTATCTTTTTTACCATGTCTCGGGCAACCCACCTGAATCATGCTCTAGTGCACCAGCAGGTTAGAGTGATCAGTGATCCAGTGAAATAGCTCAACATCAACTATAGATTGACACCAAATTCATGGTTCCCAGAGGCTCATGTCTTCATCAGGATGAATTGCAATACTGTAACTTCTTTTTCAGTTTGTCTAACACTTTAGTTTATGACCAAATACCTGCAAAACTAATAACACTCCCAGGAGCCTCAGCTCTACACTGTATTTTGTGCTAACTAATAACTGTTAGCATACGAACACCCTAAACTATGATGGTGAACATGGTAAACAATATACTGACTGTAAGTATGTGAGCATGATGACATTAGCATTCAGCTCAAAGCACCACTGTGACTAAGTTCAGCCTCAAAGCCTCATGGCTGTAGACTCACTTGTTGGCATATTGATTTCTTTTAACTATAAAGATAAGCCTGTCCATCCATCCATTATCTATACGTTTATTCCTGAATAGGGTCACAGGGGGCTGGAACCAATGCCAGCTGACACTAAGCAAGAGGCGGGGCACACCCTGGCCTGGTTGCCAGTCTATCACAAGAGGATAAGACTGTTAATTTTTTTATTTTTTGCTTATTTTCCACAAATCCAATACAGAGACTAAAATCAACAATGATTTTTGTGTAATGATCATAATGTTTGTGAATCCAAAACTAGGACCTCTTCTCTGTTTATGCAACAACAGAGAGATGTTACATGCATACACAAGTGAGCGGGGCCAAGGGAGTGGCCAGAGGTTGTACCGGCCACCCCCAGAATCTGATTGGCCAACCCTGGTGCCACCTCCACTAGAGTCAAACTGTCATGCTTATCAGTATTAATGAATAAAAAAAGAAAAACTATGACAAATTGTTGCCTTAAATACTACTAGTGTTTTTCTGGAACTTAAGTGATATTGGTTAAATTACTTTGATTTTATATCATGCATGCAGCATGATATTTGCATTCATTTCTCTGATTGTGTTGTTGTGGAGTACTTGGCATGATTTGCCTCAGTGGGGGGGAACACTGTGCAGCAACGATGTCTCCAGCCAGGAGTAAATAAGGAGCACAGCTGAAGGCTAAAGAAAGCACTGTGTGTCTCAAACTGTTTACACAAATAAACCATTTTAAACCAATTTTTAATAATGTATGATTTATTGTTTTATAAACTACACTTGTATTTTAAATCTGCCACCTCTCTCTGAGTCTGTGCCCCATCCTGGCCACCCCATCCAAAAATTTCTAGATCTGCTCCTGAAGCTAAGAGCAAATCAACCACATACATATGTGTGAGACCTCTGCTCCTTTTCCACTAGAACAGAGAGCGGTCACATGCATACACAATTGGCCCTTTCTTACATCAGAGACTGTAAAAAGTGATGGCCAGTGTTGTTGATGTGTGCTCCACCCTCAACATGTGTTCAACCCTGTTAAAAGCTGTTTCCTGTAGTGTCCCCTCTTAGTGGTTAGGGCTAGAATAAGGTTTGGGTTTAGGTTCAGATATAAGCGGAGAGGGGGTAAAATATCAATACAATATCGTTCTCTGTCTGCCTGCATTTGACACACATTAAGCAGATTGAGTTTTCTCACTTCTGAACCAAATCACTCTTTTTTCTCCCTTTGAGGTGCATTTTAGAAATAGATATTAGCTGAATACTGAACTGGCCTACAGGTTGTGAGATGCCTCTGACAGGACCGAGTACAGACATACAAGATACTGTGAGAAAATTTTTCCACATGGGTGTACTAGTTAGGAGTTATCAAGATCCACAGTTAGCACAGTGAACACTGTGCAGGTTAAACAAGAAAAATGTTAATGTCTTTAAATATATCAACTTGAGAAGCTTAATCTGATGGACCAACCACGCACCAATGTGCAGTCACACACACACACACACACACAGTTTGATGGGCACAAAAGAAGAGTTTCATTTAAAATACCAGCCCATACTAATACATGAGTCTGATCTTTCCCCGCATGTTAGTAACATGACTGAGTTGAGGGACAAAGTGAGTGATGGGGGAGATGACAGAAAACAGCAGCAGCATAGGAATGTTTCTGAACTGGAGTCTCCTGAGACTGCTGAGCAGGGGAGGGATGGTGGCAGATGTGATTAATCATTTATCTCCATCAGTGGGACTTTTGTTTTTCCTTTCTCCCACTGTATCACACTCCCATGAGACCCCCAATCCATCCACCTCTTCAACTTCATTGCTCTGACATCAACTACAGCAGCATGGGATGATGATCAGTGAGGATGTTAATGATGATTTTACCATGAACTGCACAAGTGGTTGTATGTGGTTTCAGATGACAAAAATGGTAATATAGTTGGCCACAGCACCAGTAGAATTCAGTACTGATGCTCAATTAAAAGGCCACTTGACTAGTTTTATACATTACCGGTTTACCGTGGCGTGTACTACAGCTTTTGCTGTGCTGCAGTGTTTGAAAGAATAACCCTACCTCTGCCTGATCTCAGAGGAAATCAATTTTTAACAGAAGGTCTTTCTAACAAACTGCAGGTGTGGAGTGGCACTTAGGAGAGAGGGGTGCTATCAAGTTGCATTATGGGAAATGCAGGATACAGATTTACCCAAACTAGAGACAGAGATTTCTCTGCCCCCGCTTTTTTATTTTGATCATTCTAGTTTTTAATCGGTCTGTTGAGAGTCCCTTGGCTTTATGAAAGCTTGAAATGAAATCTTCTTTAATTTAATAGTACTTTCAATAAATAAACGTGCAAATTTTAATACATAGTTACATCTTACAAGGTGGTATGTTGGAAACACAAGTGGAACCGTCAGTTTGACATAAAAGATTCGGCTCTGCTGCCTATGAAACACAAAGGAATCGCTGCACTGTTAGCTTCTATAATGTATAAGTTACCTGACCGAGCTGAGGTAAGGTTGGGGGAAGTGATACTATATTCCACCACAGCTGTTCATCAGTAGCTTTTTCTGTGTGTAAGAGAGCTACAGCCAGATCACACTCCGTGGATATCAACGACTGTGTATCCACCTTTGAGAACAACTGCTCTAACACAGCAACACTCAGATCCGCTACATCCACAAGCTTTAGTTTTGCTTTGTATGAGGTCTCTCTGATCGCATCGCTCCTGCAGCAGCGGCACATGTTCCGCTGGATGTTGGTGATAGGTGTGAAAAGATACAGGACCCCTTAAGTTCTGTGCACAGAGATGCGCGGTAGGCTCAAGTCATGAAGTTGCAGCTGCTCTTACTCATAAAAATCAGGGATTTTAAAGCACCGTTACGTCCACATTTGCATGTGTCATTCGGTTATGCACAGTCAGTCGCAGCCTAAACTACTATTAATCGCCCTGCTGCAGTGGAAGTTGTGGTTTGGTCAAGTTGGAACAGAATCACTTGCATATTTTCACTACTATTCAGCAAATTTCACTACTTACTCAGAAGCAGAGCAACAGGCACGAAGAGGAGACATGCAGAACTCATCAGGGACGCCATGTTGCCCGACCTGTCCAACTTTCAGCTTTGCGCCGGAATTCCAAAGGATTTCTGATTTTAGAACAGGCAGTGCAGCGTCCGGCTCCTCGTGCCGCGCTATACTCCAGTGTAAGGGCATCCACAGTGCGCTCACAAGCTCAGCTGAAGGGGGAGGGTGCGTCCGTGCCAAAGAGGAGGAGGAGGAGGAAAATCTACCGCAGCTCAGAATCCCCAGTGTGCTGCACAGATGTCTGGGCGGACGGGGTTGGGGGGGTCTAAGAGCGACAGAAGTAGATTCGGCTCCTTTACCCACTTTAAAGTACCACTGCAACAATGTGCAAAGCTCTGCATTCAAAATGTTACTTAGATGTTTGCAGCAAAATGTACTCAAAGTATCAAGTTAAAAGTAGTCATTCTCATAGAACAAGGTATAGCTTAGAATCGTTTTTGGGCTTCAAACTTAAAAGGAAGGGGGAATTTACTCTTTGGTGAAATTAACTAGACAATTAGACATTGTTCAAGGAGTCCCGGAAAGAGGTGGTTGTAATTTATAGGGTCAGAAGCCAGAAAGATGGAAGCCATTGCTATAACCTGTAACATTGTGCTGCATTTTATACATCTGCATTCAGGCTGAACACATCCTCAGTTACTAAATCTAGAGTAGGAAGAGGCTCACTTCAACCGCCTGTGTACTGGAAGCACAAATAAAGACAAAAGGAACAAATTTTTTTTTCCTTTTTTATTCCAAAATGTTTAGGGTAAAAGAAACTAAAAGATACAATGTAACATCCACGCTGAGGGAAATGAACACAATGGAAAGATTAGAAGAGAAGAACATGGGCACAGCTCCCACTCAGAGCAAAGCAGGGGTTAACCTGTCCTTTGTATCTGAAAGGTGAAAGTGGCAGTAGTCAAAAGGGTACTCTACTGGTTCATATGCAGAACATTTGAATATGTCCAAATGAGCTGTCTTGAGTCAAATGTGTGCAAATGAAATTTACAGGTCCTCTGCTGTTTGAGCCTCACTTTAAATCCAACCACACATTTTAATAAAATAAATGCTTGCAAACTGTAATGGAACTGCTATGGGGTCATGTTTGAATATTGTCTAAAGACCCAAATTGGATCAAATATCCAAAATATTAAATACAATAAGGCACTTGCTAGACAAATTCCTTAACAAAGGGGTCAAACAACAGCCTAATGGCAGGCTTTTCACATTTGGCAAAATCAATACAGTAGAAGTGATTTCTGAATTCAAAACCTAAATTGGGGGGG
>NW_018127945.1:2273707-2281292 GCF_001952655.1 Monopterus albus | reverse complement strand
TGACAAGTAACTGCATGGGTTTACAAACCTTATTTGGAGCATCATGATAAAATAACATCCGCAGCAACAATTATATTAAGGGAGTATGTTTATTGTTTTAACTAGTTTGACAACTCTTAAAGCAAGTATACAAGTACTAACTACTGATATAAAAAAGGAACAGACAAGCAAACACAGGGAACTGTCCGGTCACTTCACAGGACAGAGTTGTACACAAGGACGGCTGTCAGCCTCGGCTCCAAGCGTGTCAGACCATAAAGAGGAATTCTTTTCAGCCTACAAAACCTTTGCAAATAGTTATTAGATTTCAAAAATCTTTTCATTTATTTCACATCCTTTAATCATACTTGTATTCCTCAGAAACCCTCATTAGAAAGATTTGTGAAAATAAGGCCAGGTGAAAAAACTGTAATGAGATATGCTTTTCATCCTGAATACTTCCAAATGCCGGAACTCTTTTTATTAGCTTTCAGTAAAACAACTCAACGCGCTGATCCTCACTGAAAATCTTTTGACCTGGCAAGGTTGTCTTCAACCTATTCAAAAATAACTGAAAGGAAATATGCCACCAACATAATCTGGCTTTGGATTTTTGCATACTTTTAGTTGCTGAGATGAGCATGGATATTTTAAAAAACCTCAACTGAAAACCTGTGCATAATGAATTCCCAGTTAGCTCCAGCAAGGACGCTGGTCTGTACTGGGCCGGGGGTTCCAGGCCTGCTGTTTGCTCTTAAGGCCAAGGTACAACACATAGTTTTGTTCCTTTTGCTGCATCACAACTTGTCCAGTATACCAAAGCTCAACATGTCTGACTGACGGATCAGAGAACACAGCAGAACAGCGACATATGGTCCTGTGGACCATTTCCATTAACCTTCTTGGAGCCTTGAGCGTATTTGAATAATGCCACATCCAAGCAGTGCCAGTTATTGTGTGTCTGGCAGATGGGCAGGCTCTGGCTGTTGTTTGAGGCAGTCTTTCGCTTCTTGATGGGGATACAGGGGTGAGAAACCAGAATGTCTGGAGAAAAAGCAGCAGGAACAAATGTCTGCAAGAATCTGCAGTGAACTTAGACTCTTTAAAAGAAATCAACAACAATATTTCTGTCCAGACCATTGTTTTGTACCGAAGGAAACTGGAGTAACAAAAACTTTCGATTTCCTAATTCGACTCTTCACTGGCATAATTAAAGGAGATGAAGGATGCAGAACAAAAAGATGGACTCAGGGCTGTGTGGAGGGACAGAGGGACCGAAGGGGAGCACCTTCTTTAGGAGTTCTCGTCTTCCATTTCCAACCAACATGTATCACCCCCAAGTTCTAAGAAACTGTTTCAGGTGGGGATGAAGCTGACTTTGTTGCTTTCTGTGGACTCAACAAAAATTGACTCATCTGTATGTAATAGGAAATGACGGTGCTGCACCATACTTTAAATGATGGACTTATGGTTGACAAGACCCTGCAGCATCATCATCAGACGCCGCGCCCTCTTGCTGACTGGACTGTGGGGGTCCTGCTGCAGGAAGCCAAGGAGCTTCTGTCTGAACTGCGCCAACATAGATGACATGTGGTCTCTTGTCAGGGGGTCACCATGATCCAGATTCATCACTGCATCCTCCAGGTAGCTGCAAGGGTTGCAGGGACATAAACCGTGATAACAATGATGACTACAAGTAAAGAAAGTTTCCAGTCAGGCAGAAATAATCAGCTACAGGTATAAGCAAGAAAGTAATTAAAAGAACTAAAGATAAGGATAATCACCTTTATTGGCCAAGTATGTTACACACAAGGAATTTGTTTCCAGTACAGAACCGAGGCAGCCATCTGCGGTGCCAACTCAACCGATGGCTCTAACCATCAGGGGCAATGGGGGGGGGGGCTGCAGGCACCGAGATTCGAACCTTCAACCTTCCGGTTGGGAGACAACTGCTGTACTGTCACCTCCAACTACAATCTTTAGCCATGAGGCAGACAGGCCATTGTTAATTTTGACACTCAAATTTGATTTAGCATTAATATTAGTGTTAAATATTTTGTCAAATTAGTCTTTTGCTTTTTATTAGTTTGTCAATACATCTAAATACATTTGACTATTTTTCATCATTTTTGACTCGCATTTTGTTAATATTTACAGTATGTCTTCATCTTTGTTGTAAGCAATTACCATGGTTACACTTGCTCCCATCTATCCTGAGGTTTGCAAAAAAAAATTTATTGACACTGCTTCAGTTTGAGAGGAGGCTAAATTGTCAGATAACATTAAAACAATGAGATGTCTGCAGTGAACATTTAAAGATGACTTATGGTCGATTGCACACGTTCCTGGAACTGACCGACTTATTCCTTGTGATGATAGCAACATAAAAAATATCTGACTGAAAGGAATGTTAATGTCACATCTACATTGATCAGTTTCTCCGCAATGTTTTGCAGTGTGGATGTGCAGCATCATCCTTCATCGCAGTGGTGGCTGCCAGTGTGTGAAAATGAACCTTGTGTTTTCACTCATCCTCACCTGTGTCCTGTCCTCTCACTCAGGCTACACAGCATTTACCTGCTCAATTAATTGCTTTATTCAGACATCAGGAGGTGAGACTGTTCAGCAGTGCCCAATTTCTCTTCTGCTCTTTCACCCAGTGTGTCTTTACAGTTTCAATGTCCATTCATTTCTGTGTCCAGAGCACTACCGGATGCCAGTCAAACATTAGTCACTCGCCCACTGCCAGCTGGCCTCCAGCCAGAGCTCCCCACAGTGCACATCACAGGTCTATCAAATCACTATAACCCTCCCAACACTCTTTTTAAAGAGACATTTAATGTCACTGCATGTAACACCAGATACTGAATCACCTTCTACCACTAATACGCTGCAGGAGACAATCTGCCTCCAACTAAACTGTGTCCAACCTTCTCAAACACTAAAAACACCGCTGTTCATTCTTCCTAAATTCACATTACTCAAGAGTGAACTGCTAATGATCCTGCCAAGACCACAATTTTGTGGATAAGACCTTCTTGTGGATAATCCTTCTCAAGTCATAACAATCCGAGCAGTGCCCTTGTTTCTCATTGGGAATATTTCATGGGTTCCTCTAAGATTATCCATCACAAGTGCAGAGAAGATGCCTCCTTTATGTAGTGCAAAGCCTCAAAAAGTGCTTTAAGTTTCAGATATGCAGTCTTACAGCCCTGTGTTATCAGTCATTTGATGTGAATGCACTAGATACTTGAGAATACACCCATCTCTGCCATGTACAGTACATGTGGTTCTTGTATTAACCTGATACAAGATGATCATTTTTATGATGTATCCTGCTTGGATTCTGTCTACACCACAAACCATCCAGCTGCATCTTTCCTAATAATGTTTCAGATTGAACCACACCCTGCTGCCCTCATCTCTCTCTCCAGATGGCACAGAGCAGCACCAGGGCTGTATCAGCAGCAGCAGCAGCACCAGGCAGGTGATCTAGACATGCTGCTGTAAAGGGATTCTGATAGGGAAGAATGAGAGAAGATGGAATACAAGGAATCAAAAGAGAAAACCACACAAAGCCAGCGGAGCAGGGGCTCACCGAGGAGCAACATTCACACATCTTGAGAATAATGCCACAACAAACTGTTGCAAGAACAGGAAAAAAACAGATGGGAGTGCAGCAGTGAAAAACTGGGTAAAAGGCCAAGGACACAAAAAGAACAGAACAACAAAGAGCATCCAAAAACTGCGATGATATTCACAAGATCATCCAGGCTCCCTGGACAGCTGTATAGCAGGGCTACAGATGGAGCCTGGTGATAGGGTCAGCAGTTTAGCACTGTTTGGCACTCAGGAGATCAGGAATAATGGACATACAATGGAGATAAGATGAGAAGCAAAAGCTTAAGCAAAGGCTGGCTTTATTACTGATTGAGGGGAGCACAAAATGCAGCTTGTGTGGGAAAGAAGGCATGTAATGCAATTAAAATATGTTCACTGCTTTGTGAGAAAATGAACTTCAAATTAAGACATTTTGGGAAGAAATACGCTTATGCAGTTCAGAGGTTTTTCATTAAAGCCAAATTAATTTTTCCAAAACATGCCTGCTGTATTGCAAGACAGGCCTTACATCAAACTACAGTGGTGTGAGGCAATCTTTTAATGAAATTATGATTTCCTGCAAGTTTGAGCATGAGCAGTGGCTGCATTATTTGTAACTGGAAAGAGACACCAAGAAGCGTTTTTAGTCAATGATATTGCAGATTATCAATAATTTGGTAACTGGCCCAAGCCCTATAGGCAGACTAGTAAAGTTACTGTATGCTGAAAGTGCACACAATAAAAAATATAGAGTATATTTCTGTCCTATATATTTGTCAATATGCAGAGGAGAGAGGGTGCTTGAGGTTCTTAGATGGATTTGACCATATCAAACCCGGGCCTATTTCATCGATCTATGTTTCTAAAAACAAAACAAATGTTTTCAAATGCAGCTGAGTTTAGCTGGTTTGACACTGAACACATTTCACAAGGTATTTTTGGTTCCCAAAAGCATCATGTTTACTAACATTTACAGTGTTCAGCATAAATGAGTACACCCCTTTTGAAAAGTAAGATTTCAATCAATTTCTCAATGAACACAAGAACAATTTCCAAAATTTTGACAAAACTGCGTTGTGTATAGAACATTTGTTTAGCTCATTACATAAAAATAAGTTTAATAATATAACAGATTACAAAATCTTCAGTTTTACTCAAATTAGTTGCTGCAAGAATGAATACACCCCACAACAAAACTGCTACATCTAGTATTTTGTATGACCTCCATGATTTGTAAGGACAGCACCAAGTCTTATAGGCATGGATTGAACAAGTTTATGACATATTGCAACATCTATCTTTTTCCATTCTTCAAGAATGACCTCTTTTAGAGCCTGGATGCTGGATGGAGAGTGATGCTCAACTTGTCTCTTTAGAATTCCCCATAGGTGTTCAATTCGGTTCTGATCAGGAGACATACTGAATCACTTTCACCCTGTTCTTCAGAATTGCAAAAGTGGACTTAGATGTGTGTTTTGGATTATTGTCATGTTGGAAAAGTGCACAACGACTGGAGGCACAGAGTGATGGTAGCATCTTCTCTTTCAATATAGAGCAGTACATCTGTGAATTCATGATACCATCAATGACATGCACCTCCCTGACACCAGCAGCAATCATGCAGGCCCACAGAAGGACACTGCCACCACTATGCTTCACTGTAGGCACCATGCATTTTTCTTTGTTGTACTCACGGCCACCACTATGCTTCACTGTAGGCACCATGCATTTTTCTTTGTACTCCTCACATTTGCGACGCAATGCAGTTTTGAAGCCATCAGTTCCAAAAACATTTATCGTGGTCTCATCACCCCAGAGTACAGAGTCCCAGTAGTCTTCTTCTTTTTCAGCATGGGCCCTGGCAAATTCTAGGTTGGCTTTTTTGTGCATAGACTTTAGGAGAGGCTTCCTTCATGGATGACACCCATGCATTCTTCTGCAGTGTACGCCATATTGTCATGAGAAACGATCACCCCTATCTGGCTTTCTACTTTAGCCAACTGCAGTGAACTTGCATGACTTTCTTCATCCCTTATCAGAAGACGCTCCTGTCGAGGTGTTAACGGCCATGGACGGCCTGGACGTCCCTGTGAGATGGTTGCAGTTCCATCTTTGTTAAATTTTTGAATCACTTTTTCTACAGTATTCTGACTGAGAAGTAAAGCTTTGCTGATCTTCTTGTATCCTTCACCTTTCTTGTGTAAAGAAATTATTTTCCTTCTTTGACATTTCTATGTGGTGCCATTGCTGACAGCATGAAATGGTAGGGGGTTCTTTGTTAAATAATGCCCTTTTATAACCAACTATCTGCTGGACACCTGTTTAATGAATAATTAGACTCACCTGTAGTTGAATTCTTGTTCATAAGGATTTTGTTGTCTAAAATGTAGCTTTTTGTCTAAAATTTAGCTTTGCTCCTAAGACTTTCATTGGGGTGTATTCATTTTTGCAACATGGTCTTGAATGAATTTGTTAGGGAAAATACTTTTTTGTGTGTGCACATTAACAAATCTTGGTTGCAATCACTGGCCCGCATTTGTGGGAGTATTTTGTAGTATAGTTTCCAATAGAAAATGTCGATTCTGAAAGGAAAGTAAAGGTTTTCTGACAAATCTGTTGTGGTGTACTAATTTATGGTGAACACTGTATTTCTTTAGACATTTGTGATGTTAGTTCATGAACGTTCACATCTCACAGAAAAAAGATAACTGTCTTTTCTGTTTTTGACTTCCAGTGTTTATATCTACAAATTACACTACTAAATGGAAACAGTTATTCCATTCCTTAATAGATCCATGTCTTCAAGCTGGGAATGGTGTTATTATGGATATTGCTAAAATGTAATACATTCACTCATTTTCAACTGCTTCATCCCTGAACGGGGTCACAGAGGGGGGCCGGAGCCAATCCCGGCCGGCAATCGGGCGAAGGCGGGGTACACCCTGGACAGGTCACCAAACCGTCGCAGGGCTAACACATAGACGAACAACCACGCATGCACGCACGCACTCCTACGGGCAATTTAGAGACACCAATCAACCTAAACTGCATATCTTTGGACTGCGGGAGGAAGCCGGAGAGAACCCACACAAGCACGGGGAGAACATGCAAACTCCACACAGAAAGGTCCCGGGTGAGGCCCGAACCCGGAGCCTTCTTGCTGTGAGGCAACGGTGCTAACCACTGCGCCACCGTGCTGCCCAAAAAAATGTAATACAATGTTCTGAAAATAGCATATGATGTAGTCTTAGTTTCCTCACCTGATTTTAAGTTCTGAGTGAGTTGAGAGGTTTGAGGAGAGCTGCTGGATGAGAGACAGCAGCACGGGTTGGCTGAGAGGGCAGGGGTGCTGACCAAACACCTGCTGAGAGTCGATGGTCTCGCATACATACAAGACCAGGTTCAGATCTGTTGCTGACAGAGCCTGGGAAGAAGTCAGAGAGAGGTGTTTTATTGAGCATTTTTCAGAAATCAGTTCAAATGTCTCCATCCCTGCAATCATCTGTTGGGCAAACATTCCTGTTCACCAGCTATAAAACAAAGAACACATCTAAGCAGCAGCTACCTGTTCCTCACTGGTAGAGCATCACTGCAAAACCTGGGCTGAGACGTGTCTATAAACATACTAGTTTTTTGCTGCCACATACAGTGCCTTGCAAAAATATTCATATCCCTTGAACTTTTCCACATTTTGTCACATTACAACCACAAACTTAAATGTATTTTATTGGGATTTTATGCAATAAATCAACAGAAAGTATTGCAAAATTGTGAAGTGGAAGGAAAATGATACGTTGTGTTCAAGATTTTTTACAAATAAAAATTTGAAAAGTGTGGCGTACATATGTATTCAGCCCGCTTTACTTTCATATCCCTAAATAAAATCCAGTGCAACCAACTGCCTTCAGAAATCACCTAATTAGTAAATAGAGTCCACCTGTGTGTAATTCACTCTCAGTATACATCCAGCTGTTCTGTGAAGGCCTCAGAGGTTTGTTAGAGAACA
>NW_018127945.1:2272471-2273377 GCF_001952655.1 Monopterus albus | reverse complement strand
ACTCCACAAATCTGGCTTTTATGGAAGAGTGGCAAGAAGAAAACCATTGTTGAAAGAAAGCAATAAGAAGTCCCATTTGCAGCCATGTAGGGGAAACAGCAAACATGTCGAAGAAGGTGCTCTGGTCAGATGATACCAAACTTGAACTTTTTGGTCTACATGCAAAAAGCTATGTGTGGCGAAACCTAACACTGCACCATCAACCTGAACACACCATCCCCATCATGAAACATGGTGGTAGCAGCATCATGTAGTGGGGATGCTTTTCTTCAGCAGGGATAGGGAAGCTGGTCAGAGTTGATGGGAAGATGGATGGAGCTAAATACTGGGCAATCCTGGAAGAAAACCTGTTAGAAGCTGAAAAAGACTTGGGACTGAGGCGAAGGTTCACCTTCCAGCAGGACAACGACCCTAAACATACAGCCAGAGCTACAATGGAATGGTTTAGATCAAAGCATATTCATGTGTTAGAATGGCCCAGGCAAAGTTCAGACCTAAATCCTACTGAGAATCTGTGGCAAGACTTGAAAACTGCTCTTCCCAGATGCTCTCCATTCAATCTGACTGAACTGGAGCTACTTTGCAAATAAGAATGGGCAAACACTGCAGTCTCTACACTGTGTGCACAATTATTAGGCAAGCTGTATTTTTGAGGATTAATTTTGTTATTGCACAACTACAGTGCTCTTGGTCAATCCAAAATGTTAACAAACCCTCAAACCTGAACATTTAAGTAGTAAAAGTGAAGTTTTGGCTTTCTTAAGAGAATATCTACATGTACACCATTATTAGGCAACTATTAGTGTGCAGAATTATCATGCAACTAAATAAAAAACAAAGATTTTCCCATCTCACTTATTTATTTTCACCTGTTAAAGTGAGAATAATAAACAAACTCATAATTTA
>NW_018127945.1:2271929-2272450 GCF_001952655.1 Monopterus albus | reverse complement strand
GATAACAGTCACAAGCCTTCCATTCACAGAGTCATAGTCAGTTTTTTGATCTGGTCAGAATCAACTTTTTGTGCAGCCGCAACCACAGCCTCCCAGAGACTGTTCAGAGAGGTGTACTGTTTACCTTCACTGTAAATCTCCTGCTTAAGAATGGCCCAGAGGTTCTCAATAGGGTTTAAGTCAGGTGAAGAAGGGGGCCATGTCATTAGTTTTTCATCTTTAAGGCCTTTACTGGCCAGCCACGCAGTGGAGTACTTTGATGCATGTGATGGAGCGTTGTCTTGCATAAAAATCAAAGTCTTCTTGAAAGATGCAGACTTTTTCCTGTACCACTGCTTGAAGAAAGTGTCTTCTAAAAATTGGCAGTAGGTCTGAGAGTTGATTTTGAGTCCGTTTTCAACCCGAAAAGGTCCAACTAGCTCATCTTTAATAATACCAGCCCATACCAGTACCCCACTTCCACCTTGCTGGCGTCTGAGTCGAAGTGTAGCTCTGTGTTCGTTACTGATCCAACCACGGGC
>NW_018127945.1:2250823-2271902 GCF_001952655.1 Monopterus albus | reverse complement strand
GCACTGGAGGATAATGGGTTCCTGGTAGCTTCATATTTGATTCTTCTCAAATCTCTGGTGGTTAATTTGCGTCTTTTCTTCTCAACATGTTTCTGGCGACCCTGGTGACTATTTGCTATAAAATGTTTGATGGTTCTGTGATCACGCCCCAATATCTTAGATATTTCAAGAGTGCTGCATCCCTGTGAAAGACTTTTTACAATTTTTGACTTTTCAGAGTCAATTAAATCTCTTTTTTGGCCCATTTTTCCAGAGGAGAACATTCTGCCTAATAATTATGCACACCTTGATATAGGGTGTTGATCTCCTTAGGCCACACCCTCCCTCGTTACACTAAAACACATCACCTGATATGCATTAAGTCCAATAAGCGTTCAAGTTTATACTGCTTGGAGTTGAAAATTATGGATAAAATGATGATATGGTCCAAATACTCACTTGCCTAATAATTGTGCACACAGTGTAGATGTGCAAAGCTGGTAGAGACATACCCCAAATAAAGCTGCAGCTGTAATTGCAACGAAAGGTGCTTCGACAAAGTATTGACTCAAGGGGGCTGAATACATATGCACGCCACACTTTTCAGATTTTTATTTGTAAAAAATCTTGACCACATATCACTTTCCTTCCACTTCACAATACTTTGTGTTGGTCTATCACATAAAATCCCAATAAGATACATTTAAGTTTGTGGTTGTAACGTGACAAATGTGGAAAAGTTCCAAGGGGTACAAATACTTTTGCAAGGCACTGTATACATATGCCATGAATGTCTGTTTAACATTGACAGTCAGTTAACATGATGAGCATAGATAGAATTATAATCCAGCTGTTGTGTGTCAGTTTATGAGCTGAGGTTTGCTCATGTAAACATGGCCGATAATGAAACGGAGAGGAGATTCAGGTAAGAAGGTATTTACAGCAAAAAATACATACACATGAGTGCAGCATAATTAATGTACTAGTGGGACTATGTGAGGCAGCCACACTATGTTGCTTTTCTGGACCTTGTAAGTGTAAGTTCATGTGTATTAGTGAATAATTACAAGTTTTGTGAGGTTGTTTGCATCTATAATCAACTGCAAAATACAGTTTGGCCACAGAAACTGCAACAAGTGTGTGTGTGTGTGTGTGTGTGTGTGTGTGTGCGCGCGTGTGCGTGCGTGCGTGCGCGTTACCTGCTGGAAAGCCTGGTTGAGCTGGCCCTGCTGGAGAAGCTGCAGGATGTTGGCCTGCTGTGTCTGGTAATCTAGACGTGCTGTGGGGACGGGTGTGCTGGCCGCTGACCTCATCGCCTGCATAATGCTGGAGGTGACCACTGCCTGCTGCTCCTTCATTGCCAGGCTCACCTCCCCTTTGACAATCCGCTGCACATGGCTAAGAATAGACTCCTGCAAACTGAGGTGGAAAAGAGCCTGGGTATGTCCAACATGCACAACGTAACAGTTTCAGGAAGATTTCCCTTGTTCAGTCATATTTTTGTGACTGTAATCTTCTCTTTGTGACAACAAAAAAACTGGCTCAGCTCAGTCAGGCATTGTTATTTCTCTCTTCAAGACTAAAGTTTTAGTTGGCCAACTAGTTTCTCTCTGCTCTGCCCTCAACAAATCTATAAACTCTAGAGGATGTGAAATTAATTGCAGAAGGAACAAGAGACTCCATCGAATTTATGTTCTTACATTAGCCCCAGGATTACGTTTTGCTCGTTTCTTCTCTCTAATACATTACACACCTGCACAATAGGCAATGAGTAAACCCAGGACTGCTGGTACAGGCTGATATGCATATCTGATAATAAACATGTCTGCTTAGAATGTCAATCAATGACTACATGAAATATCAGTCAACAGTGGGGTTCTTTTGAAACTTGCCAGCACCACCCAATAGTACTGAGTGGGCGATGACAGTGATTTTTGATCATTAAATAGGGGTGGGAGGAAAAAAAAAAATCACATAGAACCATGTTTCATATGTTCTACAATTCTGTCACTGATGATGGAACAAAAAAGGCGGAACTCAACCGCGAAGCCAGTGTTGCACATGGACAGCACACACAGACGAGAATTATGTTGTAGTTCATCTTCAGACAAGGAATTCGTTTGCATGTGTATTAATCACTTGATAATGAGCTTTGAAAGACAAGCATGGAGGACTGCGTGAATACTTCGCAGTTCATTACCAACAAACCGATATTAGCATCGTACCGAACATATTAACAAACAAGCAGCTCAGCAACACACTGCAACTGTTGGTCAAACTGGTGAGACAAAGAAAACACCTCATTTCTACAAACACACTGGCTTTCTCTGGTAGCAACACAGCATCACAGATGCCATTCTGCACTGCTGTCGACTTAACTTTAACAACACAACCAAGCACTCTGCTTTGTTTCTCTGCCACCCCTTAACAATACATACCAGCTACCACAAACCAGTGGTGGAAAAAGTACTCCGATTATTTATTGAAGTAAAATTTTCAGTACCACAGTGTGAAAATACTCTAAGGCCTGCATTACTTAAATAAAAGCACAAAAGTATTAGCATCGAAATATAACCTAAAGTAAAACTGCTCATTATACAGATTGGCATAAGGATCTAGAGTATTTTAACAGTATGCCAAGGTACCAGAGAGTAGGATGAGTGGATTGCAAACTGTGGATTTGTGTTCCTGGTACAGCTTCTTGTCTCTGTGTCTGTGGCAGCAGAGTCAACTGTCAACATACTTCTTATCAAAATAAGGATAATCACCTTTATTGGCCAAGTATATTACACATAAGGAATTTGTTTCCGGTACAGAACCGATGGCAGCCATCTGCGGCGCCACCTCAACCGATGGCTCTAACCATCGGGAGCAACGAGGGGAGTTCAGTGTCTTGCCCAAGCACACTTCGATATGCGGACTGCCGGCACCGAGATTTGAACCTTCAACCTTCTGGTTGGGAGACGACTGCTCTACCCACCGCACCACTGCAGCAGCTTCTTATTTTTAAGCAGAGCTTTTCACTGGTTAAAATGAATATAATTCCATGAATGACTTGATACTAGAATCAGACCTGACCAAATCTGGTTTTGAAACTTTGTTTTGAAAGTAATCTCATAAAAATGTCGGTTTGACCTGGTGTCTTGTACATACTGCATATGTTGAATTTTTTTTTTTTTTTCTTATGATATCGAGAAAAGTTATTTAAAAAAGTAAATGTGCACCTAAACAGTTTCATTTAGTGCCATAAGGACCCTAAAAACAAATGCAAGAGTAGAGCCCTGGTTACAGCCTGATCACATTTAGGGAAAACCATACTGTAGCAAGCACGGGGAGAACATGCAAACTCCAGGTTGGCCGGGGCTCAAACCCGGAACCTTCTCGCTGCGAGGCAACAGCACTAACCACCGCGCCACCATGCTGCCCCACCATTGATTCATTGGAGATTCAATTCACTTCAGTCACAAGTGTCTAACTGTAATTCATGAGGGACAGCACAGTACATACTTTCCCACCATCATCTGGATCTGGTGCTGGACCTCTGACCGGATGGCAGCTGTGATGTTAGTGGCCAGCTGATCGGTGGAGCTTTGGAAACTGTCAATCATCTGCTGGAGCTGGCCAATCACGGGGTCTTGTGTCTCGTGCTCTCTCTGCTTTTTGTTCTTCATATGAGTCTCAAGCTGCTGGATGTCTGCAAAGATAAAAGTAAAATAAAAACAAAAACAAACAAAAAATAAAATCTTTGCCCCAAATAAGCAAACGTAAATACAGCCAAAGTTCCATTAAGCATTATTTTTTACACCAACAGTGAATCAATAACCTGCTGTCAAAAGTTCCGCTGTCAAGCATCTACCACCATTACTGCGGTGGAATTGAAATGAACACAATTACACAGAATGAAAGCAGAGACATTTGGGCCGTTTGTAGTCGGCAGTCACCCTCTCCAATAGATTAGGGCAGGTGTGTGTGTGTGTGTGTGTGTGTTGTTAACAGGTTAGCCAAGACAATTCAATAAGCTGGTGTGTATCAGTCATTTCAGTGAGTTGTGAAGCGTTTAAGTGATTCAAACTGAATAGCGGTTATTAATTACAAAGAGATTTCCCTAAAGCAAACACAGTCTTGACCCTGGTTTCAATACATTTTCTTTTTTAATGCAAAGAGCTCCTATTTATTGTAATAAAACACTAACAAAATTGAGGTTTTCAACATAGTCTGCATTTCTTCTTTTCGCTCTCCTCTATCCACTCACCCCAACTGGTCGAGGCATATGGCCACCCACCAAGAGCCTGGGTCTGTCAAAGGTTTCTCGGGTTAAAGGGAGTTTTTCCTCCCCACTGTCCCCATGTGCTTGCTCAAGGGGAATCGTTTCATTTTCCTTTTAAAAGTGTAAGGTCTAAACCTGATTATGAAAAGTGCCCTGAGACAACTGTTGTTGTGACGTGGCACTATACAAATAAATTGAATTCAATTGAACTGTAATGCATGTGCCTTACTGTAACTCTATCAGATAGTGATTTCTTCAGAATACAGGTTCATATTCAATGTCCAGCTGTGTGTATGATACTTTAGGGGGGATAGTTCATTAATGTATCAATATATAGATTACACTTATGTTACTGCACCTGAATATAACAGACAAACTTCACACCATGCAACCACAACAAAGATAAAATCTATGTATAAACAACAGAGCTGAGGGACAGTTCCAAAATGTTCAACTTGTGTTGCAGTAGGTTATGCAAGTAATTTTTTAAAAGTCAACTACATTTTGCTTTTTCTTTGTTGACAAAAACACAACTTTTGATTTTTTTAAGGCCGACTTACATTCTTGTGTTCCTTGTTTGAAGCTGTCATTGATTTGCTGAAACATTGACTGGCAGCCTCTCTCAAACACAGGCAACACAATACTCTGGAAGGCATCTTTATAAGCTGCCTGGATGGGCCCCTGCATTGCCTCAGCTGCTGCTCGACCAATAGCATCTGTTATGTTCTGGAAACCAGGAAGCAAAAACAAGATTTGAAGACATTAATTTGTTTGTACAGGACTTATGGTGCATACAAAGAGAAAAGACAGGTAGCGACATAAATCAGCAACATACTTTTGATTTGACCACCTTGGTAACATTGTCCTTCAGGGTGACCTCCACCGCAGTTAGCTTAGCAGCAACTGTGCTGCTCAGCTGACCTGTGATAGGCTCCAGGCTCTTAGAGATTGCTAGAGAGAGAAAGGAATTAGCAAGAACTCTATTATTAGACATAAGATCAAGGAAGGAGGAAAAGACATTAACATCTCATCCTTGTATTAGAGGGCAAGAGAGGCAAGGCAAGAAAACCTCTCATAGACTGCTTAATTTTAGTGTCAGTCTAACACATCTCAGCTGCCTTTGTTATATTAAATTTAACTTGTGTCTAGGATGATCTCAAACATTAAAATGCATAAGACTGTGATTTACTGATGTACAAACTTGTGTGAATTTTGTTCACTTCTCCATGCTGCAAAACTAAACTTTACAAAGAAGATATAAGAAATAAAAGAAACAGATCAGCAAGTAGGTGAGATTTACTTCAGCTATCAAGGGCATTTTAAACAGGCAACATTTAGATCAGGGATGCTGTCACTGATTTGCTGACACACCGACCAGCAATAATTCTGACCGTATTAAACTAGAATTACTGCATTGCTGTTGTATGCCAGGGCCAACCATTCACGTGAGGTCAGTGACCTTGACCAACAAAATCTAATCCGTTTATCATTGAGTCAAATTTGAAAAAATTCTCTCAAGGTGTTCCTGAGATATCATGTTGACATCATGCTGTCAGAATTTAAAAACATTTTCATATGAAAATAAATTGAGCTCATATTATTATTTTGAAGGTCATTTTTGTACAGACCTTTGTCCATAGTAAAATGTCTGATCATCATGAAAACAGCTACTGCAGATCTGTTCTACATCTGTTCAGTTGGCAAAACAATAAAGTGCATCAGAGCCAACATCTGGTAAGGAGTGACAGGAGACAGCCCAGCTGACCAAATCATTATATAAAGTCAGGACATTGTCAGACAAGATCAACATAACTACAGATTAATAGCAACAGCTGTGGTGTATGCTCTCTATATCACTGTTATCACTGATACGTGTGATAACGGAAAAGGTTAGAGATGATAGAATGTTATTCTCTTAACTTTGCTGCCACACAGCCCATTACACCTCTGGTCAGTGTGCTCCTGCTCTCTGTGGTCAGCTATACCATTTTTAACCCCGCTCAATTTAACATAACATTTACATATTTTTTGTTTCTGATAATAAATAACTGAATGAGCTATAATATTCCATGCGGACCAGCAGTCATTCCCGAGTGATAAAATTGTTACTTTATAATTGCAATGTCAGATAGAATCAACTTAAATCCAGGTTAATAACTCAACTGTGTAGTTGGCTGTAGTGAAATGAAAAACTGCAACAAGAAGAAAAAAAAAAAAGTTCAACGATCCATTTTTCAGGATGAAAGCAAGACTACAAGTAAATGAAAAGTAACATTTGATAAGAACTATGACAAAAGGTTTTACAATTTGTCATTAGTAGAAAAATACTCATATGTTGCTACTGTATTTTGAGGGTCAAACCTGTTTCCTACACAAACCTTTAAGAATATATTCCTTGCAATACTGTGTGTGCACATCCTTACTTTGTGGGACTGTTTTCTTCAGTTCCTCTCGTAGCACTTTGTCCATTCTGTTGGTGAGGGCTGTGCTGAGGGTGTGGCTGAGTTGCTGGCTGAGCTGTTCTTGAAGCTGCTGCTGCTGCTGCTGATTCTGGCTCTCTGCCAGAACTCGCTCCAATCTGAGCTCTGAGGTCATGGCAGGTCAAGGCTCAAAATAATAGATTATGAAAGGATCACCATCAACATCAGCACATGTAAAGATACAGTCAGGTTAATAAATATTGGGATAAAGTTTTTTGGCATTTGGCCTCTGTTACAGTCATTTTCTCACACACACACACATTTTTGGTGGGTCATAAATAATGCCTTGCTGCCTTTACTTGTCTTCAGTACATGAAAAGCATACTCTATTGCACGGGTGGGCAATTCCAGTCCTTGAGGGCCGCTGTCCTGCTTGTTTTCTCTTCCAGCTTCTGACTGGCTGAACACACCTGAGCCAGGTAATCAGCAGCAGGTCAGGCAGGGTAGTTGGAAAACAAGCAGGACAGTGGCCCTCGAGGACTGGAATTGCCCACCCGTGCTCTACTGGGTTGAGATCAGGTGACTGATTTGGCCAGTGAAGAATATCCCAATTCTCTGCTTTGAGAAACTCTTGGGTAGCTTACGTTGTATGTTTGGGTCATTATCCGTCTGGAACATGAAACGGTGTCCTATCAGTTTTGCAATATTTGGTTAAATCTGAGCAGAGACTATAGCCCTATACACTTTAGAATTCATTATGCTACTTTTATCAGCTGTGAGGTCATCAATCAACACCAGTAACCTGATTCCACTGGCAACCATACATGCCTGGGGTGTGGACTGGGGGTTATGCTTTTCTTTGAAAGTTTCACAGACCATGGAAACGAAAAATAACAAACCTCAAAACATGCTCAGTGAGTAAGAAAAGACAGAAGGATACGTTCCTGCTCCTGGTGATTTGTCAGGACGTGCTCTACCTGGGCCATAATGGAGGTCTGCATGGCTTCAATCTGACCACGCAGTTCAGTTAAGTCCCTCTGCTGACTACGCAGTACTATCAACAACTCATCCTGCACTTCTGCATTCATCTATGAGCAGATGGAAAGAAGGGTTAAAAAGGGAGACCAAACGAAACCAAGGACAATTCTTTCCTAATAGATTTGGAATAGCAATCTTATAAGCTGGCTGCTCAGCACCCATAAGCTGGTTTTGACATTTTCTTGTTGCTTTGTGGCCAAAAATTAATTAACGGCTTACGCAGGGTGCAATGTGCTTCCAAAAGAACACATAATATAAGAATTTAAAGTAAAAACATAATATCAACAATATTCACAGATTTGTTTGTGATTGCTGTACCTGACCAGAGTCCATTTGCCTGAACAGAGATGATTCACTATAGAGGGGGGAAAAAAAAAAAGAATGCGCAAACACCTTTAGTGAATCATACTGAAATCAGATATGGACATAAAAGTGATCATTGTTTCTTGCTTCAAGACTTGAGTAAGGATAAATCACAGTAAAATGCTAATACTACTTAGGGTTGCATGATCCCACGTGACAATGATACTGTCGTTTCTGCATCGTACCAAGTGCTCCCTTTTCTTCACTAAACTCTGCATTAGCCAAAAGCCACAGCCAATAACCACAAAGTGCTAGGGAAAGGTACTGAAACCCGGTGCCAATATAGCACCGGTTCCTATACTGTCGGTACCTAGCGGACCAAAGCACAATGCGGATTTCAGTGCCTCATTTTGGTACAACTTAAAACGCCTGTGGATTGAAATATTTTCAGGCAAAAGAAGTATCACTGCATGTCACATGCTAGTGCTGTCATTACACTTGTGCTACCCTGAGATTGCATCGAGGTCTGAATTGCGATTAAGAAACAATTAGCCATGCAGCCCTAATACTAACTAGCTACTACCTAGGGGAAGCGACAATGATGCAGTGGGTAGAGCAGTCGTCTCCCAACCAGAAGGTTGAAGGTTTGCCTCTTGGTGCCGGCAGTCCATGTGTCGAAGTGTCCTTGGGCAAGACACTGAACACCCCCGTTGCCCCTGATGGTTAGAGCCATCGGTTGAGGTGGCGCCGCAGATGGCTGCCATCGGTTCTGTACCGGAAACAAATTCCTTGTGTGTAACATACTTGGCCAATGAAGGAGATTATCCTTATCCTAATACTAACAGTTACAAGTATGTTGTGGCTGCAGTACAAATACATTTAGTTTGGTCTTATCTTGACTCTGGTGATAGCCGTGGCCAGAGGCATTATGTTTTCAGTTTGTAAATGGTCTTAAACTTGTATAGCGCTGTTCTATGCACTGCAGCACACTCAAAGTGCTTTCATACTATTTAGCCATTCACCCATTCGCACTCACGGTATCATCACCAGGAGCAACTGGGGTTCAGTGTCTTGCTCAAGGACACTTCGACATGTGGACTGGACAAACCCAGAATTGAACCGCTAATTAGGGATGCACCGAATATTCGGCCGAAAATGGCCCAAGCACATTGAGCCCTGTTATGTCATGCCGAGCAGACGGCATTTCTCAGAGGTGTGTTTACCTGAGCTGTTTAATGTTGTTGCAACTCACGTCCATGAGCATATAGCTGCAGATATTTCAGCAATCAGTTTCACGACAGACATATGGAGCTCAGACGTCAGCATTACCAGTATGCTCAGTCTAACCGCACAATGGATCAACGCTGATTTCCATCTCCAAAGATTCTGCTCCATTCACAAGAGTTTCGAGGGTCACATACAGCAGCAGCCATTTCTGATGCATTCGCCAATATGTTCGACACCTGGCATATCGACCAATCTAAAGTGCATGTCATTGTCAGTGACAATGCAAGAAATATGACAAAAGCGATAGAAGACAGCCAGCTGAAGGGAATACGGTGCATGGCCCACACACTACATCTGGCTGTGAATGAGGGAGTGTTGTCTCAACGCAGCGTAAAAGACGTACTGGCTATAGGCAGAAGAATTGTTGGCCACTTTAAACATTCTCAGCTGGCCTATTCCCGCTTGCAGTCTATGCAAGATCAGTTTGGAACACCAATAAAATGGTTCCAGCAAGACGTGAGTACGCGGTGGAACAGCACTTTTTACATGTTGCAAAGCCTCTTTGCGCAAAAGCGAGTCTTGGCTGCATATAGCGCAGATCACGAGCTCCCCGCGACATTCACTTCACACCAGTGGGTCTTAATAGAGAACATTCTCTCTCTTCTTGCCCACTTTGAGCAGCTAACTAAAGAGATCAACTCCTCTGATGCATCTGTAGCGGACGTTATTCCTTTAATCGCAGCACTAAAGCATCTGCTAAGCAAAGAGGTTGAGACGGACCACGGAGTGAAAACAATGAAAAGTACACTCTTAGAGTCTGTCAGCACACGTTTCATTGAGATCTATTCGGATCCTCTGCACTTCATCGCAACTGTACTTGATCCGCGTTATAAAGACCATTACTTGGATGCGGAAATAAAGCAGCGCGCACGAGAAATGATCCAGGCCGCAATGGATGCGGAGAACCCGCGTGGAGACGGAGATGGAGCAGCGCAGGAGAAGGAGATCAGAGCTAAAAAAAAAAAAGACTCGTCTCTCTGCACCAGATGAGGGGCATGCACCCTCGTTGTCTGATATGTTCAGTGAAATCCTGCAAGAAAGTGCCTCAAATAATAATAATAATAATAATAATAATAGGTAGGCTATTCTGTTCTTAGGCTACTATATATGTCACTATCAGATTGTAGCCATATTTCTGCTAGATATTTTTTAATTTGATAAAAATGTTTATTTATGCACTGGCCCTATTTAAATACACTCTCTCAAATCTTTCTCAAATGTCAGGCAGATGACAAGCTCAACCACTCAACAGCTAGATGGTTATCTGTCTGAAGTCCCCATCCCCAGAAGTGATAACCCTCTTGCCTACTAGAGAAATAATCACTGCCACTTTCCTGACCTGGCAAAGATGGCACGCAAGTACTTGTCTGCTCTGTGCAGAAGCACTGACAGCGAGAGACTGTTCAGTGCAGCAGCTCATGTTCTCGATGAGAAGAGGAACAGACTTCACTGTGATAAAGCAGAAAAATCTGCCACTTTACCTCAAGAAGTAGAATGGGCTTATTTGTATCTTTAAGCAGTTGCACTTGTTCTGAATGCACTTTCTTGTAGTAGCCCTACAGAGAAAATTTAAAATGCACTTGACCTAAATGCACTTTGTTTTTATGAAAGAACATTTAATTTTATAACCTTTCAGCAGGCCAGTAGGCCTGTACATTATTTAATGTACACGAGTGGGGTCAAGTTAAACATTTTAGTTTGGATTTTATTTTATACTGTGCGTTGTTGCAATGTGCTAAATAAATATTTGCATAATTTGTAATTGATTTATTCTTTGAAACTTTAATATTAATTTATGTAATTGCAATGCCTTGATTTTAGTAAAGTTAGTACACAGTCATAGCCATAAATGCAATGGTGGTACTAATAATTGGCATAATTTCTTTCGGTGTTTCAGTTTTCGGCCAAGAATTTTCATTTCGGTGCATCCCTACCACTAATCTTCCGGTTAGGAGACGACTTGCTCTGCCTCCTGAGCCACAGCCGCCCCCAGCATCACTGCATGTCACGTCTATTTAAAGCATCAGCAGCTGAACTTTCATTGGCCATTATGCCAGATTAAGTCAGTGGATGCACTGAGACCTGACTCAAGCCTTTTCCTAGTTTTGCTCATTTTGTCACTGGACATGGAGAGACGAGATGAAAAATTGCTAATGAATGCTCAAACGCAATTAAGCCTGGGTAACAATCTCCCAAAGGACAGGCGCCGATTTATATCACATCCCGACCCCATACTCAGATTGCTCAGACAAACATTATATTCAAATACCTGTCATCTTTCCTGGTCTTCCTCTTTAGTTTTGGTGAGGTCTTCCAATCCTTAACTGGGAGTCTGTGAGAAGAGCAAGAGCCACAGTTCCCTGAGGAAGATGCCAGACTGGCCACCTCATCGTCAGGGTCACTGAATATATAGACACCATTGATACACACAGCTGAGAGTAAGGAAGCTGCTGTAGTCTATGAGATGTATGTTACTGTGGCTCAAATAAAGCGCTGTGCTTGATTGCGATATCATCTGTCTATGCTGTCTATGTGTGTTTAATTGCATAAATAAGGAGATTGTTCATCTGTGTTACCTCTGCTCTGGACCCGTGTCCTGACTGTCATTCTGTGTGAGGTGATAGGAGCGTTGATGGTAAGGTGAGTTCAAGTGTCTGTCCTGTGACTCCTCTCTTGAACTACAAAACAGCAATCATATTACACAAGCCTCTTTTGAGAAATGGTTCTCATACTGGTCTTACAATTTCAGAATCTTTGGTAACAAGTGTCTACGTTCACCATTAACTATTATCAGTAAAAAAGACAAACCCTTACAATCTTCATTCGTCAATAAATGTAAAAGACACCATACAGACCAAAAGTAGTGATCAGATTTTGCTGAGTCTTCAGAACTTCATGAAATGCTTCACAAAGATTTGCATGTTTATAATTGTCCAGTGTATCTGTATGTGTGAAATCCTACCAGTCTCCAAGACCGTTATCCCTGAGACTGTTCCTGGTTTCTCTGGTGATGTCAGGTGCAGCTGGCCAGGGTGTGTGACTAACATTACCATCTGAGGACCCTCCTCCCACCCCGGGGTTCTCTTGCGATAAGGCATTCTCGAGCAGAGATGGGGTGTGGCTGAGTCTAGGCTCCGACTCTACTGTTCCAGCCACTGGCCCATCTGCACCTCCAAGCTCAAGAGGCAACAAGCTGAGACAGAAAATGCAGTATTTGGATTAATTTAATGGGTCCATGCTGATGTTTTTCTTTATATTTTAAAATCCAGCTTTGGGTTTTCATTCAATAAGATCAGTTAGCAGTCTCTATAAATGTTTTAAAGTTGTGTATTCCATCTCAGTGAATATCAAGTCTGCATTGATCTTTGTAAGTCTATGCACCTGTTGTTGTTGGCTGTGCGTGGGGAGGTAAGGAGGTGTAGAGCAGAGGCAGCAGAGGCCATGCTGTCTGTCTGCAGAGCAGATAGGGGTATGGGCTCCAAACTGGACCCAAGTCCTAGCTGAAGCTGCAGGGTCTGGGATGCAATCTCTGGCATGTCCTGGGACATGGCTGTAGAGGCTGAGGAGATGACATCAGGGGAGCGGGCTCTGGTTGGAGAGGCCAGTGGCAGCAGGAGGGGAGAGTCCAGGACCTGAGGGCTGTCAAGTGCAAGGGGGCTGCTAGGGGACACCAAAGTCTAGGTACAGAGAGGAAGATTTTATTTGGAAAAAAGACCATGCCATAAGTGTTTTGCAAGGTAGAGGTAGGAAACTGTTTGTTCCTACCTGCAGGTTCTCTAGTCCAGACAGCAGCACAACAGAAGCAGCTCTTGGGCTGCTGGTGGAAGTAGAAAATACCAGACTGCTGCTGCTGTTCTCTGCTCTGTTAGGACTCTGACTGCCATCGTCTACAGCTCTACACAAAGTAAGACAGACATATGTTCTCAGCCATACAGGTTGACATGTGCAACCAGAAAACAAACAGGAGCAAATTATGTGGGTGTGTTAATATACATGCAGTAATAAACAGGGTCCGTATATAAATGTGTGGCTACAAACACCAGAAAAAAAACACCCCATACCCTGTAAGTTCTCTGTGCAATTACAATATGAGTTATAACAAATAAAATGGTTGAAAAAGGACAAGCTACCCTATAACATATATAATCTGTACTACAGACACTGTATTTGATCCTAAATGGACTGTGTAGAGAAATCTACCTGTTAGTTGAGTCCGTGTTACTGCTAATAGCTGTTACAATAGTCAGACTGCTGGCGCTGCTGCCAGGAGAAGCCGGGACCTGGAGAATGACAAAAACAGTGATCTACAGGCAGCAAATAACAAAGGGATTGGAAAATCACTCAGTGGTTAGAAACCATTGTTGTTAGTTACATCTTTTGTTAATTTCCTTGCATTACTTCACAATATTGACCATTTAACAAACAAAACAAAACTAAAGAACAATGCAGATGAGTGGGATGACTCAAATCACAGCTATGTTCTCATGACTGTCATTGTTAATGTGACTATCTTCCAAAAAGAGTTGTCAGACAGAACTGTACCTAACGTCACACATGAACTGAAGACTTCCTTTATATTTAGCCGTTTGACGCAGACCTTAACGTAAACTCAAACAGCCAAAGAAAACGCAGGTCTTCCGTTTGTATGGACTGTGTAATAATAATGGGTTTAGAGACCTGTGTCTGCTAAGTTCCGGGAGTAGCACTCACCCAAAACATGTTCAACAGATGCAGTATGCTGTTTACATAGCGTTTATATAGTAAACAGCATACTGCAATGATAGAGTGTAACATTATGCATTGATCACGAGCATATGTACTGAAGTGCTTGGTGTCATGAAGGCGTCAGGAGTCATCAGCTTGAGCATCGGCCCGCTGCCAGTGGCAGAGTTTGAAAGGAAGTCAGCAGGTGGAGGAAGAGATGGGATCTTCCTTAGGTCAGTCTGGGAGCCACTTCCTGACTCCTTGTCAGAGCTGTGGTCAGTGAGATGGTCTGAAAACCCTGCTGGAAACAAAATGTAAAGCCCACTATTAGCTGTCCAGTAATATCTGACATACAACAAAAGCACATAAACAAAGTGCTATATTTATAGCATGTAGAATGAAAGCATCAACATGTATTCGCAGCACTTTTTTTTGCCATTCACAACCCAGAATTTATATAAGAATTTTGTAGTGACAGGTTGAAATGTTAAATACCATAATTGTAAATTAAAGCTAGAAAAAAAACAAAGCAAAACATGGAGGAGAGGTCGAGAGGTGATAAGCCCAGCAATACTAAAGGCCACTTGGCCTCACACTAAACCCTTTGAAGCCAGCCACTTGAGTTCCAATTGACACACAAACAGCCCAAACGACACACAAACACCTCCAAACAACTCCAGACATACACACACACCAGTCCCCAACCCCTAGCTCAACCAGACAAGCAGGGGCGGGCGCACTTGGTCAGATGGCCACTTACAGTACTGTTGGATGTGACCAATATGCCATGTTTACAACCTATTGGTGGGTCTCCTTGTCAGTTATGAGGGTTATTTGCATGTTTTATGATCACCTTGAAAGACGACACCCACCCTTGTTGCTGGGCAGACAGAATATTTAGAGCTGGAGACCAGTCTCCCCCCTGCGCACTATCCACAGTATAGATAGCAAGCATGTTAGGCGCATTAGTAGTGAGACGGCCCTGGAAATCATTTTTAGGTGAGAGAAGATTCTGATGTTGAAGCAGACGAAGAAATCTCATATTTGGAGGACAACATTACTCTCGGGTGAGCCAAAATAACGCGTAAAACGAGCGGAGCAGTGCGTCAGCGAGGCGCGTCTCAGGAATGGCACAGCCGGTCACAGGTTGGTAATTCATGTAAAATACAGTCTGTTTGATAATAAAATGTGCTCTGGGAGTGTTAGATAGTGGTTCACATTTGTAATTTATTATGTTGTGGTTACCGCAGGGTAGAGCCAAGCTAATACGGATATAGTGGAGGAGTGCGTGAGCGACGCACGTCTCAGGACGGCACACACGTCACCAACGTCACACATGTCACAGGTTAGTTATCCCCACGCAACTTACAGTGTGTCTGAGTGATAGAGAGATCATCCCGATCAACACCGCTGCAGAAACACACACACAAAGACGCAGTGATCGCTGTATTCATATGCAAATTGGGGGCTTTGATGTGTAAATAGCCCCTGAGTGGCCTGCTGGGGGTTGTTTGGCAGAGTGTCTGCATGTCTCTCTAAGCCTGAGAGGTGGCTGATCCTAGTAGAGACAGTGCAAAATTGTTTGTAGATGTGGACTTATGAATCCATAAAGATTGTTTGGGCCTGTTGGACCCGAACAGAAGGAACGTGTAGTACATTTAAACAGAACACATTAACTAAAGCAATAATACCCCTCTCTACACATTTGGTACAGTAGAATTCACAAATGTTTATCAACGTGCAAATGAAAAAGAGACTTAAGTAAACAAAGAAATGCTCATCTCGATGAATTGGGGTTTGCCCTTCATGTCTGCTTTGTGAGACTGTTCATGGGAATGTTTTTAAAACTGCAAATTTACCAAAACAATCTTGAGAATCAGAACAGGGTAGGAGGTCCGCAGAGTTGGAACCCACAGTGGGCTGGAACCAGATCTGAACATCCTGCAGACTCCTAAAAACACAGAGACACAAACACGTTAAGACACATATAATAGCACCCTCATGCGGGCTCAGTCACAGTGCACGCTTCTTAACTTTAACTTTGGCCAGTGTGCGAACCTGCTGCATGCCTTTGAAATTCTATACAGTGTGATTCACTTTACTTGACTGCCATAATTAAAAACTATTCTTTGGTAATTAGGTATTTATTTATCGGCTGCCTGTATGGGAAATTGCCCTTGGGGAATTTTATTCTACCCTACTAAAGCCAACATAAGCTG
This sequence comes from Monopterus albus, assembly GCF_001952655.1. NCBI lineage: Eukaryota > Metazoa > Chordata > Actinopteri > Synbranchiformes > Synbranchidae > Monopterus > Monopterus albus. Next base: position 2,255,685 of record NW_018127945.1, on the reverse strand, counting down.
ACATCAGGTAATGTGAGACTTACTTGGTGTGAACACAGAACAGTTTAATCTGGATCCCAGACTTTGATTCTGCAGCTCCTTGATTACCCTCTGGAAGGAAACACAAACACATAAAAAAAAGATACTATATTAACTAGGATCAATGCCAGGGTTTTCCCTAGGGGCATTTACTTAACTGTTTCTGCGTAGCGCCTATGCAGAATGAACATAAAAACGCAACATATCAGAATGAATGTGGGTTATATACACTGAAAAAATAGAAAGGTGACTTGGTCTCAAATGGAAACAAACTGGCAACAGGAGTGACCTGTCAATCAACAATCAGTGTTGAACATTTGTGTGATTGATGTATGACAGCACTGCCGAACAATTGAACAGCTGACAGGATATTTTTCTGTACTGTCAACTAGGGGCAGCCATCGTTAAGGTTAACCTCATTCCCCACTACTGTCCTCACTGACAGAAACAGTTGTCTCCCCTGTTCCTGCAGTGTAGTGTGAGAACCAGCCACAAACAGTGATGCAGGTCCTCATTTAGACAGTCATATAGCAGTCAGGTGGTATGAGTTGCCTTGCCTACCTACATGTACAAGTTAATTAATTCACATACATCATAATTTAATCAACTGAGTGAGCACCCAAGCTGTCTGAAAACCTGGGGAAAGCTCTGAATGCTGCTACACATTTAATACAAAAAAAGGGGATAATTTTCTTAATTCAGGAGTGTTCCCCAAAAGTCACCAAATAAAAGCAGAAAGCAAATAAATTGCTGTGTGAGTGGCAGCCCTTGAACTATCTACATGACTAACAATATGCCATGTATTAAAGGACAAAGATTTTATGGTAACAGGAATGATCAAAGGGCTACAGGAGTGAAGAGAGCAATTTGCGTTTTGTGATGCAAGTGCACCTGTGGTCAGGCTCTCACTCTCCTCCTCTGTAGGGAGGACTTCAGTGTGTTGCAGTCGGCTATGGGCGACATCCTGGACCCCAAAGCTGAGCACAGGGTGGGTGAGCAGGAACTCCGAGACAGCTGTGAAACTTGCCTTGCCTTTCTCCAAGTCCTGCAATAGCTCCATCACATACAGAACCTGGCAAAGGATAACATTGACAAACTATAAAGTCAGGGTCAGAATGAAAAGGTAATGTGAGTAGCAAGAATGTTGGATTGGTCCAGATAGGATTTAATAAATGGCCAGTTACAAGAAAAGACTGAGCCTAGTTCTAGCAAGAGGGGCCTTTTAAATAAAAATGCAAACCAGCTCTCGGAAACGTGGCACACACCCAAAATTTATCATATTTAATCAGTATTTAATTAATTGAAAAGTTTCTGAAGGAAGATTTGAACTTGGTTTATCTTGAGTTTTGAGCTGTATGTCAATGGAGTAACACTGAGTAACAGCTTAACTATACTGCTTTGTATCTCTATCAAAGAATGTTACGTGACTGAGCAATTAATTGGTGAACATTTCTGGAACTATGTAACTGACAGCACTGCGCTAACCTTCCTCTGTACATCAGTGAGGATGAGATACTCAGCAGAGAGGTCCAGACTGGCCTTCAAGCTTGGCAGAGCTGAGGAGTTGAATGGATCTGGAGAAAACCTAAGGGAGGAAAACAATCTATCATTAGTATCTTAATGGCATAAGCTTCACATAACAGAATTAATCATCCCTAAATGTCTTGACTGGTCCAAGTACCAATTTGATGGGTAATACCACATTATACCACTAACAGGAGATGGGAGTAATTTAAATTTGAGATTACTGATAGACGAATTACCTGATGGTCTGTAAACAGGTCCAGGAAATGGTGCACCACAACTTCAACTCCTGGTTCTGATCCGCTCCAGTTATTAGGAACCGCCAGAAAGGAACACTGCAATGAAGAAACATGTAATGGATGTGAGGCAATGTAAATTAACCAATCTAATGGCAACAGTCTTCGTTTAATACATGTACTGAATGCCAGTTTTCACAGAAAGCTGAGTGTGCACCCGTGTGTACTAACTCTGGGTCCTGCCTCTTGTGGTTGTCACAGAAAAGAAGGCAGGAGAGAGGACGTCCTCCATGAGGCCGCAATTCATGAAGGCATCTGGATAAGTGTGTTTGCAAAAATGAAAAAGAAAAGAAAACAAGATGAGAGAGCACCAGAGGAGCAGAGTGAAGAAAACAATCAAAAGGTGAAAAATATACTACATACAGTGTAAACACATCCTTGCTTACCTGGGTTGGTCCTGTCCCCCTTCTATGTAAATCTGCCAAAACTTGATGTATCCATCATGGCTGGCTGTTGCCAACACAGTTCCATCTGGAGACAGGGCCCCTTCACTGACCTGCTGGAGAGACAGACATGAAGCAATACTCAGTGTCAGCACATCAAGACATTTCTGTATCACACCCAAAATAAACAGCATATCACTTTGCACTCCCTGTTAAGGCTGGGCCAATGAATGCTGCTGTCGTCCATCATGATGGTTAAGTCAGCATGATTGATATACTGTACCTGTCTAAACAAATCGTTCCTAATCGTTACACCCAGAACTGTTTGGCCACAGCAGTGTGATAGACAACAATAGTCCTATTAGCAAAGCTCACTATGAAAATCATTCAGGTAGCAGCTTCCTGCTTTTTAGTCAGTGCTGTATCTGATTCACGTTATGCATGAATCCTTTCATTAGTGTTTCATACCTACCTGGTTATGTCCCTTGACTGTGATGAGGCCTTCTTTCAGTTCTGTGGCTTTGACAGGCCAATTGCTGTTGTTGGCTCTCAGGACCTCCAGGTCCCACACCTCAGCCTAGAAGAGCAAGACAAAAATTAAAATTTCAGGATGCAGGGTTTCACTTTGTCTCCTGATACAATTCCATCTCCTAAATGAGAACAGTGTTGATCTGAGGTGGTTTTCTTCTTTCTAAAGTTACAATTATCATTATTATCATTACTGATCTACTATCATGAAGTCACTCCCCTAACCTAAAGCTACAATAAGTAGCATTTTCCTTCTTTTTTTTGTAGAAACATCCCCCAACACTTATCTAAATGGGTAGAGTTGCTATCGAAGTCTCTATGACCCTTCTAAAGGTTTTTGTCCAGAATAACAGTGTTAACAAGTCAGAGAAGGCCATCGTCATGGGTGGGAACTCACAGCTGTCAGTTAATATGTGAACATGGTTCAGCTCTACTGACATAGTCGCAGGCTAGCGAGGTGCTAATTTCAGTGTTAGCTGGAACAGCTACACAAAAAATAAGGTCAAGATATTTGAGTTTTGAAGAGAATGAAGTAAAGAACCCAAAAAATTTAATTTCAGAAAGTTATAGCTGCGCAGCTTTCAGCAGATGAAGAGAGTTGACAGAACCTGATCTGGCATACTTTCTGCTTAAATAGTATATTGTGAATGTATTATTTATAGTAGTATAATAAGAATTCAAACCATTGTCCTTAACCTAACTTCTTGTAGAAGGGTTGTTCATATTTTAATGGTAATTGTCAAATTTTGTAAAACTACACCGTGTGGGGGGGTCTAGCCTGACCTCTGCTCAACAGTGTGTTTTATTCAATTTCAGGCATGTGTCCTATATATGATAGAAAACCTTGAGTGGCTAAGTATTTTTTGTGATGCGACTGTGCAAAACAGCTTCACAAAACTGCTGTGGACATGCAGGACCCACTCCTATTTCCCTGCCGATATTCCTAGACTGTAATGGCTGTAAATGTGTCCTATCTTATATGAACTGTAAGAACTTCCACTACACTATCATGTAGTGGAAGTTCCTACACATTTGTGTTGTTTACAGCAGACATGAAGTAGGGTAGTCAGCTCAATGAGTTTCCTCTACAATAATAATAATGGTAAGGTCTGTTCACTGGACTTCGAGGCTATGTCTGTCCAGTGCAGACCGTTTTATTTGCCACGGGAGCTAACAGTAGTCATCATTACTGCTATTTACATACCACCAGATGCTAACGTTAGCATGGCACTCGGTCACCTCCAACACATAATAAACAAGCAACAGAGAGCTCATCCTGACGGCGTTCACATCATTGCTGGGGATTTTAATAAAGCATGTTTAAATACTGTGCTCCCCAAATTCTATCAACATGTCAAGTGTCCAACCGGGGGAGATAACACACTTGATCTTGTATATTCCAACATCAAGCATGCCTATAGAGCAAAGCCCCTCCCCCACCTAGAACAATCTGACCATCTCACCCTGCTCCTAATACCAGCCTATATCCCCATCAGGAAGAGAACAAAGCCAAACAGTCAAACCATCAGGAGCTGGTTTGACAACGCTCTCTCCCAGCTTCAGGACTGTTTCGCCTGTACAGATTGGAACATCTTTAGACAACAGGACTTCGAGACATACACTCACCAGGACTTCACTGCCCTCTCTGCAGAGCATTTACCACCACAGGGTGTGTAGGAAGGCTCCCTCCATCCTCAAGATCCCACCCACCCCCAGCACGGACTGTTCATGTTCCTACTTTTAGCTTTTAAAGCAGGTGACACCTCACTGTACAGCACTGCCAGAGCCGACCTGAGAAGGGGCATCAAACATGCCAAGGAGATGTACAGGAGGAAGGTAGAGGGCCACTTCAGGGACAGTGACCCATGGCAGATGTGGAGGGGCATACAGGCCCTGACCAATTATAAAGGTCAGGGCCCAACAAACACCGATAGCAGCAGCACTCTGGCAGACGAACTAAACAACTAATTTGCACGTTTTGAGACCGCCAGGAATCCGCACACAGTGCCTCATGAGAACTACAACACTGCACCTCTCTCTCTTCAGGTGCATGAGGTGAGGAGAACGATGAGAGCAGTGAATCCCAGGAAAGCTGCAGGACCTGATGGCATTC